>NC_063340.1:43858203-43915203 GCF_021869965.1 Rhincodon typus | reverse complement strand
ATGCAGGACTCTATCTACAGGCTTTTCCCTGGACACACACTAGATAAACATCAACTAGACAACCATTAGCTCGGTGAAAGACAATCTTTGGTCTGCTCGAAATGTATTGGTCTTCCAGTATGAGGAGTTGACCGTGACTGAATGTTGCAGACTGGCACATTCCAAGGTCCAGAACTACTTGCTGAGGGATTCACTAAAGCTTGTGGCAGCTGCTGCCAAGGTGCAATGAGAAAAGACTGCCATCTAGGGTCTTTCTGCCAAAGAATAATGAGGGTTCGTTCAGTTGTCAGACCCTCTTGGTGCCTGAAAATGAATATAAGTAGTTACCTGCATAAGTAGAAAATGCCTTTTTTTTTGTAACTGTAGAGAAGCTCTGAGAAATGTCAAAATTCCAATGTTTTTCTTTTATTTGCAAATGCTCTATAGAACTTACTTAGAAGATTTGTATTAACTTGCAGATGATTTTTATGAATAAAGTGTATTTTTGAAATTAAAAATAGTAAGTGTTGTGAACACCTTTCATTATTTTGTGGTGATTGAGTTGAGACTGTATTGACTGGATCATTTGTCCTCATTTTGTGAAGAGGGCATACCTGGACACTTTTCTACTTTGTTGGGTAGATACAAGTTTTGTATCTGTATGAACAGCTAGGCCAGGGAAGCACCTCTAGTGTGAAACTTTAAGCACTCAAGCTGGGATGCTGCCAGACCTATGAACTTTACATATTCATGCTCAAATGATTTTCAAAATTACCTGAAGTGATACCAGTTGTTTGGGATTGGCATCTGTGATAATGGGGACTTAAGTAGCGGGCTAAGATCACTAATCCACTCAGCACATATGCCTGTAGATAGTTGTAAATATTACACTCCTGTTGTTTGCACTTGTGCTGTGCTCCACAATCGTCGAGGATGGGATTATTTGTGGAAAATCCTTCCAGTATGACTGGAAGTGACAAAACTTTATTCAGATCTATTTGTTGTGTAATCAATTAGCTCTGTCTGTGGCAAGCTGCATCTTGTATTGTAGCTACACGAGATTGATGCTTTTTTTTGTTTTGCCTGATTTCTCATTTAATCGTGGCTTGATGGCCATAGTGGGATGAGGGATAAGGCAGGCTATGAAGTTGTAAATTATGGTAAACTACAAATTTTCTGCGTTGATTGTCCATGGTGCTTCATGAATATCCAATTTTATGCTGGAAGATCTATTCTGAATGTTTCATATAGTGTACGATGTTGTTGCCACACAGCACAAGAGTAAAACAACAAAGAACAGTACAGCACAAGAACAGGCCCTTTGGCCCTCCAAGCCTGCGTCGACACATTTTGCCCTTCCATACTAAAACTGTCTTCACTTACAGGATCCGTACCCTTCTATTCCCTTTCTGTTCATGTATTCATCCAGGTGCTTCTTGAATGCTGCTATTATGTCTGCTTCCACCATCTCCCTTGGTAAAGCGTTCCAGGCACTCGCCACACTTTGTGTAAAAAAACTTGCCTCACACATCTCTCTTAAACTTCACCTCTCACACCTTGAACCTATGTCCCCTCGTAATTGACCCCTCCATCCCGGGAAAAAGCCTTATACTTTCCACTGTATCCATGCCATTCACAAGCTTCTAAACTTCTATTAGGTCACCCCTCAACCTCCTGCATACCAGTGAAAATAAACCCAGTCTATCCAACCTTTCTTCATAGCTAAAATCCCCCATACCAGGCAACCAGTAACCTTAGTATGAAGGCAAAACATTGAATGGGAATTTTTTGCTCCCTTGAATATTGTGAGCAATGGCAACAAACATGGGAAAATACAATGAAAATGAAACTATGTTAAGAAAAAACATTATTTTCCCCCTTAAAGTTTAACAATGAGTTCAAAGTCTCACGAAAGAGCAGCAACTATCTTACTTCCATGCCTTTGCATATTATTAATAGCCAAATTTGTCTCATTTCTGCACAGCTTTTAATTCTTCTCTCCTTCCCAAAGAAACCAAATGCTGCTAGTTTCTTGACATGAAAATGAGAGTGGTAATCTGGTGACAGCAGCTTAGCACTTGCTTCGCTCGGCATCCATCCAACCAGTCACATCACAACATCCCTACATTCTTTACGGATATGTCCTTCTCCATCCTTTGGCCATGCAAGTTGGCAGCTGCAAACCACCAGTCTTAGCATTTCATGATGTTTTCAATTCAACTCTCACACCATTTCAGCACTTGACTTTGAAGCTTAGCGCCATATATAACTTGCATGTTTCTGCCAGGTCACTACATGCAAGGAGACACACCCATCTCAGGTGTCTACACAAGATGCATCTTCTGGCTCTTTCGCTCCATTTCTTAGGCTCCAATTAAATACAAAAAACAGCGAGCACTATCAGTTTCTGTGTCTTGTGTTGTTTTTTTGACACAAAGTGGGAGGCAGCAGTTTGTCACGGTTTGGAGGACTATAAAGTCAAGGGGATGGACAGGTTGCTGTACAGCACCATGCTGTGTTAATGTCACACCTACAGCATATGCCAGCAGCTTACATGGTAAACACAGTGCATGTACTTCCACCAAATGATCATATGTGAAAGTCAGAGGAAACCAGCCTTTAGTGGAGTCAGGGGGTGCTACAGTCTGGTGGGCTACTGCCGCAATCAGTTAAGGGACCCATCTGCAGTGCCTAATAATGAAACAAAGGGAGAGATTAAGTATTGTGGAAGTGGCCGTGAGTATAATTAGCAGTTATACATGAGTAGGAGAGGTGGTGAGGTGCCCTCAGTGAGGGAGTAGGAAGCGCAGCAGGCAGGAATAATTGGTAGTTTGAGAGGATGAGGTGGGTGAGAGTTGTTGAGTGGACCTGATGCATACAATATTGAGAATTGTAGTCCACAAGCCAAGGTGAGTCAAATGTGCAGTAGCAGAGTTTGAGTGAGCGGCAGACCTGTTAGTAAGAGTTAGCAGAGAGAAGATGGTAGCACTTGCTCTTATGAATTGCAGAGATCATTAACCTCCTACCTGCACTACTATATGTTATATTTTATCTGGCACACTGCATTGACCCAGTTTGCTATCTTGGATTAGGCTGGCTGAGTCTGGATGCAAGCCCTCCTTTGCCAGTCAGCAAGACGAAACACTGCTCTCGTTTTCCACCGCCCTATCTGTCTGCATCTCCAGGTTCCTGCCAGCAAACAGAGGATGAGCTGACATACCTCCTGGGCCATCTCGTTTGGGATATGATGCAGGACCACAGTGTGAAGGGCAGCCACTGGCAGGCAGTATCTGAAATGTTGCACTTCTGTGGTTTAAATTTGGTGCCAGGGGCATGAACGTCGTAAAGTCTTGGCAGTGGTATCTACCTATGCCTTTTCTGCTGCATGATTCTATGAGATAAGTGCCAAAGAGGGCAGATGCAAAATTAACAAGATATAGAGTGGAAGATTGTGTGAAAAATGTCATCGTGGACCATGGTGGTCTGACTGCGCTGCATTTCACTTGGGGAAAAAACACTGTCAATAAATGGTAATATTCAGTCCATTGTCTCCACAAGGACTATGCAGTGGTCAATCCTACCAGTAGATAGATGCATCTACAACAAGTGGATTGACAGTGGTGAGATCAAATGGATTTTTCCCTCATGTTGCTCCTTATACCAGCTGTATTCAAAAGATATGTCCTTCAAGGTTTGACCCGTACGGTGAGTTGTGGTACTACTGAGCCATTTTTGATGAAGGACTTTGAAGTGCCCCACCCAGATTACAGTTTTTGCCCTTGCTACTATTTGTGCTTTTTCTGAAGGTGTTCAAAATGAAGGAATATTGATTTATGTGTTGAGGAAGGTGATTGGTGATATTCAGCATGTGGTTTCCATGTGTATTTTGATATGAAATCATGAGACTTTATGGTGTCTAGGATTAATGATGTGCACGTCCAGGACCCATCCTCCTGAATGTAGGGAAATTGGTGGCAGTTGGTCTGGCCTGTGGCTCATGAGTCGCAAAAGTAGGGGAGACAGCAGTTGGAAATGGCAAGAGGCGGCAAGCCACTGCATAATGAAGGCCAGAGGGAGGCAGAAGTGTAGAAATGACAGCCAGGACTGAGGTGAGTGGTGCACTGAACAGTGCAGGCACAAATCAGTACAGACACCTGTTGACAGGTCACACTAATAATGTCAATGGTGACAGAAAAGGTGTATATGTCCTGGCAGACACAGGTGAGCACACATGCATTTTGTTCTGGCTACTGATCAGTCAGCAGTGAGAGTTTATTTCAATTAAATTGAAATTTTCCAGTTGCAATGGTGGGATTTGAAACAAACACAATGAATGGTAGAGGAACTCAACAGGTCCGGCAGCAGCTGTGGAGGGAGAAAAATTTAACATTTCAAGTCTGGTCTGATTCTTCTTCAGAACTGGGATTTGAAGCCATATTTTTAGGCCATTAGTCCAGTAATCTAGATATCTTGAAATTTCATAGATTTGAGTTTAACTGACACATTTTTTTATGTAGAACTTTAAGTACTTGTGGAAGTCTGGGCATAACAAATTGTAGAATTTTACAGTTCATAGGTCATTGTTTCCTCATAGGAGTCAAGGAAATTGGCCATTTAGTTTGTTCCTATTCTAAATCTTTGTGGACTGCTATTTATTAGATTTATTATTAAGATAACCCAAGGTTACTTGATAGTTGATTCCATTATTTTTATAATGAATAAAAGTTAGCCTGTTAAGTTATTGAATAAAACTAGCAGAACAATTTGTGTGCAATAAAAGAAGCAACCAATTTTCTGGGCCTCCATCTTATTGGTTCTTAATGCTTCATGAATATTGTCTCCAGCTTCACTTAGCATGTTTATCTAATCCTGGGTATTCATTTGTTTTGAACCTTTTTGATCTGCCTAGAACATGCATTAAAGTTATTTAGCACGCCTTGATTACTTTTGAGGAGGGCATTTGCTCTTATCTTCCCTTGTGAATGTTTGGAGGAAAAATAATGCAAAATGTTTTATATTCTTTATATGTTTCTTATTTCAAAGGTTCATATATAGAAGTTGTTTTATATTACTGCTGTTTCATCATTGGACCTGTTTTCTAAGTTTCTCTTAGCTTCTCTAATTACCCTTTTAATATGTCTGCATTTTCTTCTAACAATCCTAATTATCTCCTTGCCCTTAATTCTGCAAATTTCTTCTTGTCAGTTTCACTTTTCATTTGTTTGTTGATCTGGTCAGGGTCCTATTTGTCTAATGATAATCCGGAGAAACAACAAAGTCCGTGGGATTTGTGCATTTTCTGGCTGGATAGCGCAGTTTCTCAGGATTTTATACTACCAGAGCTGCTCTCAAATTGGTCCAAAGTTATACCCTCTTGTATTGTCAACAGAAGCATTCCAGGACCCAGTGATGCTTTCTGTTGGTAATAGTGCTGGAGTAGCCAAACAGGAAAAGAAACTAGATGAATGGGTTTCCATGATTTGAAATTGCCATGTTTAAAAAGAAGACGATAAATATTAATGATATTCTCTTCGGTAAAATGCAGGAGATAAAACAAGTAAGTGGATATGGAAGTGGAGATTATAAAAGGAAATTAGATGTATGTTTTAATGAGAAAGGCCTCAGTGGTTAGCACTGCTGCTTCACAGCGCCAAGGACCCGGGTTCGATTCTACCGTCGGATGACTGTCTGTGTGGAGTTTGCACATTCTCCCCTTGTCTGCGTGAGTTTCCTCCGGGTGCTCCGGTTTCCTCCCACAGTCCAGAGATGTACAGGCTAGGTGGATTGGCCATGCTAAATTGCCTGTATTGTTCAGGGATGTGTAGATTAGGTGGGTTAGGGGGGATGGGTCTGGGTAGAATCCTCTGAGGGTCAGTGTGGACTTGTTGGGTCGAAGGACCTCTGTCCACACTGTAGGGATTCTATGATTGTATGATAATGGAAAAGAACAAGAAAATATACATAGCAGTAATTGAAGAAATAGCAGAAAATGGCATACATGATGACCTGTCACCTCTTTTGGTGTGAAAACAACAATTTAATTGAAAAATATTGATTTATTTTAAAGTGTGTAGACTTATGAAGTTTTTTTTCCCTTTTCATGTTACAGTTCTGGACATTATGTGGGAATGCACTAACACCCAAAAGGGGAATTTTTGGTAAAACTGGTGACCTACAGACCATTCTGTGTTTAGCATGTGCTAAAGATGAAACTACATACTCTGGTGCATTAAATGGCGATATTTACGTCTGGAAAGGGCTAAATTTGGTCCGCACAATTCAGGGAGCTCATGGAGTAAGTAAATCTGATACACAGTACATAGTTTTTTTCCTCTCTCTTGTTTTGACATTAATATATTTTATCAATGGATTTGGTTGCTGTTTCAATTACAAAGTAATTTTTTTTATCGTCATGAACATTTCAAAATAATTTTTAACTTTGAAGTTCAAATTATTATTTTTGTCTGCTTCTCCCCACCACATCGACCTACATACATGAAGTAATATGCTCTTCAGTGCTGTAAAAGCTGGAATGGCATGGAACTGCTTCTGCAGATGAGTCCAGTATCACTGAATGCCAAGAAAAAATCCTGTTTGCATGTGCTGCCACAGTAAGCTGTACTCTCAATGTTGTTTGACAGCTGAAAATGTGCTTAGAATAAGTTAGGCATGGAAGATTTGAATTTAAATCATTTAATCTAAAATTACTTTCCTTCATTACTAATTAGTGCATAATAAAGGTCTTTCCTCTCTTACTTTTATCCCATGTGAAAAGACTTGTGTTAACCATTATGTATTAAAATAGTAGGGGATCAATTAACGTAGTTGGCTTATAAACTCAACAACATAGATTCTATCCGTCTTGCATGAAGTAGTTCTTGGGGCCCACATCCTTACCTTGCCTCATTATTAGCAACTGTCAGTGGAATTGAGCAAGAGGTGAAAGCAGAGATACGCTCTGAACTGATCGTCCACAGCAACTAGCAAGTTACTGAGATATTTTGGATCCTCCTTGCCTCTGAGATTATGCACAAACAGCCAATGGAGTTAAGGCAGAAGCTTGCATCTTTCTAATTCCTTAGTTTGGGTTTATCTGTAAAAAGACCTTTTAAAATTACCTTGGTTTGGACATAGCTGAATACCAAGGAATATATCATTACAACTACTAAAATGTTGATTGAGTCACACCATTTCATTTCAAAATGCATTAATAAAGCAGATAGTATTTCAGTAGGAAAATATCTTTCAAAAGTGTCAATGTTTGCCTGCAGTACCCAGGATGCCTGCATGCAATAAGCATCAATCTTAAATGCCTGTCATGCAATATAAGTGAAAAGCTATATGTAGTAGAAGTCTTCAGATATCCCAAGTCTTGCCTTACAATTGTAATTGGAATGGAGTATAAAGGAAGAAATAATGACAGCCTATGAGAAAACTGCAGCTATAATCAGGAGTGTTATAATCAACATTTAAAGTAAAAGGATTAAATGGGCAAAGGTAGCCTACATGAGGCTTTCATAGCAAAAACAGAAATTGGTGGAGAAAGTCAGCATGTCTGCCAGTATCTTTGGAGAGAAAGCAGAGTTAATGTTTCAGGTCCGGTGACCCTTTTTCAGAACTGTACTGAATCTGGATGGATCTCCAGCAGTTACGTTTCTTTGTTTCATAATGTATTACCAATGTTGGTATTCCCTATCACCAATCAGCATTCCTTCAAAAATGGCTGTTAATTTTTTTTACACGTCATTATATTTGTAATTACATCAAAGTCTGTATGCAGTGCTTGAATAGGATCTTCCTGTTTAGAACACATTCTTATATACTGTTTATTAGTGTCAAACGCCCATTCTGCGGGCTTCCTGCTGTGCTATATTATGACGATCAAGTGGGTTTGTATTTTCTTGTGCTCATGCTGGTAGTTGATAAGTGTTCATTGATTTAGACGTTATTGAATTCTGCCACATTAATAAACTGCATGAAATATTCAAATGCAGTGATGGCTTCTTCCAACAAATCTGTTCCCACCTTGTCATCTTCATACACGTACTGAATCTGTAGTATCTTGCTGCCAGAAATCATATTGATGGAACGTCAAACTAAGCTGTCTATTATCATTATATCATCAAAGGTGCCTATAGACACATTTGTCTAAATATTGAACAAAAACAGAAGTTGCTGGAAAAGCTCAGCAGGTCTGGCAACATCTGTGAAGAAAGAATCACGAGTCAACGTTTCGGGTCCAGTGACCCTTCCTCAGAACTGATGGTAGCTAGGTAAACGTTGGTTTATATGCAGAAGATAGGAAGGGGGAGGAAGTAGGGAATACCTATTCTTTACCCCCTATTCCCACCCCCTCCCTATCTTCTGCACATAAACCAACACTTTCCTAGATACCATCAGTTCTGAGGAATGGTCCCTGGATCCAAAACGTTAACTCTGATTTTTTTCATCACAGATGCTGCCAGACCTGCTGAGCTTTTCCAGCAACTCCTGTTTTCGTTCCTGATTTACAGCATCCACAGTTCTTTCGGTTTTTGTCTAAATATTGATTGTTTACCATCCAAACTGTTGATTTTTCATCACCTTTAGCTGACATTAACAGAGACCTTTCTTTTCCTTGTATACTTTTTAAAAAGATGCTTGCAATTCTATATTCTCCAAACTTGGCTGCCTGCAGCGTCACCACTGAATCTCGATCCAAAGCTATGTCAATGAAAGAAATCACAAAATAATGCTGAAATCTTAATTAGCATTGTGAGAAGTGTAATTTTGATACTTACACAACTTTCTCTTTCTTTCTACATCTCATTGAAATTGTGCCTGCCGGCCAACCCTCGCCTATCCCTTATTCTCTCAATCTGTCTCCTCTCATTTCATTTGAACTCTGACCATATCCTCCTTCCTGTTCCTTTCTTCCGTTCCTTTATTCTCCTTGTTATTTACTATTGATCCCTTTTTCTACTTCTTCCCTGATCTTCATCTTATTTCTAAACCCTTGACCACTTTCTCCTCTCTCTTTGCTCTCCCCCAACTCCATTCTCTTTTGCTCATGATTCTTAAGGAACCAGCCGCAGTCTGTGTCCCTTTGGGATGCTGTTCTGCCTAGTACTACCAGATTCCAGAAAAACCTAATAGATTCCAGGATCTTTCCTCAGGCTATGTTCCCTCTCATCACACCTAATGATATGATGTCTAGAAACCCTGGATTGCATTCCCAAGTACCCTCTACTCAATAACTTTGAGAATTCCCTCATTAATGTTCTCTGATTCTGAGACTGCTCTCAGTGTTCCTTGAAACCTCTTCTCTTGACTTCTGGAAACCTGTCTTTCCACTTGTATTCTTGGAATTCTGTGAACTACTTAGGAGGACACCTCTAAACACAAGATCCTCATACGGTGAGACACTAACAAAAATTCCCCAGCATTCTTCAAGAGGATGATTACACAAATTGTGGCTGCAAATCTTAGGATTTTCCCATTGAAGGAAGTTAATAGGCTAAAAATCCCAAGCTGTTGTTCTGGTGCTCATTTCATTTTGCTTCCCCATAAGCAACTGCTTCCCTGTAGTAAAAGTGTGGAATCAACATCACATGTCTTATGAAAATGTTTCACATTATAATTTTAATGAAGGGTTTAAATTTGATATGTTAGAATTCATTTGAAGAGGATCAATGCAATTTCAAGACCTAATTGGTTTCCATAAGGACTACAGTACACCTTATGATGAAACATGAGTTTAATTTCATGTGAAGAATAAAACCTGAAAAACAACTGATTAGAGAAATATTGGCTACGATTAATGTCTTCTAGTATTCTGGCAGTCCTCAGGTCATGTATTTGTTCCATGTTATGGACCAGACCAAACCTCCTCAAAATATAGTAAGAAGATAGCCTAGACCCCAACTTTTTCTTATTTTTAAAGACAAGTGTAAGACATGTGTTCTGAATGCAATTCATTTGGTCAAACTACCAGGCTTGAAGCAAAGCACACTTTATTCTTACACAACAGTTAAAATACAAACAAAAGAAAGAAGAATTTGAATAACGTAACTCTGTTGAAAAAATTACAGAATAATAGAGATAACACAGTGTGGAGCTGGAGGAGCGCAGCAGGCCAGGCAGCAGAGGAGCAGGAAAGTTGACGTTTTGGGTTGGAACCTCCAGCTCCACGCTGTGTTATCTCTGACTCCAGCATCGGCAGTTCTTACTATCTCTTAAAAGAATAATAGATTACTTAATTACTAAACAGCAACTGTTCCAATAGAGTAACATCCCATAAGCACACCCTTGGCTGTAAAAGAGAGGACTAACAGCTTCCACATCCAGCTTCAAGACCCTCAGCAACTACTGAGAGTTAAACTAAAATCCTGGTTCTGTGGAAGCTTGATCCTACCGCTTCATGTTGCTTCCATTGTTCCAAACTTAAAAACAAAACCCAAAACCTCACAAGCTGTTTACTTTATTGGCTTGGAACAATGAATTGTCACCTCTGTCTCAACCTCTCTTCATAATAAAACTAGGATAAAATATACCTCTTAAAGCCATTGTATCATCACAACCATTCCTGAGTATGCTTGTAAGTCAATTGTATGCAAATCAGCACACAATATAATGCAAAATATAATGCAAAATAGAATAGCAGTTTGTAAGTATGAGCAAATTTCAGATCTTTAAATTTAATATTAATGTGGACTTTCTTTCATAAGTACAACCATTTGTAAATTGGACATTCATAAATCTGGGACTTAGTGTCAAAGTGCAACCTTTAGTAAGGTGTCTGAGTCAGAGTGTAAGGCCTAGAAATGTGGCTGTGCCATACTAAATGATCTTTTTTAGCCTCAAATATGACAGACAAGATGTTCACTAATTCTCCTAGAAATAGTAGTGGCGTATTATCTTCTTGAATCACTAAGATCCTTGGGATGTTGAGACAACTACAGTTCTGTTAAGAATGGAATTTCAGAATTTTGACACAATGACAGTGAAGGCATGGTGATAGCATTCCAAGTCAGGTTTGTGTCTGTCATAAAGGGAGCTTGCAGGTGCTGTTCCCAAGCATCCGTTGCCCTTGACCTTTTCAAAGTCGAAGGTTGGGAAGATGCCGTGAAAGGAGACTTGGTGAGTTACTGCATTGCATCTTGTATGCACTGTGCATTGATGGAGGAGAAAGGGAATGTTGAAAGTTCAGAATCACTAGGGATATTTTGACTTGGATGGTATTGAAAGCCTTGAGTATTGTTGAAGAAATACCCATTGAGTAGAGTGGAGAATATTCGGTCACACTCCTGATGTGTCTTATAGATGGTGGACAGATGTAGGGAAGACAGGAGGTGAGTTACTCACCTCGTGACTCCTAACCTTTTGATTTGCCTTTGTAGCCACAATATTTATATGGCTGATCCAGTTCACCTTTTCGTCAATGGTAACTCCCAGGATGCTGATAGTTGAGGATTCAGCAATGGTCATGCCACTGAATATCGATGGATGTTAGATTCTCTCTTGTTGAAGATGGACATTGCTTGGCTGTTTCAGCTGTGAAATTAATGATCGTGATGTTCATGTTTCCATACATGTCTCTGAACTCATCATTGATAATAGAAGGGTATTTGCCAGCTGACTATTTTGAGACTCGAACGTTGTAAATTTTCTTCTGGGGATAACAAGTTAAAAAATGGATTGGTTCTGTGCTAACAACTCATTCCTTGGTGGCTAAAAACTGTCTTTAGCAATTTTAAGAATATTGGTCAGATTTTTTTTGTGTTCAAGCTGTGATAATTTGAAATTTTTGTTTGGTTTGAACTTGAAATAATTTTAATCTTTCGGTTTTTCTTGATTCAATTCTAAATTTTATACAGATCCCTTTGAGTGATATCAATACCTTCTTTGTTTTGGTTTTGCACTATTTTGTCTAACACTTCTCCGTAGATTTTTCTGGACTTGTGACTTTTAAAATTGTCAGGTTTGACCTGGATCCAGAAGTTACATGCCCATTTCTGTGTTGCTGTTTTTATTGGTAAGGGAACCTCCCAATGGCTTGATCAATTCTCCTGAGGTTGTGTTCCTCAGGATTCCTGAGCCTGCATTCCAGCACCTGTTTATGGACACAATTTCAGCTCTCATGCAGACAATTAGCTTCACTGAGCTGTTATTGCCCTCCATTTTTCTGAAATGCCAATCTCCCAACTGCACAGAGCTGTAGTTGGTTTGCAGGACGATTTCTGAGCCCTAGCACTCTCTAGCATGTAATCAGCAGTCTTTTGTTGCATTGTCAGCCCTCAGCCACCGAAGACTTCTTTGATTTCTACCTGTACAAAACAGACAAATTACATCACTTAAAGACTGAAAGAACTACAGATGATGTAAATCAGGATCAAAAACAGAAGTTTTTGGAAAAGCTCAGCAGGTCTGGCAGCATCTGTGAAGACAAAATCAGAGTTAACATTTTGCACCCGAAACGTTAACTCTGATTTTTCATTCACAGATGCTGCCAGACCTGCTGAGCTATCCCAGCAACTTCTGTTTTTGTAAATGACATCACTTTCCTGCTAAGTGCCTCTTTCTCTGCTCCTCTCCTAGAGGCCTATGCTGTCACAGAACTCACTTTTTGTATGGTGCCATACTGGGTGCTGTGGTTTTCTTGCCACAACATCAATGCAGTTGCATTCTTGTCCAAAATGGCTGACTCTTCATCTTTAGAGAGAAAACTAGAATAGTGCATGCATAGCCTGATAGGATGCGGTGCTGTGTGCATGAACAGAAACACTCAGCCTGCTATGAAGTGGAGTCCTCAGTTTCCACCCATAATTAAATATTATCATATTGATACATTAGGTGTTGGCCCTAGGATGTTACCTTGACAAGTGAGATTTTGAGCTTTTTTAAGATTTTCTGAAAAACCAGAATGATGATTGAGTCCTTGAAGCATTATTTCAAGCAAGCAACTGATAATTATTTACAACTTTTAACAAGACAGCTGTATGAACATTAGTACAGAGTATATTACTGTTAATCCAGAGGTCTTTGAGTCATGATCTAAAAATACGACTCCAAAACGGGGGAGCTGAAAACTAGAGGGCATAGGTTTAAGGTGAGGTTGGAAAAAATTTTTAAGGGACCTAAGTGGCAACTTTTTCCACACGGAGGGTGAGGTGTATGGAATGAACTTCCAGAGGAAATGATGGAGGCTGGTACAATTACAGCATTTAAAAGGCATCTGGATGGGTACATTAACAGGAAGGGTTTAGAGAGATATGGGCCAAATGCTGGCAAATGGGATATTTAGGATATCTGGTCGACATGGATGAGCTGGACCGAAGGGTCTGTTTCTGTGCTGTACAGCTCTAAGACTTTATGACTAATTAAATAAATTTGTTAGTATCTCAATAGAGATCGATTAAGTTTTAAAAACTGTTTTGAACTTCTGCTTATTAGTTGACTGTCAAGATTTCACATTTTAATCTCTTTACTGTAAGAGATTTTTAAAAAAAAACTATTGAGTAAACATAAATAGAAAACAGAGAGTAGGAATATGAGTCATTTTCAGGTTTGCAGGCTTTGCTTGAGGGGTACTGCAACAAATCAATGCATGGCCCCAGCTATTCACCGTCCATGACAATTATTTGGATATGGGGATTAAATGTAGCATTTACAAGTTTGCAGATGACACAAAAGTATGTGGAAATGAGCATTTTGAGGAAGACGTGTTTCAATGAGACTTGGAGAAGTTAACTAAGTTGGCGGTATCCAATTGGTAGGAAAAATGGTGAGACAGCAGAGTGTATTAAAATTCAAAGGGCTTAGGTATCCTTGTTCATGAGTCACTGAAATTTAACATGCAATCATTGCAAGCAATTAAGAATCCAAACAGTATGATGGTCTTTATGACAAAAAATTTCCATATAGAGATAAAGATATGGAACCACAGAAAATGGATGAGATACTAAATGAGTATTTCGCATTAGTGGACTGTGGACTAGGATATAGAAGCTAGAGGACTTGGGGAAATAAATAGTGATATCTTGAAAAGTGTCCATATTATAGAAGAGGAGATGCTAGACATCTTAAAATGCATAAATCCCTGGGACCTGATTGGTTTATCCCAGAACTTTGTAGGAAGTTAGGGAAAAGATTGCTGGGCCCCTTGCTGAGGTATTTGTATCATTGATAGCCACAGGTGAAATACTGGAAGACTGGAAGTTGGCTAATGTAGTACCATTATTTAAGAAAGGTGATAAGGAGAACTATAGACTGATGAGCCTGACATTAGTGGTGGATGAGTTGTTGGAGGGGATTCTGAGGGACAGTATTCACATGCATTTAGAAAGGCAAGGACTGATTAAGGAGCATGGACATGGCTTTGTGCGTGGCAGTCGGGTCTCACTAATTTGATTGAGTTTTTTGAAGAAATGACAAAGAAGATTGAAGGCAGAGCAGTAGACGCTGTTTACATGGACTTCAGCAAGGCATTTGACAAGGTTCCACATGGTAGACTGGTTAGTAAGGTTAGATCATATGAATTCTGCGGGGAGGCTAGCTGAGTGGATACAAAATTGGATTGAAGGTAGGAGACAGAGGGTGGTGGTGGAGGATTGTTTTTCAGACTGGAGCCCCATGACCTCATGGTGTGCTTCAAGGATCAGTGCTGGGTCCACTGCCTTATGTCCTTTATTTAAATGATTTGGATGTGAATAAAGGAGGTATGGTTAGTAAGTTTGCAGATGACACCAAAATAGGTGATGTAGTGGACAGCAAAGAATGTTACCTCGAGTACAAAGGGACCTTGATCAGATGGACCAATGGGCCAAGGAATGGCAGACGGAGTTTAATTTAGATAAATGTGAGGTGTTGCATTTTGGTAAGGCAAATCAGAGCAGGACTAATACACTTAATGAAAACTGAAAGAACTGCGGATGCTGTAAATCAGGAACAAAAACAAAGCTGCTGGAAAAGCCCAGCAGGTCTGGCGGCGTCTGTGAAGAAAAAAATTAGAGTTAATGTTTTGGGGCCGGTGACCCTTCCTAATACACTTAATGGTAGAGTCCTGAGGAGTATTCCTGAGCAAAGGGACTTAGGGGTGCAGGTGCATAGTTTCTTGAAGTTGGAGTCACAGGTCAACAGGGTGGTGAAGAAGGCGTTTGGCACGCATGCCTTCATTGGTTAGTGCATTGAGCGTAGGAGCTGGGATGTCATGTTGCGGCTGTACAGGACATCAGTTATGCCACTTTTAGAATACTGCACTCAGTTCTGGTCTCCCTACCGTAAGAAAGATATTGTTAAACTTGACAGGGTTCAGAAAAGATTTGTAAGCATGTCGCTTGGATGGAGGGTTTGACTTATAGGGAGAGGCTGAATAGGTTGAGACTTTTTCTCCCTGGAGCATTGGAAGCTGAGGGTTAACCTTATCGAGGTTTATCAAATCATGAGGAGCATGGAAAGGATGAAAAGCCAAGGTCTTTTTCCCAGGGTAGGTGAGTTCAAAACTAGAGGACATGGGTTTAAGGTGAAAGGGGAAAGGTTTAAAAGGGACCTGAGGGGCAACTTTCTCACGCAGTGGGTGATGCATGTATCGAATGGGCTGCCAGAGAACATGATGGAGGCATGTACAGTTACAACATTTAAAATGCATCTAGATGGGCACACAAATAGAAAGTGTTTAGAAGTAAATGGGCCAAATACTGGCAAATGGGACTAATCAGTTTAGGATTTGTGATCGGCATGGACGAGTTGGACCGAAGGGCCTGTTTCTGTGCTGTATAACTCTTTGACTTTATGTCTTACAGCAATTATATAGAGCCATACCTGGAGTACTGTATGCAGTTTTAGTCTTCTCATTTAACGAAAATTATACTTGCCATTGAGGGAGGGCAACTAAGGTTGAATGAACTAATTCCTGGCTTCTGAGGCATTGGCCAACGAAGAAAGATTAAATAGATTTCCTTAAATAATAATTAAATGAGCCTGTACTCTCTGGGGTGTAAAGAATGAAAGATGATCTCATTCAAAGTGAATGCAGAAGGATGTTTCACCTGGCTGGAAACAGGGAAAGATGGGGGAGGTGTTCTAGTACTAGGCAACACAGTCACAAAATGAGGAGGAAGCCATTTAGGGCTGACAGCAGGAGGAATTTATTTACTCAGAGGATGATGAATCTTCGGAGTTCTGTGTTCCTGACGGCTGTGGAAGAACAATCATATAGTATTTTCAAATTTGAGCTTGATAGAATTCTGAACGTTAAGAAGATCCAGAGATATAAGAATGGTGCAGGAAAATACAGTAATATCAAAATGAAAGTTCAGCCATGATCTAAATAAAAGGTAGTGAGATTGATGGGCTGAATAGTCTACTTCTGCACCAATTCATTTTGCTTTTCTGTTCTTACTATATTCTTTTACTAGGCAGTTAATTCTTTAACTACAAAAAGTAACATTGCCCTTGTGTACTTATCATCATCTCAGTCTCCACAGAATTAGTCTTTTTAGCAACTTGTCCACAGTAACCCCTAAATTCTGATTGGATCCTTTATTTGCATTTTGCCAAATAGTAATATTGAGTCAAGGAGCCAGACGCTTTCCTTGGTTTTTGAAGAAATTGTTAAATCCAACAGGGGAAAAATGCTCTGTTGATTCTACATCCTTGGATACACCAGGATGAATCTCCCAGAATCCTTAAATGGCTATAACTTATATCACCTCAACTAAATACTGTCCCACATCTGACATATGACTCAAAGTCATAAACTCAAGCAACCTTTTCTCGCTGCTGATCGCACAGAACAGCTGCAAATAGTTATTAAGTAATATATTCACCGATTTGTAGGGAAGCCTAAACTGACTGTAAAATATGCTTCTTCTGCTGTCTTCTCCATGGCAATATGAAACACATTAACTTTGTATCCAGAAAGAAATGTTAATTGTCTACCTAAAATTCCAGCTTTCTTTCATTTAAGTAAATGGATTGTTACACTACTGTTTTCAGCTCACCTGTTTACAACCTGATGCCAACAACACCTTTGAGATTTTGGGATATCCTGGGCCTACTCATAATAAGTGCAGAAGCTGCTCTAATGGTCTTCAAGCATACCTTTCACCTTCTTCTCAGTAAAACTGAAACAACTGCACAAAGGCCGCTATCCCATCATCAAGTCATCCTTTATTTACATGTGCACAGTAAATGGGTTCTGACCAGTTAGGTTTAAGCTTGTCCCTAGACTGAGGAGACCTTCTGAATCTCCTGTTTTTTTAATCTGTCAGCCAGGGCTCCCAGATTGGCCCAGGTTAACAATCCCAATGAAGGATCTCGTAATCAATGAAATCCACCTGACCCTTGGTTCCAATCACTACATCCTCCCTCCCATACAAAAGAAAATCTGGGATGTAGGCCTGTTCTTTCTCTTGTTGCTTCTCCTGGGTCATTTTTGCCCCAGGTCTCATTCCTCTGACTTGGACACAGGCGGTGTGTACCTGTCTCTCCTCCTCCTCTTTCAGTGGTAACGGTATTGAGGCTGCATCCACCCCAGACTCTGAGGTTTCCTCAACACTAGATGGAGGGGGAGAACCCATAATTTCTGACAGCCTTTCTGGCTATTCTGAGGGATCAGGTATGTTTTGCTCCTGCAGAGTAGCAGCTTTCAGGTGGTCTGCATGTTTGTTCAGGATTGCCTCGCCTACCTGAATTTATATGTCACAGGAGCTGACCTCACGTCAACCTTGCCTTGTACCCATGCCGGGTCATTTCCGTGGTTCTGGCACCAAACTGCATCCCCTGAAGTAAACTGTCTCTCTCGCTAAGAGGAGGCTTGTGGCCAGCATTGGAGTTACTGATGCCATTTCAACGCCCCCAACCCCCCCACCCCCACCTCATAACATCTCTTCCTTCGAGAATGAAAACTCACAACCACAGTGATATCGCTGTCCAGAACATACTGGATAAAATCTTATTGACTTTAAGAACTAACTTACATTTTACTCACTACATACAGTTCAAGTAACATTTTCTACCTGTCCTGCTGCCCTTAATGTGTGCATTAATGTCTACATTGTGCATTTAACAATTCATCTTGGTAATAGCATAATGTTTAGTGTCTGGCAATCAGATACATCAGATAGTTAAGAATTAAAGTGCTTATTATGGTGATTCTTAATGGTGCAATGTTTCCTCCTTGAATCCAGGAGAAGAAGGGACACCGGGGGAAAGATTGAGTTACTTCATGCCCCTCCTGCCTAACTGCTGTATAAAGTTCGTGGAGTAGCAACAGAATATAGGTCCGAGTGCATATACTTTGGCCAATGAATGTTCTGTTGGATTTGTCTTTCAATGACAGTGTTCTTTCCAGGGAGAAAGTTGAGCTTTCCAACAGCTGCTGACCTGAGTCCTTGATGTGCTCCAGCTCGTGATTCTAAGCCTGAATCCAAAGGGTAGCCACTAAGATCATGCTCTCCATGTTGGTGGAGGGTGAGGGTAAGTGATTGATGATCATAGTGTTCTGTCTCATTACCCTCAGAGGTAGAGCTGAGCCTTGCAAGCTACCTCTTTTGTTTCCCTTGGCAGTAAGGGCTTGCATTGGAGAACGTATAACTATGAGCAGAGTCTTTGCCAATGTATCATGTGTATCTCCTATATGTTCAGTTGTCAATACTGGACTGGAGACATTCTCACTCAGATGCCTTGAAATCCTGGGCTCTCTGTCTATTTAGGATCATCTACTTTCCTCTCCTGCTATTTCTGCAAACTCCTTTTCTATACAGATCAATATTCTGATGTTGAGGACATCTCGAACAATTTACGACCGCTTCCTAGTGTTATGAGGTTTTTTCTCCTATAGGCGGAAAGAAGAATTGTGTGCCACCCTGGCAGGTGCATTACTGCTTCATGTGCATGTATGTTCATGCTCTCCCTATTAGGTCTTTCAACATGGAGTGTCTGCAACCACTACACCTTCACATATTAACTGGCTCCCACACACGCACTCCATGTGTTCCATCCGATACTGAGATCTACAACCCAAATTTTTGTTTAGCATTCCTCTACATTTGTGCATTTGCATTGCTTAATGCACTTATGAGTGTCACTTTGTAGTGACTATACAGTGCCATTTAACCTTACAAACCACAGGAGGTATTTCAAATTTTTCCACAACTGGACCCAGTATTACTTTTGGACTCCACAACTACTAATCCTGCTACCATTTTTGTCTAGACTGCCTTGGTTAGGAGGAATAGCCTTCTGCTGGGAAACAGGACCTCCATCTGAAACAACTCCACAGAAGCTGGTATCCCATCATCAAGTCACCCTTTATTTACAGGAGAGTCCTTGACACTGATCCAGCTGTCAGAGTGAACGCAATGTATCTGATAGTCCTGTTCTTATCTGTCAGCCAGCGCTTCCTGATTGGACCAGATTAACAGCCCAATCAGGGAACTCCTATTCTATGAGGTCCGTCTGGCTGACCTTGTTACAATCACTACACCCAGCAAAGCCTGCTGGAGAACCCGCAAGAAAACATTGGCTGGACTGAAGGGCCTCTTTCCAACATTCAGACAGTTTTGAAAAATTAGGTAAGGTCATCAGGTGATTGGGATCAACGGGTGGTGATGGAGATATCAGGCGTTTCAGGGATCCAGGGGACAATTCAGAAGTGTAGATAAACAACAGTTCCACTCGGAAAAGCTCATCAAAATCTGGCAGACCATTGTTACTAGGTGGCAGGGAGAAGTGGATGCTTTTTAAATATGTGAGGAAAGTGGGGCCGGCAGCTTTCTGCTATATATGCCCACACATTGGTTGAACTGAAGGGCCTCCTATCAGCATTCAGACTGTTGACTGAGGCCTTCACTTTTGAATAGTTATTTGGCTAGTTGCCACGTGATCGTGTCTGGTCAACCATCCTGCCTACCAACTGAAGTTTCACACATTTCTGGTTCCACCATCAGAACCTGTACATTAGAAAAAAATTCCACCTATTGTCTCCAAACATAAATACGTCCTCTAACAATCAAATACCCTGATTATGAAATGGATCACATAACTCCACCTTCATTTACCCTAAATTTAAAGTTACTGTCCCAGAATATAATAATCTTATAAACCTCATAACAATTCGAACTAACAAGATTGGAGCAGTAATGTTGACTATGTCTGGCTTATGTTTGGAAAAACAGAAATTTGAATCTTACTGCATTTTCTGTAATATTCAATTTGAAATGTTTTGTAATGTGATTTTACAAATTGTATGAATAAAGTGTACTTCTGGGCAAAAAAAAATTCTGCTGATGCACAGCAATGTGGCTCACTCTTGGTTGGTCTCTGAAATGGCTAACAAACCACTCATTTGTATTCCAGAAAATGGCTTACAGCTAACTTCTCAAAGGCCATTAGGAATGGGCTTTGCCAGTGATACACATCCTGTGAATAGATGATTTTAAAAAAACAGCTTTTATCTTGGTTTATTTGTTGATTATTAGAAGATAAACCAGGGATTACCCATAGAGAAGATATTGGTGTTGATAGTTTAAATTAAAAACTGCTCTCTTCTTAACAATTTTATAAAAGTTTAAAGATTTTCATATATATGAAAATGTGATGATGAACAGTCGACCATTTTATGACCTAATTTTTCTCCTGTATGTTATCAATGTTTTGAAAAAGCTGTGAAACTTAGCAAATTCACTAACATAACACTAAATTTTTCAGTTTTTCTGAAGTTCAGAAATTGTTATGTCATCGTACATTCAATTTAAAATAAGAACAGTTAAGATTGTTTCAAGGCAAGAACAAAACATAGAAACTGGTTGCTAATGGAGAAACATGTAGTGACTCGTATATCAGAGTGTATTAGCAGCCAGTTTATCAGAAATGGAGCTTGACTGGTGCCAAACTTGAAGGAGAACTTTGAGTGTTATTGGCAGTTTGCATTCCATTTTCCTAGCTTCAAGAGTGTTTGATTCTACTCAAGGAAATGCTGACAGACTACAATCATCTTAGTCTTACTAGAACTCTGTTTGCGCTGACTACAGAATTTCCTCTGTTTCTGAACATGATCCCTTTCAGTGCTCATAAAATCCTAGAAACGTGATCTCAGTATCTGACACAGTCTGTCCATTCCACTTAGCTGTCTATGCTTGATCAAAGTGTTTCACAGTCCTTTGACACTTTTGTGTCATTCGTAAATCATCTGTGGGTCCAAATCAGCTATATACTGTAAGATTATAAGTTGATACTTATTATGCAAGGCCAGGAGGAAAGGAACAAGGTTGAAGGTAAAAGTGACAAGAGAGGAAGTGATAAGTAATAAGTGAGTAGTAAAAAAGGAGTAGAGGAAATCAAGGATAGACCGAACGTACAAGAAAAAGACAGGATGTAAAACGGAGTGAGGGGAAGTAAGCAAAAAAGGAAGAGAAAACCACGGAAGCGATAGCAGGAGGCACACAGGAAAGGGATGTTATACAATAGACTGCATCAATGCCTGAGAAGTTCTCTTTATGCAAGTGGTGAAGTGGTACCAACAATTGGAAAAGTTACCCAATACTGGTAATTTGGAGGGTTAAGAAAATTCATATCTGTGCTAGTTGAGGGGAGGTCTGAGGATGCTGTGAACGTGGTGCTGGAGTTAAACCATTGGATAACCAATTGTGAGTGGATAATATTTGGCAATGAGGAAAAGGGTTGTTTATTGGGAATCACAGTTGGGAGCAAAATAAAAGGAAATGGAGTAGGAGTTGCTTCTTAGGTGGAGCTGCAAGCTGAAAGTAATTAGTGAAAGAGGGAGTAACGATTTTTAAGTGGGTTGGAGATGCAGCCAACTGTAAATGAATGAGAATTTTTACATGGAGATGCAAGAAGACATGCAATGAGTCCAACCAAGACATACTGCTCACTAGAGTGGTATGTTCATTTTCTATGCTCTGCTAAGGGGAGGATTTGGTCTGGGAAGATGTAAACAATAGACAGATTCTTATAGCCTTTAAAAAGCATTGTGGAATGGGACTATTTTCAGGTCATAACCTGCACTTGTTGGCAATGTACCAGTAGCCTCTTAATTGATCATCTGTGTGTTTCCCATCCAACAATGGACCACCGGCAAATTCCAGATGCTGAAGATCTAATCAGGGCTTCAACTCAGTCCTGAAAGGAGTGCCGAATGCTTTAGCTGCAGGTGAGGTACTTGAGAGCATCTCTATCTTGGGAACCCTTTGAAAAGATATTTGCTTTTTACGTTTAAAATGTGCCTGCAGCTGACAGACCTCCCCGAATCATTGTGCCTCTGTTCATGGTGGAAAGATGATGGTGTTTGTGGAGAAGATTTGTACATGATGGACAGTCTGACAAGCTGCTGGCAAACCAACTCCAAACATCTTTCGCCAGGTGGCCTGCATGCTGCTAGAAGGATCTGAGTGGCATCTCCAACCTGTCCGCAGTTGGGCGCTTAACTATTCAAATTGACTACCTTCCACTTTTGGGCAGATAATCACCGCATTTGACCACTTCTATAAGATTGCCTGGAGGTGGGAATGTATTGGACCACTCATCTGAGGCTTTCATGCTAAAGTTTTGACTATGCCTTCAGTTCTGCCTCCAGATAGTTCTAGCAATGTGTGCTGAATTTACTTCGTTGTTCATTTCAATCAAGTGCTGGCAATTTCACTTTTTTTTGCAGAATTTCAGCATGTGACCTGATTGTTTCCTTGGACCTGATTTGTTTCATCGTTGCCCTTCATGAACCACTTAAAATATAGTTTTTTTTTGTATGAACTATTTTGTTTTTCCTTCTGGATTTTTCTCCAGGCATAATGTGCATTTGTATATCACTTTGATTCTCCTGAGCTTTCTTTAATTTGTTTTGTTTAAAACTATCTATACTAAATTTGTTTATGTTATTTGTTGATAATGGCACTTTAATTCATGTCTTTTTTTTGCTATACCACTTTAATTCAGATCACTCACCATTTTTAATATTTTACAGAATCTTGTTTCTACTCCAGTGTAAGATCATCTAACATCAGTTGCAGTTTATAGTAAATGCAATTTACAATTTGAAAGATCTGACTTACAACTACAAATTATTCAAAATGATTTTAACTGGTTCACCTCTAAGTGTGTTTTTGTGAAGCATCATGTATAATGTTAAAGTCTGTAGGGTAAATTGACTGGTCCAAGATTGGGGGTTTAGGGCAGATTTGGTGCTTTCGTTGTAATCCTATCTAGCTCCAACCTGTGTGCCATGAGAGCACTGGAGGAATTTTCCTTTGTGTCAAATATAGTAAAGTGAAATTCCAGTTTAATTTACCTAGAATGCAGAATACTTACTAAGTATAATTTATTTTACCTTGGTAGGCAGGCATATTCAGTATGTACTCCTGTGAAGAAGGTTTTGCTACTGGAGGGAGAGATGGTTGCATCCGACTATGGGACACTGATTTCAAACCAATCACAAAAATTGATCTTCGTGAGACTGATCAGGGATACAAAGGTATTGCATTCTGCTTTTGGGCTAGGTATTGTTTACTTTTTGCTTCAAAACGTGACTTAAATAAATTTTGGGCACTCCAGGACATCACCGGAAGTTACTATTTTAAATCTGTAACAGTTTCTTTTTTCATATTAATCTACATATTTGTGGTGCTAAAGGTTCCTGTATCAATCACTTTGCTTTAATATTTTTCAAAAGGTTTGTCTATCAGAAGTGTTTGTTGGAAAGGCGACCGTATTCTAGCAGGAACCCAGGACAGTGAAATATTTGAAGTGATGGTTCGAGAACGAGATAAACCTCTCCTTATCATGCAGGGCCATTGTGAAGGGGAGCTCTGGGGCTTGGCAGCCCATCCTAAGAAACCATTGGTTGTCACAGGCAGTGATGATCGATCTGTACGGTTAGTGTTCTTTCATGCTTTGATTTTCAGGGCTTGTTTTGGCTTATGTGATGTTACAGTTTATTTTTGTGTTCTACTTATTATTAGAAAAGGGAGTACTATTTTCAACACAACTATTTTCCAGTGTTTTTGATGAAGCTAAAATGTCATAATTGTACTTAAACAAATTCATGGAGGAAAACAATGGTATGAATATTAAGCATGCAATATTTCTTGGATTACAAAACTTCACTTTTTATGATTGCTCGCTATTTGGTGTAAATTTTCTCATTAACGTCTAGAATATTAGTTTCATCGTTTGAGTTCTGGTAACCCAGTTTGTATTATGCTTTTAAATGCAAGAAAATAGTTATTAAAAGTAGACAAGCTTTGAGGTAAATGGATTCTACATTCCCAATTTCAGACATGAGGGAATTAATGCAATCTCATTGTATGCCTGAAGTTGGAGACCTAAGGCTGGGCTAGAATTGGGCTAGAATTAATATTGATTCAAGAGATATTAATTATATCAAGAGAGCTGTCAGCATATGTTGCCTCAAAGGCAGCAGCCTGAAGGTAATTCATGAGGAATTGGGTGTTATGGAGCAGTAAAGCAGGAGATGTCAATTGGAATACTGATATGTTAAGTGACTTAAAATGTATTTCGGCTAGCTATTAGGGACATGTGAAAGATTGCCTAAACCAATCCCAGACATCGTTCAGGCAGCCTTTTGAGCAGAAGTCATTGGTTCCAGTTGTAAAATGTGGTACAACCTCCGAAGAGACTGATTACTTGAAAAAGTCAACCTACCAATTATTTGCCAAGAAGGCCTTTACTGTTTTAAACAAAATAAAGTCACCATAGTTCTGATGAACAATAGGACTGCCCTGTCATTGCAGAGAAAACTGGTTGTTTAACCTGAGGGTCAACATTCCTCAGTCAAGGGGAGCGGTTGAGAAGGAGAGTCCTGGTAACCTCAGGAATTGAACCTACATTGTTGGAATCACTCTGCATTGCCAACTAGCTATCCAGCCAACTGAGCTAACTGACTCCCAAATGACTAAATAAACTGTTGATTAACAATTATTTTATTGTTTGTGTAAAATTTACATTACAACTATAGAAATAAATAATGTCTTGTAGCTCATCACTATCCTCAAAATTGTAAGTCTCAAAGCAAAAAAATCACTGTGCTGCAAGCTGCAAATGGGCTGTTTCCTTGGTGATCTCTAATACTAGAACTGTTTCTCACTGTAATGGTTAGACTTCAGCTGTCTTCCTCTATCTCTAAGCTGGGCAAATCTTTGAGCCTCTTTTAATTCTTTACGAATTTGGTCTGCATGTTGAGAGCAAGCTCTCATCCACGTTCCGCAGGTTGAACAATAGAGTCAGCATTTTCTCTGCTTAGGGTATCAGCCTGGTTACTTTTAACTACTTCTTGCTCTCTATCATTTAGTTGACTGCAGGCAAAACAAAATCGTAACTTCTGTCTACGTGTGATATGCCTGGTTTGTAGGGAAGCCTGTAACCTGATCTGAAAAATCCTCCCTAACCCTCTTCAGCAATGGGAAATGCATGAGCTTTGTGTCTAAGTAGAAATGCTTCTGTTCTCTATGATCAAAACTGCTTTTCATATTAGAAGTAAAGGGGTAGTTTTATTTTCAATAATAGGTATTTACAAGTTGACATTGATACTATTGATTTGATGAAGATGGGAGGAATGCATTGTCACCCTCTAGACTTACCACTCTCTGGTTCACAGCATAAATGTAATTGTTTTAGCTAGTTCCCAAAATGGCCATGTTATACTTTCTTTATGTTAAAATTAGAATAAAAGATCCATCAATCAGGTTTCTTTAACAAATACAAATTTATTAATTTATTTTAACAAATATTATTAAACATAAATGCAAAACTGGTCAAGAAACACTGTTTATAATATGAAAATGTAAGTGTTGTTCCTCTAACTAACCCAAAGCATACACACCAAGTAAAGGACAAGTAAATGGATTTCTTTCTGCAGCGATTTGCATTAAAAAATGGAGATTGCACTAAGGCCTTTTCCCATGCACCCAATACGCTCCCTGAATAAACATAAATAGTCCTAGAATGTTGTAAAAGTAAACTACAGCAGGTGGAGTGCAGCAGTTCAAGATGGCAGCTCACCATCACGACCTCAAGCAACTAAAGATGGGCAATAAATGCTCGCCAGCCAGGGATGCCCATGCCCTACGATTGAATTAAAAAAAAGACATGGGGAAAGTGAGGCCAAAGTGAACATAGGCCCTGTAGAGAATGAAGCTGGGGAAATAATAGAAACATGGAAAATAGGTGCAGGAGAAGGCCATTCAGCCCTTCAAGCCTGCACCACCATTCAGTATGAGCGTGCAATTTCAGTATCCCACTCCTGCTTTGTCTCCATGCCCCTTGATCCCTTTAGCTGCAAGGGTCACATCCAGCTCCCCAACTTGAAGGTACACATAGCATTCTAAACGTTCTAAAGAATCAAGGGGCAGAAGGAGAATAGAAATAAATACAATCACTAGATAACATGTACTTGGAAAATAATGCGGCAAAAGGCTGATATGTCCACTGGACCTAATGGCTTGCATCCTAGGATGTTAAAGTAAGTAGCTGTACAGGTAGTGAATGCACTGGTGATAATCATCCATGAATCCTTAGATTCTGGAGAAGTCCCAGAGGATTGGAAAACTGCAAGTGTTACACCTTTAGTTTAGAAGAGGCAGAGACAAAACGGGCAACTAAAGGCCAGTTAGCGTATATCTGTTATTCTCTTTTATGAACAATGTAATGGCAGAGCAGTTAGAAATACATAATGTAATCAAACCAAGTCACATGACTTTATGAATGGGAAATCATGTCTGTCAGATTTATTAGAATTTTATCAGAGGATAACAAGCAGATGGATGAAGGGAAACCAGTAACACATTGGATTTTGGAAAGGTTTTTGTGAAGAAACTGTATATAGGGCTATCTGATAAGATAATAACCCGTGGTATTGGTGATAGAATATTAGCGTGGATAGAGGATTGGTTAACCTATAGAAGCCAGAGTTGGGATAAGTGAGTCATTTTCAGGTTGGCAACCCATAACTAGTAGAGTGCTTCAGGGCTCAGTGCTGGGGACTTGATTATTAACAATATATATTCATGGTTTGGATGAGGGAAGTGAATACACTATAGCCATTTTTAAGGATGATACAAAATTGGTGGCAAGTGGTGAAGATGACAAAGCAAATCTGTAGAGGGATATAGATAAGTTAAGTGGGTAGGCAAGAACTTGCAGATGGAATGCAATGTGGGAGAATGTGAGCTTGTGTACTTTGGCAGGAAGAATATTTTTAAATGGAGGAAAACTGCAGAAAGTTGCAGTGCACAGAGATTTAGGGGTCCTTGGGCATAACTCATAAAAAGCAAGCATACAAGTTCAGCACTTAAAAGGGAAGAAGTAACCATTGGCCTTTATTTCAAGGAGAATGGAGTATAAAAATAAGGAAGCCTTGCTCAAACTGTACAAGACACTGGTGGATCCCGACCCGAAACGTCAGCTTTCCTGCTCCTCCGATGCTGCCCTCTACACTGTGTTGTCTCTGACTCCGCCATCTGCAGTTCTTGGTATCTCCAAGACACTAATTAGTC
This sequence comes from Rhincodon typus, assembly GCF_021869965.1. Classification (NCBI taxonomy): domain Eukaryota; kingdom Metazoa; phylum Chordata; class Chondrichthyes; order Orectolobiformes; family Rhincodontidae; genus Rhincodon; species Rhincodon typus. The sequence continues at coordinate 43,887,721 of NC_063340.1, read as the reverse complement.
CACATTTAGAAAACTGTGAACAGTTTTGATCTCCTTATCTTAGGAAAGATATACTGGCATTCCAGAGAAGATTCACTGTGTTGTTCCTGGGCGTAAGGGATTTTCTTGTATAAAAAGGTTGAGTATCTTGAGCCTGTACTCATTGGAGTTTAGAAGAATGAGAGGCAGACTATATTGAACCATACTTTATTCTTGGAGGACTTGATAAGGTTGGTGCAGAAATCTCAACTAAGGGGTTGCCCATTTAAGGCAGAGATGCAGAGGAATTTCTTCTCTCAGAACAGTAAATTCTTCATCAAAGAATGGTTTTGAAGCTGTGTGATTAAATGTATTCTAGGCTGGGATAGACAAATTTTTAATCAGTAAAGGAATTCAAGCATTATGGGGATAGGCAGGAAAGTGGAGTTGAGGATTATCAGATCAGCCATGATCTCATTGAATCATGAGTAGACTGAATGGTCGAATACTCTACCTCTGCTCCTATGTCTTACATCAACACTGGGTATATGTTCTCCTTGTTTACATAGAGGTTAATATATTATCTGTTTTTGATGTCTGGATGAGATCACTCTAGTAACTGCAGTGATATAGAAATGATATGGATGAAATGTGTGTCATGTAGAGAAAACTGAGAGTGGTCTGTTGATGTTGTTCTTACAATAGTAAAGGACCATCACTTCCATATGCCCAGTTTCTGTTTCATCATGGCTATGTACTCCTTCCAGATTTTGTTTACATGCCTCGACCCTCTGAATAATACACCAGTAACCTTTGGTAGTCTGACCTGATGGTGTAAGAAGCAAATGATTGTCAGCACAGTTCCCAAAGAAGATCACTTTTGCTAAGATTTACATTGATTCTCAAGGCCAGCTTGAACGTGTCATGGACATACATGAATCTGTACACCAGTAGCAGATCTGAGCAGAAGACGCTGGCATTACTCATGGACACTGATGAGCCTTTGACATGAGTGTCTTTGCTGCCTGAGAGTTTCACCTATCATCATATGCTCAAAAGCTTTCTGATGGACTTTGCTAAAGGTTCAGTACAGCGTATAAACAAAAGACTGCCTTGCCTGACTCCAGCTTTGATCAGTAAGCTTTCTGATTCCTAACGATTGAGTGAAACTGCATTACTGATATACATCTTGAGTTATCATATGCATTTTAGGATTCGCTTCCCAAACCCAAAGATTATGTCTGCAATATAGGAGTGTGATATCCTGTTAAAGGCCTTTTTTGTCCACACTGTGAGTTAGCTAGCCATCCCCACCCCTGTCCCACACGTGTAACTATCCCTAAGTATTGTGAGACTATCAGAGATCTTTTCGCAGTATAAAATGAATGCAAAGAATTGCTTATTCTTTTGGGCTGACACGTATGAACAGTATTTCTGCACATTATTTGTGCTGCTAGGAGGCAACTGCCCACCATCTCCTTAACATTTGGAGGTGGTGAGGCTGCCTCCCCATTGCAGAAACACATGCCAAAGGAATGACAGTCATTTTCTCTCAACCAGATCAATGACTCATGGACCACCATTAATAATTGTAGGTGCTGAGGTGTAGTGTTCCACACTCTGGCAAGAACAGCAGGTCAACTTTGACTTTGGCACGATATTCAAGGTTAACAACCTGCAGTGGAGAGGTGATGGCCTAGTGGTATTATCACTGGACTGTTATTCCAGAGAGCCAGGAAATGTTCAGGGGACCCAGGTTCAAACCCTGCCATGGCAATAAAATTTCAATGAAATTCTGGAATTAAGGGTCGGATGATAACCATTAAACGATTGTTGGGAAAACCCCGTCTGCCATTCTTACCTACATGTGATTCCTGAGCCACAACAATGTGGTTGATTCTGGTTGCCTTCTGGGCAACTAGGGATGGGCAATAAATGCTGACCTAGCCAGCATGTCCGCATCCTGTGAATGAATTAAAAAATGGCTTCATTTGAGGAACCTTTGTAAGATGTCATCCCTAATTCCTGCTGTAATAGATTCTCTGATCAAAGTTGTGACACCTCCTCTTTTCTGTCTCGCCTGAAGACTCTGTTTCACTGATGTAAACAGATGAAAATTGTCTTGTTATCCATGACAATATTATTTTGTTATGATACTATTGGTAGGGGTATGCCGGTTGTTCTAACTATGATATTTGGGCTGTTTTTCCCTGGAAGGGATGATATCTTTTGGTCCTGAAAACCATTGAGGATATTACTGATCCTTGCTTCCTAGAATTGGGGTCGACTGTGCGGTTCATACTCACAGCTTCCTGGAGCTGGGGTACAGTGGGTGTCAATCTGAACTTGGCACTTTGGGGTTGGGGTGAAATGGAGTCATAATGGGATAAATAAGTAATTAAAAAGATGCGTGCAGTGGTGTAATGAATGGAACAAGGTCAGCTGGGTGGACCTCATAGAATATGAGTTCCCTGATTTGGACTGTTAACCTAGTCCAGTGAGAGAGTCCTGGCTGACAGATATAAATAGAAATACCAGGGGTTCTGCCCACTCTAGGAGTTGGCACTGAGCTAGCTGGATCATTGTCATGTACCGTGCATGTGTAAGTAAAGGATACTGGCCTTTGTGGAATTATTTCAATGGCAACAAGTGAAAAACATGCCCCTGAAGAGATTTGCTTGCAACAGTCATCTTTGAGTTGGGGTAAATATTTCTGGTATCACACTGCCATTTGGGAAGCTTGACTTGTTCAATCTTGCCATTGCAGACTGGGCCCAGTATGTGGAAAGAATGGCCTGGAAAAAATAACAATGACATTGGGGCAGGTGAAAAGCAATGAATAATTCCCTTGATAGGTTGTGGAGCTTCTGCTTTTTTTGGTTATCAGGAGCCTAACTTTCCCAGAGGCACCAGATACTAAAACCTTTCAAGAGTTGAAGGATTTAGCGAAGGAATATTACAACCCCAAGCCTCCTCTGATTCTGAGATGGTATCGGTTCTATTTGGCAGTTCGAGAACTAGGGGATCACATGTCAGGATTTTTGACGAGATTAAGACAACTGTCAAAGGCATGTGGTTTTGGTTTAACCCTGAGTGAGATGCTGAGAGACTGTTTGATATGTGGGATTAATGATGTTACCATGCAAGAGCACCTACTAGCTGAAGTCCAACTGGACTTTAAACAGGTTCTGCAACTCACTTTATGAGAAAATGCGGCAAGTGGAACTTATGAGTTACGGGGTATTCCGACGGAAGTGGACGCCCTCGCCAAGCTGACTGAGCTTAGGAAACACCACTTGAGTGAAGGCAATTACACGGCCTCACTCTGAACGTATCCTGAACAGAAGGACTCTAGGTCAGTTCCCACAACAAAATGTTAGAACAAAGCCAAGCTCAGCTAAAAGGTTAAAATTTCTCAAGGATTGGGCCGGAAAGCCATTGTAGTTGCTGTTGGTATGTGGATTTGAGTCAGCAAAAGAATCCAACTAGGCCTGAATTGAGTAAGAGAACTCATAGGCTGGTCTCCGGTAGAGTGCACATCCTGGAAATCCACCCACAGCTGGTTTGGAACAGTTAAATTGCTTGGAGTGCAGGTTCATAGTTCCTTGAAAGTGGAATCGCAGGTATACAGGGTAGTGAAGAAGGCGTTTGATACGCTCGCCTTTATTGGTCAGTGCATTGAGTAAAGGAGTTGGATGTCATGTTGCGGCTGTACAGGGCAATAATTAGGCAACGTTAGGAATACCCCGTTCAATTTTGATCTCTCGGTTATAGGAAAGATGTTGTTAAACTTGAAAGAGTTCAGAAGAATTAAGGATGTTGCCAGGGTTGGAGGGTTTGAGCAATAAGGAGAGGATGAATAGGCAGGGGCTGTTTTCTGTGGAGCATCAGAGGCTAAGGGGTGATGTTATAGAAGTTTATAAAATAATGAGGGGCATGGATAGGGTAAATAGTTTAAAAGGTCTTTCCTCCAGGGTAGGGGAGTCCAACCTAGAATGTGTAGTTTTAAGGTGAGAGGGGAAAGATTTAAAATGACCTAAAGGGAAACTTTCTCACACAGAGGATGGTGCACGTATGGAATGAACTGCCAGAAGAAGTGGTGGAAGCTGGTACAGTTACAACATTTAAAAGGCATCTGGCTGGGTATATGAATAGGAAATGTAATGAAGTTGGGTAGCGTACTCGTGAATTGGAAGGCAGGAAGTTAGAATGGTTAGTAAAAAATGATAGTGGGGACAAAGAGTGCCTGGTCTTTTTAAGAGATTGTGCTTTTTTTTGTGCTTGTACGTTTACAAGTACTATGCACAGAGAGTGCCCAATTCGAAACATTTTGTATTGAACAGCTAAGCAGCATTTTTACCAAGACAAGAAGTTTGAATTTGGTTAATAAATTTAAACTAAACACTCAGTGATTCAAAGCCAATTGTTGTTGTCAACAACAATCATCGAACCAATCCTACATAAGAAACACTATTATGTCATTACTGGTGGAAGGAGGACATTTGGAAAATTGGGTGAGAGCCAACTGTTATCTGAGGGTAAACCAAGACCACCATCTGAGAAATAAGCCCCAAGCGCTCTCAAGAAAAAAAGATATCACAACATTTTAGCTCAAAATCCTCACTGAAAAATATCCCTGACAGCAGAATCAGTAGAAGAAAGGCATTTGTGGTGTAACGGAGAAGTCAGAGTGTTCCAGATGACACAGTCCATACGAATTTGGAGAGATTAAGTTTCAATTTACTTTTGTCTTTTAATTGGGTTTATATAGATGGGAAGTGTTTATTTGAACAGCATTCCAGTAGAATTTAGGCCAGTTAGGGAGTAGTTAGTGTCTGGGGGCGGGGTGGTGGGGGAGGCGGGTGGGGGTTGCAGAATTGTTCAGTTTGTTAGTAAGAGTTTTAATTTGTTTACTGTTAAGGTTAAATAAATAAGTAGTTTCTTGTTACTTATAAAGTGGATATCAGGGATTTTCTTTCATTTAACCACTCTTTTAACAGATTATAAAGGCAAGGCGAGCTTCTCTGGGTGTTTCGGGTTTAATTATTAGAAGGGAACCTTTATTCCCTACCATAATAATTGGGGCTTGTGTTTAGGTTTATCTATCAGAGGGGTTCAACCTTCCCCTTCCCTGTAACAGTTTGGGAGCTCGTCCAGGATCTGGCCAGTTCATTTACAGGATCTGAACTGATTTGGACAGATTTAAGCAGATTTGGGGATTAGTGTCCTAGATCTTTAAATAGAACTTGAGAAAAATCTGTTTAATTTCAGTTATTTGTGGTTGGTTAAATTACAAGTGAGGGAAATGGCTGTTAACATTGTCAAAGAGGTTCTGAGGTTTGAAGATGCTTCCCAAATTTGCCAAGAAAGTTTAGAAAGACAAAGGAAGGATATACTTTTAGAATTAGCAACCAGACTGGAATTGGGTTTAACTAGGAATAAAAGGAAAGCTGAAATTGTAATGGAGTTAGTCAAGCACTCAGGTATATCAGAGAAACAGGCAAGTGCAATGGAGTTAGAAAAAATTAAATGACAACTGAGACATTTGGAGTTAGAAAATAAAGAGAGGGGGAGAAGGTTTTTAGCTGAGCAAAAAGGAGAGAGAGAATAGAGGGAGAAAGAGAGAAAGTTTGAACTTCAGAAGTTGCAAATTGAACAGGAAAGTCAGTTTAAAAGGATGGAGATGAAGGTAAAAGATAGGTTTAGTGAGGAGGAGAGTGATAATGAGCAAACGCATCATAGCCAAAAACACGGTAGGGAAATATACAAATATGTCAAAATATTACCAAAATTCAATGAAAGAGATGTAGAAGCCTTTTACATTTCATTTGAGAAACTGGCTAAGCAGATGAATTGGCCAGAGTCTGTGTGGGTAATGTTAATTCAGATCAAGTTGGTAGGCAGGGCTAGTGAGGTGTTTGCAGTGCTGTCAGAGGAGGTGCCAACAGACTATGAAGAGGTTAAACAAGCTAGTTTCAGTGCCTATGAATTGGCACCAGAAGCATATAGACAATGGTTCAGAAACATAAAGGAACCAAGTCAGACTTGTAATCGAGTTTGAAAGAATTAAACAAAGCAACTTCAATAGTTGGGTGAGAGCATTAAAGAAAGAAAAGGCATATGAGGATCTTAGAGAAGTTATTCTTCTGGAGGAGTTTAAAAACTTGCTTCCAGAGATGATAAGAACACATGTTGAGGAACAGAAAGTTCAAACAGTGAGAAGAGCTGCAGAGATGGTGGATGAATACATACTAGTGCATGAATTGAAATTTAGCGTCCGACAGCAATTTCATTCCGTGACAGATAGAAATTAGGAAAAAAGTGAGATCCATCAATGTAAAGCAAAAGGTAGATCACACTGGAAACCGTTTACCATTGGTGAAAAGACGGTGAAAGGCCTGAGGTGTTTTTACTGTAATGGACTGGGACACAAAGTCATAGTGTTGTTGGTTTAAGAAAGGTACTGGGGAAAGGTGTTTTCACTGCCATAAAGTGGTACTCAAAGTCACAGCGCTGGCGGTTGAAGAAAGGCAGTGGGAAAAAGGATGTGGTAAAAGATGCCAAACCAGTGGGTTTAGTTGAGGTAGTGGAGGAAATCCCAAGAGAAGTCAAGGAGATGCAGAAGAATGCACAGCCTAGCCATGGGCTAGATAGTGAGATGGTGCCCAATCTCGACAAAGACTTCACCTCTGTGGTAAGGTTTACTCGAGAGGAACAGGGGGAAAGGCAAAGAAGTTAAAATATTGAGAGATATGGGAGCTGGGCACTCCTTCTGAAATGTTACCTGAGTGGTAATCTGTGGAATAGATGGAGAGAGATTTAGCGTTCCCCTGTGTAAGATCAAGTTGGAAAGTCCAATCAAGACTTGGGAAGTGGAAGTGGTGCTCCGAGAAGACATCATCGAGCTGAATCAAAGTGAGTGGAGTTCACCAATCATGTTGGTTCCGAAACCTGATGGTATTCAATGGTTCTGCATAGATTGTTGGATGGTCAACATTGTCAACATTGTAACTAAATTGGATTCATGCCCAATTCCAAGGCTGGAGAACTATGTGAAAAAAGTTGGACAAGCCACTTGTATCACAAAAGTTAGACTTATTCTGTGGTTACTGGCAAGTACCTTTGTCAGAGAGAGTGAAATAAATTTCTGCTTTGTAACCCAAATGGGCTGTATCAAGTTAAAGTATTGCCCTTTGGTATGGATAACGCACCAGCCACATTTTAAAGATGTATGAACAGAGTTGCGGCAGGAGTGAATAATTGTGCTATCTATATAGATGATGTCGTGATCTTTAGCCATTCATGGAAAGATTACACGATGCATTTGGCAGAGCTTTTTGAAAAACTACTGGAGGCAAAACTGGTTATAAACTTGGCAAAAACTAAATTCACGAAGGCAGAAATTACGTTCTTGGGGCACAACATCAGACATGGAACGTTGACCCTCCGGAATGTAAAAGTGAAGGCCATCGAGGAATTTCCAAGACCATCCTCAAAGAAAGAAGTGCTTCGATTTTTGGGACTGAGCAGATTCTACCAGACATTTGTGCTGAACTTTAGTAGCGTGGTGGCACCGCCAATGAATTTGCTAAAGAACAATATGAAATTTCGGTGGACAGAACAATGCTAGGAGGCATTTGAGAATTTAAAAGCTGTATTAATGACTGCACCAGTTTTAGCCACACTAAATTTCTTGAAACCCTTTAAAGTCACTATTAATGCCAGCGATACAGAGGTTGGAAATGTGTTGATGCAGGAGGATGATGGCAGAATTGAAAGGCCAACTGGATATTTTTCAAACAAGCTCAATACTCAGAGAAAATACTCCGCCTTTGAAACAGAATTATTGAGTTTGGTACTGGCCTTACAACATTTAATGTTTGTGTTACAAATAATGTTTCAGAGATGGTTGTGTGTACAGACGACAACCCTCTCATTTTTCTGGAAAGATTTAAGGACAACAATGAGACTATTTCATTGGAGTCTTATGTTATAGGTTTTTAATTTACAAATTGTACATGTTGCAGGTTGTAAGATTGTTATTGCAGAAGCGTTATTGCGGGTTTAAAAGAAACTGTGTAGATAAGATGGAACCAGTACAGTCCAATGGTATATGTATGCAAATTAGTACGAAATGTGTAACATTAGATTACTGACCTCTGTATTTCACAATAATGATGTTAACACTTAAAAAAGTTCATGACTGCTCTATCCAACTTCGTAACTGAAGTGTTTAGAGAGATATAGGCCAAATTCTGGCAAATGGGACTAGATTAATTTAGGATATCTGATCAGCATGGACGAGTTTAACCAAAGGGTCTGTTTCCGTGCTGTACTTCACTTTGACTCTGATTCTGTGTTGGCAATAAGTTATGTCTGGTGGTCAGGATTGGATGCTGGCATAGCAGCATTGGTGGAGCAGTGCCCAGAGTGCCAGCAAGAACAGAACTTACCACCTACAACTCCTCCACATTCATGGGACTAGCCTGGACTAGTTACATGTTGACTTTGCTAAGCCCTTCCATGGGCTGTTTGTTCTTAGTCATGTGATGCCCAAAGAGGTTAGAGTGCATAGAGTTCATTTGTCAGGTACAACAATTGAAAAGCTGCAATCATGTTTTGTAATACACGGACTCCCAGAGGTGTTGGTCACAGACAATGGGCCATTATTTACCAGCAGGGAATTTGAGTATTTTCCTGAAGTCGAATTGCATTTGGCATGTAAGGTCAGCCGCATACCATCCATTATTCAAATTTTGAAGGCGGGCTTAAAGAAACAGCCTACAGCTTCACTCAATACTACAATGTCCTGGTATCTGTTTGATTATAGAACCAACCTTCACCCAATTACTGAGACAGCTCCAGCAGAGCTGCTAATGTGGAGAAGATTCCGCACCACGTGAAACATGATCATCGCAGATCTGGGATTGGGCGGAGGAGGGGGTCGGGGGGATGGGTGGGGAAACAGCATCAGGATTTAAAAGGCATCTGGATGCCAGACACAAGACTGTTTTAGGTGAGAGGGAGAGTTTACTTCAGGCAATAACGTTTGGTGTTGAAACCATGGGGTTGCCCCTGCATGGATTAGAGGCGTGGTTGATGCGAAGTCAAGTCCCATGATGATTGAAGTTCAGTTAGGAGAGGCGGTCCTGAGTAAACACATGGACCACATGAAAGCTGTAACCTCGCAAACTGGGCAGGAGCAAAATAAACCTGGTGCCTCAGAACTCAGGCTATCAGAACCTTTGGGTTCTCTCCCTTTGCCTAATGTCGAAGAAACATTTGAGGGCGAGATTGGCATGGCAGAGGTCACAACCTCAATGCCGTTATCACCTGAAGAAGAGGAGGAATTTCTTCTGAGATGCTCCGGGCACAAGAGGTGGGCTACGGTCTGATAGACACTGCTAGTATCTGACGCAGAGTCAGAGGAACTGGACCTGGTGCGAAAACACCCCAGGAAAAGCTACAGGAAAAATAACAGGCCTACGTCCCAGGACTTAGAAAGATGAAGTGATTGGAATGAGGCCAGCTAGGTGGACCACATAACTTGGTCCAATCAGGGAACTCATTCTAACAGCCCCAATCAGGGAGTCCTTGCTGACATATATAAACAGAAGTGGCAGGGGTTCTGTTCACTGTGGGAATTGACCCTGAGCTAGCTGAATAAGTGTCATGCACCACAAATGTATAAATAAAGGGTGATTTGGTGATGGGATACCAGCCTTCGTGGACTTATTTCAAGAGGTGGTGTGAATTGCAAGGTAACTTACGTTTGCTGTCTGGAATCAAAAATAAGAGAAAAAGAAGACAGTAAAATCAAATTCAGGAAAGAGAGGCCACAAAGGGCAAGAGGCAACAGATATGAAATTGTTGAATTCAGCGGTAAGTGTGAAAGGCTATCAAGTGTTCAATTAAAAAGTCTTGAGTTTGTGCTAGAACATTGAAGGGTACAAGGACATGGGTCAGAATGGTAGCAAACTGGAAATTCTGAGTCTCATTTGTAGACTGAGTGAAAGTTTGCTATAGAGCAGTTATTCAATCCAAATATAGATCATACTACACTGTGTGTGAACAATATAGCATGCTAAATTAAAATTTTCAGGTCAGGATGCCTCACGTGGAGCAGCTCACTCTCTAAACTTTCCTACTTGTAAAATTAAAAAGACTCTAAGCAGGCAGCTATTATGGAGGGTAATCCCGTCCAACTAGCCTCCTGTATCTGTAACTAAAACCGAACAAGAGGAGAGGTTCCTGAGGAAGGTCTGGAATGCTGGGTCCCCCACATAGCCTCTCAACATCAATCTCCATGGAGCTGACGTAATTCCTGACATCTCTGGATGCCCAGATCTGGACTGGAAAATTTCAGCCATTTTTTGACAATGTCTTAAGTGGTCCTTTAACCTGCTAGATTAGCTACTGACCACTTGAAACTAGTTAGCCTGAATCTGGGAAAATAGCCCAGGTGCAAAATGACCCCAGCAAGGTGGGCACAGTGGCCAGTAGAGAAAAATTTCATGCTTGCTCACCTCTGTATTTAGCTCCATCAAAGACCAAAAAAAAACCTCTCCAGCGGTGGAGACCTCTTAGATCTCAGAGCCACGGGTAGTTGATACGGAAAGTGATGTGGCTATGAAAGTGAAATTTGGTAAATATTGATCAAATATGAGAAAAATATAGAAACCAATAGGTGAAATTTTGTTCCAACACCATTTACCAGAAAGCAGAACTTCTTCAGGGATGGGTATCCCCGGAAAAGAAGTGGTAGTGAATTAAATACTCAGACAAAAGCAAGATACTGTAGGTGCTGGCAATCTGAAATAAAAACAGCAAAAGCTAGAAATACTCTCACGGTCTTTAGCATCTTTGAAAAGGGAAACAGAATTAACATTTCAGATCTGATATCTTCTATCAGTCCTAATAACTAGGGTTCAGGTGACCCAATGACAGAGGGGTTGGTGCTGCATAGCCAAAGGGAGGGGAATGCAACAAGTAACAAAACAAAAGATATGTCCAGAGGAGATGAGAATAGCTGAATCATGAACAGCAGCTGTTTTAAAATGAGCAAAAATAAAAGCAAGTAAATCCAAAATAAGCAAAGAGGAAGGAAACAAAATTGAGCAAATGTTACAGTTTCATATTGTTCAACTCCTTGTTGAGTCCTGAAGGTTGTAAAGTTCTTAGTTGAAAAATAACATTGTTCCTCAAGTTTAAATTGAGCTTCATTGGAACACTGCAGCAGGCTGAGGACAGAGAGGCCACAGTGACAGCAAGACAAAATTAAGAAGTTGTGCAACTAGAAGCTAGGTGTCACACTTGTGGATTAAACAGTGTTTCATAAGTGGAAACCCAATCTATGTTTGATCTCCTGTAGAGAAGAGAAAAGAAGTGTGTGAGGAAAGAATGCAGTATACTAAATTGTAAGAAAGCATTTTTGTTCTCCTTGAAGGATGGCTTGGCGCTTCTAATTGTGAGGAGGAAGGAGGTAAAATGATGTTGCATTTCATGCTTTCGCATGGAAAGATGGCATAAGAAAGGGAGGGTATGCTGGGGCTGATTGGCCAGAGTGTTGCAGAGGGATCAGACACTTGAAGTTGCTGAAATGGGAGAGGAGGGTGTGTTTGGTAGTGGCATTTTGTAAAATGGTGTTAAGGCAATTGGGTTCAAAGTGGTAGGTTTTAAGTAGTGTCAGAAAGAGTGGGCTAATGATGTGGAGAGCTTTAAGGAGGGAATTCTAGAGATTTTGGCCTGGTCAACTGAAGGCAGAGAAATGGGTCATAGTACAGCAATTAAAATCAGGGATGTGCAAGTGGCCATATATAGCTAAGGAGAAATGCTGAGATTTCAGGCTATTTTAGGACTGGAAGAAATGACAAAGAAAGGTAAGTGTGAAACTGTGGAGAAACTTTAAAGTTTCAGTGAGCACAAGGGTGATCCTGGGGTGAATAGGACATGGCATAAATTAGGGCTGCTGAATCAAGAAGAATATTGCCAGTGCCATGATGTAGAAAACAAATATTATTTTTTTCATTCAGAAGCCTTGTAAAAAAATGACCAAGAAAAGTGTCCAATTTGGTAGCTTAGCATAGTGGCCCTGGAAATGATCTCGGGGGTAGGGGGTAGGGGGCTGGTAGCTTTCACAGCTTGTAACTGCCTCAAATTATTTATTCCGTGAAAGTAGGTATTTTGATGAGATTTGATTGAGTCTTTAAATTAGTTAGAAGATTATAATTTGTCTATATGAAAAGATTACTTAGCACGGATGGAGGTTAGCTTCTGGAAGATCCAGAGTCATTGTCATCTGGAATAAGTTGTTAGCTTTTATGATAAAACATGTATATAAAACAGTTTTCTTATTTTTGGATTTGGCTTTCAAAATAGAGGCAAATGAATGTGGGTTGCTTCTGTGAAGATTTTTTAGAAGGTCAGGAAGTCATTCTGGAACAGTGACTGAAGCGCATTAGTACCAAAAAGACTCATAACTGTAGGCAAATTCCTGGCAGACCCCTATCATATGAATGTAGAAGAGTGCACTTTAGAGATTATGGCTGGCAGAATAAACAAAACACTTTTTTAGTCATGACTTAAGTTTAGAAATAAACTTAACCCCTGTTTAAAATGGAAATGTTCTTCTCATAGCAGGAGATTTTTTTAAAATTTCAATTCAGGGGAATAAGTCACCTTTAGCAGAAATGTTTTCTAGTCGGAGGAGTTTTCAAGCCAGTAGAGTTTAAAATAGAAATATTCATGTGGCTAGAACAATGAAAGTTGGGCTGTCAGAATTGTGAAATGTGCATACAGTTGAGCTTGAAAGGCAGTTATAAAATTGTCTGTGCCCTTCAGAAGGAAACTAGTGAACCTCAGGTGAATAAGGGTTTAAAACCGAGATAGGAGTGATGTTTCTTTGGAATTAAGTCTATGTAATGGATGGTGTTTGAAAACAGGTTGCAAATTTGTTTTGTTGTTTGTGATTAAGATTTGTCAAACTTTTTTCTTTTATAAGAACAGAACTCTATGAGGCATATTAACAGAAGCAATTCATTTAGCCCGTTGAATGATAATTCTTAACTCCACTTTCCTGACTTTTCTCCATAACCCTTCATTCCCTTACTGATTAAAAAAATCTCTCAGCCTTAAATGTACATAACACAGTCTCTATAGCCCTCTGTACTAAACAATTCCGTAGAGTCACTGCCCTCGAAAGGATGAATTCCTCCCCACCTTTGTTTTAAAATGGATGATTCCTTATTCCAAGATTATGCCGTCTGATCCTACGTTCTCCTACAAAGGGAAACAACCTTTCTACACTTATCCTGTCAAGTCCCTACAAATCTTGTACGTTTCAATAAGGTCACCTTTCATTCTTCTAAACTTGAATGAGTATAGGCTCAACCTACTCAAACTCTCCACGTAAGACAGTCTCTCCACACCCAGGATCAGTCTAGTGAACATTCTGTTTTGCCTCTGTTGCTGATATATATTCTCTTAGATAAGGTGCCCAAAACTGTTTACAGTATCCCAGGTATGGCCTGACTCGCGTCTTCTATAATTTTAACAAGATCTCCCTATTTTTATATTCCATTCCTTTTGACATAAAGGCCAACATTCCATTTGCCTTCCTCCATATCTGTTGAACTTGTATGCTACCTTTTTGTTATTTATATGCTGTAGCATTCTGCATTCTTTCTCCATTAAAATAATATTCAGCTCCTCTATTCTTCTTGCCAAAGGAATAAACTTCTGTTACATCGACAGCCTCATGCGAATATGTTTCAGTGACTAACTACCATGGTAAGTAACTGCAAAAATTAAATATATAGTCTATCAAGCAGAGTTTTATTCTGGAATCTGACTTGTCCAGTTTTACCATTAGCTGTAATCTTAACATTGTGCAATGATTGTGATTTATGAATAAGGAGATTAGCAAGTAATTCAGTGTAGTCAGCGTACTGTAGTATTTATGGCAATTTGTGTTTGATTTTCTTAGTCTGATCATTGATCCTTGTACTGTATCTAATTTCCATAGCCTGTGAATGGAGCTAATAAGTCATGTGAACACACCCACCCCTCCTCCCTCCCAATAGTCCTACCAGACCATAGGGCAAATCTCTTATTAAAGAGGGGTTTAACCTGAGGTCACCTTGTTTCAGGTAAGGGGAGAGATTGAGAAGGAGAGTCCTTCATGGTAACCTGAGCTTGTACAGGAATTAAGCCCACCTATTACTCTGCATTGCAAATCGGCCATCCAGCTAACCAAGCATATAGTGGCTGCCAAAGTCCCAGAAACCTTGGGGCTACTGTCTCTTCAGAGAGCGATGACCTAGAAGTGAATTTAACCTAAGGGTTGCCCTCCCTTAAGTAATAGACAACATCTCGAAGGCAGTACCTTCATGGTAACCTCAGCTGGTGTGGGAACTGAACCTGTGCTGTTGGCGTAGCATCCCAAACCAGACATCCAGCTGATTCCCAAATGTGACACCATACACAGCCACAGATAATGCATTCTGGACTTCTTTGCAAAGACACATGATACTGTAACTTCTGTAAGTTCTATGTTTAAAGTTTTGTAATAGCTGTGTTTAGATTTGAATATGCAATGCAGAATAATCTCTGCATTGTTCTGAGATAAATCCAAATACAACACAGGGCATTAAGAGTCCAAATTTATTGCTTAGCAACGATGATGTTGGAAAAGTGTTGAAATCTATCGATCACAGCACCATCTCTTTCTTTGTCAAGAGATTCTCCCATGTCCTAGAACCAAATGAATTTTGGTGTTCAAGAGTTACTTGCCCACTATGGAGGTGGACAGTCTAGATCTAGCAGCAGTCAGTAAGAAAGCAATATTTATAAATTGGCATATAGTAGAGGACGAGTGAATATTCAAGCAAGATGATATGTACATGTTAATGCAACTACGAGTGTTTTTAAGAAAGTACTTCAGACCGAAGAATTTTGAATGATATATATTCCATCTGAGATTCCAGAGAAATGCCATTAAATAATATGTAGCAGGCTTGTGGCACTATGCTTCTAAAGTAGTGTAAATGCTGACCCCCTTCTGAGAACTAACACCGAACCATGCAAAGGGGAGCGCCTTGTCCTATAATCTGTTAAAAGGAGTGTGAAAAGTGGTGTAACCTGCCTCTCAGCAACTTGTATTGGTTAAATGAAATAAACCCCCGACAATCACTTTATGATCAACAGGTAACAATTTATTTATCTAGTTCTAATAGTGAGCAAATTAACTAAAATTATTAATAAATATAATAAACCCCTTCTAACAACTATTCCCGAATAAAACAAGATTCTAATGGTATGCTGTTCTAATAAATACAAGTCCCATTTGTATAAAATAAAGAGATTTTAGTCTCTCGGAATTACAGCCAGGTTATGTGTCTTCCAGAATTTTGTGCCTTCTCCGAATGTTCTGTCAGGAACGCCTTCTGTTGAAAGTTCTGTCAGGAATATTAAGTAGTTGTGCCATGGGTATCTTTGATTTAGATGGTGCTTTCTCTCAGGCTTAGAGAATTCAGAGAGCCAGCACTTCTCTTGAGAGCAGTTCGTTCTCCTGTCTTTTGCCCAACTTCTCCTTCTTTATACCCTTGACGACATATCAATATTTTACAGTAGGATTGGTCCTGTGTTGTCAAAACATCAGATTTAAATTTAATTGGTTTTTGGTATCTAAGTGCCTGGTTCAAATTAATTTGCTAAATTCAAAACTTGTTGTCTTGATAGCAAAACTGCTGCTTGGCCTGCTAACTATACAGACTTTTGATACAAATGTTTCAACTCAGGTGCTCTGTGTACCTGCAAACCCACAAGCTGCTGCCCACAAAACATCCTTTTTGAATCTCTAAGTATACATAAAGCACATCATCCTCTAAAGGGACCACACACTGCTTCCCCCCGGCATTTTACAAACACCAAATTCTAACTTCCTGCCTCCTAATCCATAAGTACTCTCCCCAACTTCGCAACAATGCCAATCAGCTTTCAGCAAGAACATGCACATAGGGAGAAAACCTTACGAATGCTAAGAATGTAACAAGGCTTTAGTCAGAAGGTGGGGCTAGATGAATATATGAAGACATCAACAAACCTTTGCATGCCCTGGCCTTTAAATTGTCAATGCCAGTTAATGAGAATGTTAGATTGAAAACAGATGGAATTGCAAAGTGATAAGGGAAATCAAAGGCATATTTTTTACAAACATACAGGCACAAGGGAACCATGATTTGAGGTCGGAAATTGCGTCAAACACCTAAATCACAACTACAATCTTGCAACACTTCTATCATATTCAAAGTAGATCAGTTGGTTGCTTAGGCCTGTCTGTTGGGTAGCAACACCAACTGCAATGGGATATATATAATAGCAAGTGGACCAGGACATTTCAATGACAGTGATGTTAGGGATACTCTTCTTTTGGATGATGTTGATCATTCGCTTCATCAAGTTGCTCACAGAAAACCATAACTATAGATTCGTACATCTGATGTAAGCCGAGATCTATGTATAGTAGAGTCACAATAAGCCAAAAAGCAGAGGGATGGGACACAAATGTGTGTTAAGCAGAGCTTTGAAATAGTCTAGCAAGCCTTCTAGTGTCTCAATTTGCCTATACAGTTGCTCCCTGCCTAAAACAAAAATTGAAAACGTATTGAAACAAGAAATGTGAAAAATCTTGATTTTTCAGTTTGTTCACTCCTGACCTTACATAGTAAACAGTATTGAAAAACGTTAAGATTTTCCAGAAATAATTCTTAATCATTTCATACTTAGTGTGCTGTCATCGGATGAGTCTGCCATATCGTCAATGCAGTCAAAATTGCTTTGTGTTTTCATGCTGCAGTGCAATAATCCTGGGGCTTCTTTATGGTCTTTGCTGCTTCAGCAAGGCAAGCAGACAGGTTAGCAGTTGGGCATTCAGACACTTCAGGGTGAAATCTTCCTTTCTTCCCCATTGTTACTTATTGTCCTCTTTCCTGGTCCATGTCTCCCAAAAAAAATTGCTGGATGCTATCCAGTCAGATTTGTTAGCCTTATAGTGTGTAGGTTATATCTCGACATCTGCAAACCAACATGGTTTCTTGGACTTTCCTGTCATACCCCCAGCAGATTTTTGATACCATTCATACCTTTAGACTGTAGCTATGACACATTCCTTGCTTCGCTTTTCACCAACACATGTTCATCTTTAAAAATTAAAGAGCAATCAGCTAAAAAATGGTACATCAGCCCAATTTCATCAGTCTCAAACATGTCTGTTTTGAAATAACTCTAGAGGCTGTTACCCTGTCACCATTTATTGACACATGGAAAGTCCTTGACATTGGTCCAGCTCCCTCAGACTGAGAATGTCTGACACACCTCTTTTCATCTGTCAGCCAGGGCTCCCTGGTTGACGCTGTTAATCTGGTCCAATCAGAGAACTCATTCTATGAAGTCCACCCGGCTGATCTCGTTACAATCACGACATCCCTTCCCGTCTGAGTCCAAAGACAGATGCCAGTTTTTTTCTTGTAGTGCCTCCTGGGCATTTTAGCACCGGGTCAGGTTCCTGTGACTCAGCATTGGATACAGGCAGTGTGGATCACACAGGAGCTTGCCTGTTGTGCTCAGAAGAAATTCATTCTCTTCTTACAACAGCAAAGGCATCGATGTGGCAAGATCCACAGTCTCCATCTCACAGGACTTTTCAACACTTGGGGAGGGAGAACTCACAGATTCTGACAGCCCTTTAACTGTTCTGAGGAACAGGGTACGTTTTGTTACTGCATCATTGGCAAGTTTTCAACTATCATCTGGTCCATCTGCTTGTTTAGAACCGTTGCTCCTACCTAAACTTTAATTGTCACTGCTCCTGACCTAGCATCGACCAAGCCTCTTACCCACGTAGGGCCATTTCCGTGGTTCCTACACCAAACTTAGTTTACTACAAGATCGGTCTGTCTCATCTCGGTGTAGTCTGGCATCTGGCACTGGCATTCCTGATGTCTCCTACCCAACCCATTTCCCCCCGCACTAACCTCAGCCTTCACTATATAGCCCAAGTAAGTCACTTGGAGTGCCTGGAACACATTTTTCCCTTCTTAGGCAAATGTATAGCTGGGAGAAACGTCTAAGGACTAAGTGTAAGTTCTCTAAGCCCTCCTTTTTGGTCTACCCTGTTATTAGCAGGCCATCAAGATAAATGATTTGATTTTGATTCTTGATTTGATTTATTGCAGTCACGTGTACCTAAGTACAATGAAAAGCTTTGTTTGCAAGCAGTACAGGCAGATCATAGTAAGCAAGGATATACAGATCAAAGAAGTGCTTAGACAGAGTGAGGTTACGCCACACAGGAGGTGTGTGAAGCAACATCAACATTAACAAGATCAGCATTATTTGAAGTTAGAGAGTCGATTCAGCAGTTTAACATCAGCAGGGAAGAAGCTGTTCTTGAACCTGTTGGAGTGTGTGTTCAAGCTTCTATATCTTCTGACTGTCAGAGGAGGTTGTAGGAGAGCATTACTGGGATGGGAGGGGTCTTTGATGATGTTGGCAGCCTTTCTGTGGCAACGAGAAGTGTAAGTGGAGTCCACAGATGGGAGATTGGCTTCCTGATGTTCTCAGCTGTGCACACAATCTTCTGTAGTCTGATCCTGGGCAGAGTATTGCTGCACTATGCCATTATGCATCCAGATAATATGCTTTCCACGTGCACATGTAAAAGTTGGTGAGGGTCCTTACGGATATGCCAAATTTTCTAAGCCTCCTTTGCTGTGGGCATTGTTGTGCCTTCTTGACCATTGCATCTATGTGGGAGGTCCAGGACAAGTTGTCGGTTATCATCACTCCTAGGAACTTGCCGCTCTCAACCCTCTCAACCTCTGGAACTTCGCCTCATCATTAGCATCAGAATTGGACTTCATAGTTTGCTGGTGAGAATAGTTGACAAATTCAGCTCAACAGAATTTTGAACTTACTGAATTTTACTCATTGCGATTTCACTGTATCTCAAAGATTTTAGCGTGCATTATGACTATGGTTGATGCATGCATTCACAAGGGAGCTCACGAAGTTATCTAGTGTGGTCAACACACTGCAGTGTTTAGTCGTAAACAGTATTTGTTTGGTTTTCCTAATTTGACCACAAATCCTTATAAAGCACTTAAATACTTTAGCTTATTGTTAGAGCTAGAAAATTGTGTCTGACTCCATACACAAGCACAGAGCATTTTTGCAAAGACCTGGACTCCAATGCAAAAATTCAAGGTGCTGTAACTGATGAGATGATTAAAGGTCTGTAAGTAAATTGTTTAGATTTGGAGTTAGAGTCACCTCTGTATTGCTGTGGGATAGAACAGATAAATATGATCACTAGTGACCCAATCCAAAAAACGTAGTGATGGGAATCCAAAGGTGTACTGCATTCATAAGTAGATGATGGAGATCTATATGCCAATAACCGTTGTCTTCCGGAACTTGTTAGGTTACTTCACGGTCAGAGATTAAATTCCTAGAGTTTAGCCATAGATTGGCCTAAAATATTTTTACTCTTTTTGTTTTGTATCTCAGCTGTGGCTGTGTTAGAGAAGTTGGGAAGCTGGCTGCGGGACCATGGCATGAATGGTAGTGATGTATTTATAAATTGTCTGTATGGCAGGATAGGCATGATGGACCAACTGTTTTTCTTCTGTAATGTGTTAAATATGCTCGCATTACTATTTACTTACTAATGGTTCATATAATTGTTACAAATACAGTGAAAAGTGTTTTATAATATCACCACTCTCTGGCGGTATCTTAAAACACAGAAATAAATCAGACATAGAGTATAAAGGTAGAAAAATAAAGAAATAAAGTTAAAAGTTCAACATTGCAGTCCTCTTTAAATGCTTAGCACGGGCCTGGATCTGAACTAATCCAACCCGATGCTGAGACCAACATCAGCCAGCCTCAAAGTTTCAAGTTTTAAGTATTGGCACAGCATTCTTAACTATAACTTGGCCTGAACGCACACTTGTTTTTTGTATGATTTTCAAAGATATCCTTATAGATCTCATGTGTTGCTTCAGAATTTGCTTGTTTGGTACATCCCATAGTGGCATACTATGTCAATTAGCTTTTCTCCCTGAGCCAAGAGCCTGAAAAAGCTTTGGTCTGCCAGTTTCTGAAATCAAGATTGATAACAGTGAGGGCAGCGAGGATCTGGGACCTTGGAGAAAATGACACAACAAATAATCTCTCTCTTTAAACAATGAGATTTATGGATTGAAAACAGAGAAATGAAAGAGAAGGAGTTAAAATGAATAGATCAAATAAGACATAGAAAAAGAAAAGACAAAAAATTTGGTTTCAGGCAGAGGGGAAAAATGTTCAAAAATGAGAACAGTATTGAATCTTAAAATTTGAAAATCTCCAGTAATAATTTATACCTGCAGAAATAATATTCCACAGTTTCACTTGTTCCACTCCTAAGAGTGGCTTTCCTGAAACATAGGTCCTGTAATTAAGTATTATATTTATCAGGCAAACCTAACTAGCCTCACTTTCTGTGGTGTTTTTAACTGCAATTAATGTGCAAGTGAATTGCATTGATTATCCATTGGTCAGTTCCTACATGACCTGTCCAACTTTCTATCAAAAAAAGGACACATAGAGCATCTCCAGCAGTGTGAGACTTTGAATACATGCTATCACACAGTTCATCTTGCTGACATGACACCAGGATACCAAATTTAGACAATGCAGTTCATGGAATTAATTTCTCAATCACTCAACAAACAACAAGTATGAATTTGTAAGATGGACTCCGCTGCATCTCCTTAAAGTGTGAGACCCTCAAAATTCAGGTACGATAACTTTCAAGAACATCTAACTGTTGCAAACTGTCTGCAAGTAGTTTAGAATGTTTTTAAAGGTGTTGCGTTGAGTTCCTGATTTGACAATTAATGTTGCTACATCCTCACAGGAATGGCAGAAGAGTTAAGATGACCCATATACATAAAGATTGCAAAAAAGTATGGGTACACCAGTGGTCTCAGTGGATCTGGTATCTATCTGGTAGATAGATAGATAGAGCAGAGCTGTTGAGAGGGAAAGTTTTTACTGATGCCCTCTGCCAAGTTGAAACTTGACACCTCATGCTCCTTGCTAGTGAATGGAGGTTGTCTAGCATTGCAGTCAATGCACACAGCATCTTAGTGGTCCATGGTCATCAGTACTTTCCTCAAGTGTGCATCAAAACTTTCCTCTGAGCTGTTTGATGTAGAACCTATCTGTGAGATCGCTTTTTTTCGATCTGGCAAATGACCCATGCTTTTCACTGGCCTAGGTGCAGTTCACTCCTGCCTAGATGATTTCACTATATGCTGATGCTAACACTATATTCAAGATATGTACTGTGTCAGGGAGGTGAACCTTTCAAATGTATTATGCTGCCCCACCTCTACTGCAGGAGGCATTGAACAAAGGTTTGAGTATTGCATTTCTGTAACTTACCTCCAAAAACATGACTGTACCTTGGGTTCCCTTCCATTTTATTTTATTTAATTCTGTGATATCATCCCTTTTAGCTTTGCTAAATATCTTAGTAGATTAAGATTTCCTCTCAGCCTTCCTGAGGACTTGCAAAATTTTTCCTGATATTCTGACATTCCCTTTAAGTTCCCTTTCAATATCATTTACAAGCAATTTTCCATACCCATCATAAATGTGCACTTCTCTATCTGTCAAATTAAGAGGAATTTGTCCCCATGGTGTCCATCTTATGTCAAAACAATAGCTTTGGAGATTTGTTTTCAGGTTACAATATTTTGATCTTCCCCAGAAATGCAAAGATGCCAAATTTGAAGATACAACTTCAAAACATTCAAATTTATCACCTAAAATAAGGGTTTGGTGCCTTGAATATGTTAATCAAGGATGAAATACCTGTTCAAAAGTGCTGATTTTTTTAATACATACATTCAGTGGATGTGGATAGCAACTGACAAGGCCAGCATTTATTGCCATTTCTAATTGCTCTTAAACAACTGGTTCTTGAACCAAGAAGCTTGGCTGCTTGAAGCACTGGAGTGGTGTCATGTTGGGAAGGTAGTTACATAAAATATCATGCAATTGTTCTGTATCAACAGTCTCTAACCAGTTATTTTTTATGTACGTGGTTACATAGAACTAAGAGGAGCACAACAATACTATAGTTCATTGCTGGTTTGAGATTACCCTCCTGATTTGCCTTTCTCTCAAATCCCATCCAACAAAATGGATGAATAATTTTTAAATTAGATCATTTAAGAATGAAATTGGGAAGCAGTTTTCACACAATCAGTGATAGAAATCCAAAACCCCCTCGCAAAAACTCTGGTAACTCAGTCAGTTGAGATTTTCAAGATTTTTGAATACACAAGGATTTGACTGAATCAAGACTCTGCATCACGATGTCAGAAATGGGGATGTTTGCTGATGATTGCATAATGTTCAGCACTGTTTGTGACTCCTCAGATACTGAAGCAGTCCATGTAGTGAGACAAGGACAATGTCCAGATTTGAGCTGACAAGTAGCAAGTAACATTCCTGCCTCACAATGCCAGGCAATGATCATCTCCAACAAGAGACAATCTGATCATTGCCCTTGACATTGAATGGCACAACCATCACAGAATGCTCAACTATCAATATCGTGGGGTTACCATTGGTTAGAAACTGAACTGGACTAGACATTTAAGTACAGGTGCTATGAGGGCAGTGAAATATACGTTTAAAATCTTGTCAAACATTTACCTTCCAAGGTTAATATCATTAACCATTCTGAAATAACCTAAATGTATGACATGCAATTACTGACATCAAGGTTGGCACGCAGGTGATACAACAGGTACATCTGGTAATATTGAGTTTGCTGTCATAGCTTAATGTGTGTTTATTTGCCTGTCTGACTGGACAGGGGAAACAAACAAAAACTATATATCAACAGTCATGAGTTTATTAATTAAGCTGTCCTGGGGAATGTGAGTTTTTTTTTCTATTCATTTTGTAGGATGTGGGCGTCACTGGCTGGCCAGCATTTCTTGCTCATCCCTAGTTGCCCTTGAGAAGGTGGTGGTGAGCTGCCTTCTTGAACCGTTGCATTCCTCCTGCTGTGGGTTGACCCACAATGCTATTAGGGAGGGAATTCCAGGATTTTGACCCAGTGACAGTGAAGGAACGGCGATATACTTCCAAGTCAGGATGGTGAGTGACTTGGAAAGGAACTTGGAGGTGGTGGTGTTCCCATATACCTGCTGCCCTTGTCCTTCTAGATGGAAGTGGTCGTGGGTTTCGAAGGTGCTCTCTGAGGATCTTTGGTGAATTTCTGCAGTGCATCTTGTAGATAATACACACTGCTGCTACTGACCGTCGGTGGTGGAGGGAGTGAATGCTTATGGGTGTAGTGCCAATCAAGCAGACTGCTTTGTCCTGGATGGTGTCAAGCTTCTTGAGTGTTGTTGGGCAGCACTCATCCAGGTAAGTGGGGAGTATTCCATCACACTCCTGACTTGTGCCTTGTAGATGGTGGACAGGCTTTGAGGAGTCAGAAGATTAATTACTCGCTGCAGTATTCCCAGCTTCTGGCCTGCTCTTGTAGCCACTCTGTTAATGTGGTGAGTCCAGTTGAGTTTCTGGTCAATGGTAGCCCCCAGGATGTTGAAAGTGAGGGATTCAGTGATGGTAACACCATTGAATGTCAAGGGGCAGTGGTTAGATTGTCTCTTACTGGTGATGGGTTTGAGAATTTTGACAGATTTATGAGAGGAAATTGGTTTTTACAAGTACCTCTCTTTTTATTTTGGCATGATTTATGGCTTAAATTATTTCATGATGTTATTTTAGAGCATGCGATTTCTGTTTGTAAAGTGAATACTGGCTCAGTATATGAGGAAATGTGTGAGTACAGGTGGGAATAATGGGTTGAGATTGAAGTGGCCTTTAAACCAATCTGAAGGACTGGATTAGTGATTGTGGAAACAGAGATGGGTTTTTTAGTTTGGCTGCTTTGGCATTGGCTTTCTTCCAACTCTGCCTCATCAAAGAATTGAAAATCTCATCAGCTGACATCGGTGAGACTGAAAATTCCTGACTCAGTTCTTTGTTCCAAGATGAAAATCCAGTCCTATGTCTCCAGTTTCCCCATTTCTACTTTGAGTATTCTTATTATCATTTAACTATTCTCTACCATTTGTTTCTATTATATCTTTAACTATTTTAAACATCCATTTCATGTCTGACAAAGGCTATCTTATTCCTACTGTCTTTTAAGTGAACTATGTACCTTGATATATTAGGTGAGATTTTCACTCATTTAAAACCATCTATTAATTCTATTAAAATTCTAGATTATATTTAATTGCTGTCAGTTATGAAGACAAGAGAGAACACAAAACATTTCTTATTTATTCATTTCAAACTTGTTGACTGACCATTGTATATATTCACAATTTTCTGTTTCCGTTTTGGATTTTCACCACTGCAAATGTTCATCCCAATTTCAACCAAATGTGCTCAGTGTGAACAGCGTACATTTGTGACAAATGCATGATGTTCATTCACCGCAATTTCAGTAGAACAAAAAATCAGTTGGGTGTTCATTCCTGCTGGTTAAATTTGGGGAACGTGTTCTTAAAAAACTGCTGCACAAAAAATTGCATCGGCAGTTCCTACTATCTTTCCCATGATAAGTTATGTATATTTGGAGAAGTTGAATGCATTTATAATTGTGAATTATTTTGTGGAGCATAATGTTAATGATGGTTTACTTTGGAGAGAATATAAAGCATGATTGTTCTCTTCTGACACTAATTCAGAAAAAATGGAAATTTGTCTTACATTATGAATTCAGAAATGGTCTAGATTAGGTTTAAAATACAGGAGTAGGAAAGTTGACATTTCAGGTCAGGACCCTTCTTCAGGACTGATAAGGGGGAAGAGAGCTGGGAAATAAATAGAGGGAGAGTGGTGCTGGGGAAAGGTAGGTGGAATGGTAATAGGTGGATGCAGGTAGGGAGTAGTAGAGACTGATCAGTGGGAGGGTGGAGCAGATAGGTGGGAGAGAAGATGGACAGGTTGTCCAGTCAAGGAGGCGAGAGGGAGGATGGGTAGGGCTGGGGAAAGGTAGGTTGGAGTGGGAATAGGTGAATGCAGGTAGGGGATAGAGGGGATTGATTGGTGGGAAGGGTTGGGAAGAAGATGGACAGGTTGTGTCAGGTCAAGGAGACGGGGATGGCAGGGAAGTTTGGACGTGGGATGAGGCCAGGGCGTGGGGAGATTTTAAAACTAGTGAATTCTATGTTCAGGCCATTGGGCTGTAGGCTCCCAAGACGGAATATGTTGCTCCTCCAGTTTGCGTGTGGTGTCATTGTGATGCTGGAGGATGTCCAGGATGGACATGTCATCAAGGGAATGGAAGGGGGAATTAAAATTGTTAGCGACTGGAAGGTGTTGTCAATTATCACGTACAGAGCGCACATGCTTCACGAAACAGTCCCCGAGTCTGCGCTTGGTCTCACCGATTATAGAGGAGGCCTCATCGGGAGCAATGGATGCAATAGACCAGGTTGGAGGATGTACAGGTGAACTCCTGTCGGATATGGAAAGTTTGCTTTGGGCCTTGGAAGGAGGTGAGGGGGGTGGGGGGAGGTGTAGGGGCAGGTGTAGCACTTCCTGCGGTTGCAGGGAAAGGTGCCGGGGGTGGTGGGGTTAGTGGGGCGTGTGGACCGGACGAGGGAGTCGTGGAGTGAGTGGCCCCTATAAAAGACACATAGGGGTGGGGAGGGAAATATCTCTTCGGTCATGGAGTCGGATTGTAGGTGGCAGAAGTGACGCTGGATGATACGCTGGATGCGGAGGTTGGTGGGCTGGTATGTGAGGGGAGGGGGTTTGAGGTCAGAAGTGTGGGAAATGCAAGAGATGCGGTTGAGGGCATTTTTGATCACCAGAGGGGAGAGGTTGAGGTCCTTGCAACAGGACCATTCCTGGACATCCCAGATGCCCTCCTACTTCAAGGACTGCACCCCTATCTGCCTTTAGTAGGGACTGCTCATTCCACGACTCCTTCATCCACTCCACACTCCCCACTAATTCCACCACACCCGGCACCTTTCCCTGCAACTGCAGGAAGTGCTACACCTGCCTCTACACCCCCACCCTCCACCTCCATCCAAGGCCCAAAGCTAACTTTCCATATCCGACAGTGGTTCACCTGTACACCCTCCAACCTAATCTATCCATTGTTCCCGATGTGGCCTTCTCTACATTGGTGAGACCAAGCGCAGACGTTTCACGAGCATCTGTGCTCTGTACGCGATAATTGACAACACCTTCCAGTCGCTAACCATTTCAACTCCCCCTCCCACTCCCTTGATGACTTGTCCAAACCGGGGCCTCTTCCAGTGCCACAATGATGCCACATGCAAACTGGAGGAGCAACACCTTATATTCCGCCTCGGGAGCCTACAGCCTGATGGCCTGAACGTAGAATTCACCAGTTTTAAAATCTTCGCACCCTCGGCCTCATCCACATCCATATCCAAACCTTCCTGTCATCCCCACCTCCTTGACTTGACACAACCTGTCCATCTCCTTGCTGACCTATCCACCCCACACTTCCCACTGACCAATCCCCACTACTTCCTACCTGCATCCACCTATTACCATTCCACCTACCTTTCTCCAGCCCCACCCCTTCTCCCTCTATTTATTTCCGAGCTCCCTTCCCTGTTCCCAGTTCTGAAGTAGGGTCCTGACCCGAAACGTCGACTTTGCTACTCCTCTGATTCTGCTGGACCTGCTGTGTTCCTCCAGCTCCACACTGTGTTGTCTCTGACTCCAGCATCTGCAGTTCTTGCAATCTCCAAGGTTTAAAATGTATCTCTTTAAGGAACTAAACTCAAAGAGCCAGATGTTTATTTCAGAGAGCAATACAAACTATCTTTAGTTTTGTGACATTTGATGTTTCATTTTGTTTTTGCACACAGTTTATGGAGTCTTATTGACCATGCTCTTATTGCACGCTGTAACATGGAAGAGGCAATACGCAGTGTTGCTTTCAGTAGTGATGGATCACAGCTTGCGCTAGGAATGAAGGATGGTTCGTTTACTGTACTCAGAGTCAGGTAAGAAGACATTTTCTTCATTGCCTCTGCTAAAAGAACAAGCTAAACATTAATGACATACATAAATAAATACATGAGGGAACAATGGAAGGTTAAGGAAGATTACCTAGCAAAGGACAGTGGTTTAAGAGAGAATGTGAAGAGATTCGGAGAAAAATTTAAAAAGCAATTAAGAAGGAAAAGAGGAACAATGAAGTTATATTATTGAGGAGCATATAATGAAATAGCAAAATATTTCATAGCTACATCAAATTTAAAAACAAAGCTGAGATGGAACAGGACCAATAAGAGATAGGAACAAAAACAAAGATTCTGGAAAAGCTCAGCAGGTCTGGCAGCATTTGTGAAGGAAAAAACAGAGTCAATGTTTCGGGTCCGGTGATCCTTCCTCAGAACAGATAGACAAGACAAGATATCATTAAGAGATAGACAAGATAATACCACAGGTAAAAGTAGGGAGAAAAGAAATGTTGAATAATTATTTTGCTTTACTGTTTCCTTCTGAGGTGGAACAGGTAGACATGTCATTAATAAGCTGAGATAAGTCATGAGATAACTCCAATGAAATTAAAATAGGGGCTGCATGGAATAAGCTAAGCAAACCAGAAGAGGCTAAAAGTCCTGGTCTTGATGGATTACATCTACGTACTTTAAGAGAACCAAGGAAAGAGATAGAAGTGTGATTACATGTTTAGCAATTCTTTAGAAAAAGATTTAGAAAAAGATACTTAGCTAATGTAATTCTTACATTTAAAAAGGGGGCAGTATCTGTCCAGGAAATTATAGATCTGTCAGAGGTAGGAAAATAAAGATATCCTTACTGAAAGAGAGAATAGAAGTTTGACTAGAAATGCAACGTTTATTTCTGAATAGTCAGTTTGGATTTCAATTGGAAAATCTTGCTTAACTAGCCTTATTAATTTTTTTTTGAAGAAATAAGAGTGGATGAATGTAATGCAATCAATGTACATTAGCTGAATTTTCAAAAGGCATTCAATAAACTACCCTATAACAGGCTAGTGAATAAGATCAGATAATGGGGAGTCAGGGGAAAATGGCAGAATGCATTGCTAGCTGGCTTCGTGACAAGAATGAAAGTAGTTAATCAGAGTGATAGAAGGTGTGAAGTGGTAGTAATGTTCCACAAAATTCACCATTTATATTAATAACTTGAACTTCAAAACAAAACATTTCTAAAAAATTTAGTAATTTTAATTTTACAGATGACATCAAATTAGTGGTGATCATCAATATTTAGGAGAACTGCAATTTATTAGAATTACAGGATGAAAAAGTGGACAAATAATTTTCAAATGGAATTTGACACCACTAAATGTGCACTACAACATGTTGGTAGGTGGGGAGGTTATTAACTGCTTGTAAAGTACAAGTCTGTGTGGGTAGAAGAACAAATTATCTCAGAGTACATCAATCACTAAAAATTTATCGCAGCTAGCACGGCCACTTAAAAAAAGCAACCTAGCTACTAGGTTTATTTTAAAGGTTTAGAAAAGTAGGGAAGTTATGCTAAATTTGCATTGAATGTTAAACTAGACTCAGAGTACTGCATCCAATTCGAGTTGCTATATTTAAAAAAATATTTATAAAGATCTTGGAGAAGGTGCAAAGAAGATTTACAAGGATGATACCAGAAAGTTTTGGGTATGCATATCAGAAAAGGAATGTCAGGCTGAGTCTCTTCTCTTTTGGGGGAGAGAAAGTAGGTTGATGAGAGATCTTTGAGAGGTCTTTGAAATTATGAAATGTTTTGATAGAGTAGAAACAGAGAATGTTTGCTTGTATGAAAGAACATAATTAGAGATGATTGAAGAGTCATCACAAAATCCACTAAAGAACTCAGAAGAAATCTCTTCATCCAAGAATGGTAAGAATGTAGAACTTGTTGTCACATAGAGTGGACAAAGTGAAAATATAAGACGTATTTAAGGGGAAATTAACCAAGCATACTATGCAGAACTAGCTACTATGGTGAATTTAGTATTACGAATAATGTATAACTTTCTTTAAGTTTTTTTATGTTAAAAGGGGCAGATATGAGTAGACCTTTTTAAAGTTAATTTGTGAGCTTAGGGCTGTGACTTATAGATGTCTGGAGAGCTATTTTGTTTATGTGCACTTTTGAGGTTTTAAATCCTTGCAGTTACCAGTTCAGTGCAATGAAAAAAAAAGTAAATGAGGGCAGAAAACTGCTGTTCCATGGCAATAGGCTTCCAGTAACACGTAGAAGCAGAAGAATTCACGAAGTCAGTCAGTGTGGAGTGTGCTAGATTCTAAAGGACTGTTGGACGTTGAATTTAGAGAACTGAGGTTTTCTCTAAAGTTAAAGCCATAATTAGTTTATTTGCAGTTTGTTTTAGGTGTCTTGGAGAGAGGCATCAGATAAAGGGAAAAAGTGTGTA
>NC_063340.1:43807703-43857703 GCF_021869965.1 Rhincodon typus | reverse complement strand
AGTGCGGTGATGATGTTGAAGAAACATCAGATTTTGGAGCTTGCAGTGGAGGATTATGCTGAGACTGTGCATCAGCTTTCAAAGACCAGCAGAGCTCTAGTGGCAGATGGGCACCCAGAGAGGTTGGTTTAATATTTGGTATTATGTATATGTTATAATTGTGACAGGAGGAATACACTGATAACAAGCTCAAGTAAACCACCAATCACGTCATAAGTACAAATGTGTTGATTCAATCACAAATACTCAATTGCTTCTTTCCTGTACGACTATTTGCAAGCTTGCCTTCATTGGTCAGAACATTGAGTATAGGAGTTAGGATATCGTGTTGCAGCTGAACAGGACATTGGTGAGGCCAGATAGAATACTGCGTACAATTCTGGTTTCCCATCTATAAGAAGGATGTTGTTGAACTTGAGAGGGTGCAGAAAAGATTTACAAGGATTTTGCTGGGACTGGAGGGTTTGAGTTATGGGGAGAGGCTGATTATAATGGGGCTTTTTTCCCTGGAGCATCAAAGGCTGAGAGGTGATTTTACAGAGGTTTATAAAATCATGAGGGGCTTGGACAGGGTTAGTAGCCGAGGTCTTTTTCCAATGATGGGCGAGTCCAAAACTAGAGACCATAGGTTTAAGGTGAGAGGGGAAAGATTTAAAAAGGACCTGAGGGGCAACATTTTCATACAGAGGGTCGTGCATGTGTGGAACGAGCTGCCAGAGGAAGTGGTGGTGGTGGTGAGTACAGTTGCAATGTTTAACAGGCATTTGGATAGGTATATGAATAGGAAGGGTTTAGAGGGATATGGGCCAAATGCTGGCGAATGGGACTAGGTCAGATTGGGATGTATGGTTAGCTCAGAAGAGTTAGATGGGGGCAGAGGGGTTCTGTTTCCATGCTGTATGACTCTATCCAAAACAAAAGAGACCTTCATAAATCATCTTTAATAACTCAAAAAATCCCTTTATTGTAACAAAATATTTCTGAAAACAAATGGCAAACACTGTTTAATACCTAAACTATAATCTGGAATTACAACTGGTGTCTGAATCTTAATGCATCAAGTTTTTGGGGGAAGTTCTAGCCACAAGGGCTAGGAAAATTTGCCTCCACATCTTACCAAATGCGCCTCGGTAGCTACTTACGCTAACCCTGTATTGCCGCTCCCGTACGATTCTTTCACCATCTTACCCATGTTCCTTGAATAACTCTCTGTTGACTGGATATCCTAAAGGCCAGCATTCCTTATACCCACGCCATTCATAAAAGCTCATTGTTCACCTGGACAAGCATTGTCAGTCCAGAGCTGTCCTGCATGGCATCTGACATTTGCTGACATGCAGATGAGAAGAAATTATCACTCTGCTGCACGATCAGATCCTGGAGATCCTGCTGGATGGGAAGGTGCAGACGTAGGGCTTCCTCCTCCTCCACCTCACGACCAACACACTCCCCAAAAAGCCAGCAGTGGAAACCATTATATCAGACCATGCCAGCTTGGTCTGAGGTTGCCACCCTTCTTGAAATATTTGCAGCCATCTGGAGGATTGCCAACCACTATATGAAGAATGTCAACGTTCTTCTCCACTCTCCCAGCATAAGTGCTACCATCTTCTCTCTGATACCTCACTCACTTTATCTTTGCTACTGTACCAACCTGTCACCAAGGCTAGTGCTCTACAACTCTCAGTATTGCCTGCAGCATCTTCCTTCACATGCTGTCACTAGCCTCAAACCTGATACCACTAGCCCTGCATGTCATCTGTGCTGCCTACTTACTCACTTGGGACACCTCCCCACCTGCGCCAAAAGGAACAGCTGTGCCACCCACTTTCACTTTGAAAAGATGTTTTTCCTTGTAGGAGAGACGAGAAGCAGAACTCAGTTTAAGACTGAGCGATCTTGCTTTAAGACAGATGAGGAGGTTTTCTCCACTCGTTTGTGGAATTCTCTTCAGAAAACAGAAGAGGGTGAATATTGAATTTATCCAAGGCTGTTTGTCAGATTTTGATAGATGAGGGAACCAAGAGTTATGGAAGGCAGACAGGAAAGTAGAGTTCAGACCACAACCAGATCAGCCATTATCTTATTGAATGGCGGAGTATGTTCAAAAAGCCAAATGGCCTACTTTTCATTCTGACTGCTATGTCCATGCACTTTCATTTGTGATGTTAAGACTAATTCCAATATGAACATCCCTGAAACTTGGCACAAGTAGGTGAATGCCAAGTAGAATCGTGGTATCACAAATTAGGTAGCAAGTATGTGCCACCAGATTTAAATGTCTTTTCCCCGTGTCACTGTGTATTTGCAGATAACCCATACTCTGGTTTATTATTGTTTGGTTCTTAGTTCCTTTGTGTGGGTATGGCTGGCATTTGCTTTTCCAGGAAACCTTACTCTGCATTAATTTTTGACATATTTTGTTTTTTCAGTGAACGTATCAGCATGCGCCAGTCCCAGGTAGACAAGCTTTATGCTGGCTTGAAAGATTTGGCTGAGGAGAGAAGAGGGAAACTGGATGAGAGGTATCGCCTTTTCCAATTAAACAGGGAGGTGGATGATTTGGAGCAATGGATAGCTGAACGTGAGGTGGTCGCTGGATCGCATGAACTTGGGCAGGATTATGAGCATGTTACGGTAAATATTTACCTCAAATACATATGTAACTTTACCTTTGGGAAATATTTCAGTCCACTACTTTTCTTACCACCTGAAAAATAGGATTTACTGAAATTTATTTAACCAGACAGTTGGTCAAGCACTTCTTGTAACAATCCAGTCTTTTATTCCTTCTTGTTTCTCTAGAAGCTGTATGCAGGAATAACTGGAGTCAGGGATGGTCCTAGAGAACTGGAAAATGGTTAATCTAACACCCCTGTTTAAGAAGGGAGGGAGGTAGGAGACAGGAAACTGTGGGCCAGTTGGCCTGACCTCAGTCATTGGAAAGATTTAAGAGTCCATTATTAAGGATGAGATTGCAGAGTGCTTGGAAGTGCATAGTAAAATAGAGATGAGTCAACACAACTTCGTCAACGGGAGGACATGCTTGGCAAATCTTTTAGAATTCTTTGAGGAGGTAATGAGCAAGTTAGACAAAGGAGAGCCAGTGGATGTGATCTGTTTGGATTTTCATTGGGCCTTTGGCAAGGTGCCACATTGGAGACTGCTAAATAAGATAAGAGCCCTTGGTGTTAGGGACAAACTACTGGCAGGGTTAGAGCATTGGCTAACTGGCAGAAGGCAGGGATTTGGGAAAGAGGGGTCTTTTTCAGGTTGGCAGCTGGTGACTACTCGAGTTTCGCAGGGGTCAGTGCTGGGGCCACAACTATTAACATTATACGTTAATGATCTAGATGCAGGAACGAAGGGCATTGTTGCTAAGTTTGCAGATGACACATAGATAGTGTGACAGGTAGGGATGAGGTAACAGGGAGGCTGCAGAAGGACTTGGCCAGACTAGCAGAGTGGGCAAAGAAGTGGCAGTTGGAATACAATGTAGCATGGAATTGTGCCACTCACAAAAAGCATTGCGGGTGAGTTTGAGGTTATGCACTTTGGTAGGAAGAATAGAGGCATAGACTATTTTCCAAATGGAAAAAGGCTTTGGAAATCTGAAGCATAAAGAGACTTGGAGTTCTAGTTCAGAATTCTATCTATAGTTAATATGCAGATTCAGTTGGCAGTTAGAAAGGCAAATGCAGCATTAGCATTCATTTCAAGAGGACTAGAATACAAGAGCAGAGATGTGCTGCAGAGGCTGTATTAGGCTCTGGTCAGATAGCATTTGGAATCTAAAGGATGGATGTGCTAGTGTTGGAGGGGCTGCAGAGGAGGTTTACAAGAATGATCCCAGGGATGAGGGCTTGTCGTATGAGAGATGATTGAAGACTCTGATCTGTGCTCATGGAGTTTAAAAGGATATAGAGGTGGGTTCTCATTGAAATGTACAGAATATTGAGAGACCTCGATAGAGTGAACATGGAGAAAATGTTTCCATTAGTAGGAGATTGTGGAAAACGAGGGCACAATCTCAGAGTGAAGGGACGACAATTTTGAACTGCGATGAGAGGCATTTCTTCAGCCAAAAGGTGGTTAGTCTTTGGAACTCGTTGCCACAGAATGCTGTGCAGGCTGTCATTGAGTGTATTTAAGACGGAGATGGGTAATTAGTAAGGCGATCAAGAGTTACAGGGAGAAGCCAGAAGAATTGTGTCGAGAAACACATCCACCATGATTGAATGGCGGAGTAGACTTGACGGGCTGAATGGTCTCATTTTTTGCTCCTATGGTTGTATGGTTATCAGAATGTGAATAAACAGTTACTTTTGAAAAGGTCTATGACTGTAGCAACCTTCCTCATTGCAGTGCCTCCTATGTTCTCTAATACCAACCACGACAATAACAGGTTAGAGAGTTTGCAGCTTTGGGAGGCAATGTCTGTACTGGGGGAGATGAGTGCTGCTCAGGCAGCAAAGAGTTCTTGAGGTTGCTTTACAAATGGAGGTATATGCTCATAAGTGTACATAAAATGTCAAAACTTGTGAAAGCTAAAATCATTATGCCTTTTCTAATGATGGGGAAACACCCGCAGAGGAATTGTTTTGTCCTTAGGAATAGTCTTTTGTACCTGCAGTCAAGTTATTGGGTATAGCACCATCCATGTGCACCTCTTACCTCCACTCTTCTCTTTTCCATCCCTTTGTTCGCCATCTGTCTTCTGTTTAATCCGCTACTTGCCTTCTTCCTCCGTCCCTTTATGCTCTTCCTTCCTCACACCCCCACCTTCCCCATCCCTCTACTCCTCCTCCAATATTCTGGGCAGCTGTTTGTTTGTTTCTGTGTGCAGTTTCTTAGAGGGGACAGCTTGTGAAGGACCTAAACAGTGTTTTTTGGGTTGCTATATCCCTGGGTATGCCTATAGCTCGCAGTGGATATTTGTGTCCTCCTCAACCACTTCTTCTCACTCTTCCTGTCTGAGACTGAACCAGACCACCTGACAAACTTGCCACCCAATTTGACTCTGAGCTGAGCTTCTGACTTACCTTCTCCAACATAAAGACTGCCTACTTCCAGCTCCATAGCATCACATGGCTCTGACTTGACATCATCATCTGCTGAAGCTATCGTGTGCATATTTTATCTCTAGACATGCTATTCTAATGCTTTCTTGCTAATCTTGTACCTTAACTTGAGCTCATAGAAAACTCAGCTGCCTGTACCCTAATTCATAGTAAGTTTTGATTTTTTTGCCATCCTTTTGTCTGCTGAATTGACTCATCTCTCTGATGCATAACCTTTGCACGTGTGGACAGCACACATATAATGAAAACCATGATATCTCATGGAATGTATGGGAGCACACCATTAGCATTCTGAAATAATGTTTCTACCTCGACCACTCTGGACGAATCTTGTAGTCACTCCGCAGGGTGGGTGTTAAGATTCTTGATGACCCATTTCATGCTGTCCAACCTTAGAATAATGAGGGGACAGCTTTGCCACCAGTTGTCTGGCAAGCAGTTAAATAAAGGAAGGGAACAGGGAACCTAGACAACCATTTTCTGTCAAAGTTGTCTGTGAACAACTCCTGCAACTGCAATACCAGTGAATGCAGTTCCAAATCCCTGTTGACTAACAATCACCCACCTTACCTTCCCTCTCTTACTGAACGTCACAGCACTGCTTAGGTACATGTAAAACCTATCGCAAAATAAAACTTTTTAAATCAAACTTCTAAATCAATCCATTTAACAATAAAATAATGACTATTTATTCCCTCTGTGCCTTTGCCTCTTCTGGTGCTTCTGTTCAGTGTGCTATTCCAGTTGCACCTGCATGGCCAGTGGAAGACTGTTGATTGCAATAGAATGCAGATAGTCTTGATCTCATACAGATGTGGGCTTGCAAGGCCTGGTTTCAGATGCCACCTCAGCATTTTGTTGCAGTAATTTGATTTAGCTAGCTGACAGTTAGCAGCAAGAGCACCAATAGAGTGGTCACAGTGAGTGCATGAAAACTGTCAACCTCAGAGAACAGCAGATTTGTGCTCTGCACAGTCATTACTATGACCATGAGCAGCATCTCAACAACTGCATTAATCACTGAAAGACAACTTGTTAATTTGCTTTTACACCTCTCAAGCCCTTTGAATACTGTTATCCATAATCAAGTTGGCAGCAAGTTGAGCTTGCATGGCTTTGGTCTGAGCTTTCATTGCAATATCCCGAGTGGATAGTTTCGACATATATTACAATGGAAGCTGAGACATCTCCATTCAATGCTGCATAATAGTTGGGTCCATAATGTGCTATTTTCTTGGCCATGTTGAAAATGATGAATAAGCTCTTTGCAAAGTACTGTACCAAGTTGGCCTTGGACTCATTGTTCCCTGATATAGATCACAGACTTTCCAGCAGACCTTTTGTTGAGCCTATTGGGCAACAGTTCCTCCTTTGAGAGGTAGCTATCCTGATGGACTTCTCACAATTAATTCTCAGCTAACCTATTTAATTCTAAGGTTCAAGTTTTGTTCTCTAATTTCTTGATTATATATTTAGATAGCATAATAAAGCTATTAAAACTCTCAATATCAAACTTTAGCTGCTAAACATAAGGCCAACATCCTCAACCAAAGGGTCTGACTGACATGAAAACCAGGTCATGGGGGCTTTTGTGCTGCAGCGGTAATGTGCCTAAATTTAAATTTATTTGTTCCCTTAAACTTCAATTAAATTTCCCATTGTGTGCTTGTACTAACAACTTGTATCAGGTTCTTTCATCAATCCTAGTATCAGAATTTCAGAAATAATTATGTCCAGGCTTGTTGGTTTTAAATGGTACTCTGTATCGGAGACACAGGTCATTGCCATCAGTTCAGTGTTCACCATTCTCAAACCGTTTGTTTCAGGAAGGCTCCTAATTCTCTTGCTGTGTTCTTGAAATCTATTGAAAAAGCCCATTGGGTTATTATGCCCAAATAGGTGTGTAACTTCAGAAATCCCTAGCCTAGTCCTGTCCAAAATCTCTCATCTGGCTACAGAAAAGGTGTGCAGTAAGTTTTTTAAAAGCTGTCAGCAGAAAGAGTTAATTCTCTGCTGGTTTGAAAAGGGACAAGGCCCAAATCACCAAACGATATCTTGTCATACTCTATTTTAGGTGTTTTCTCACTCATATCTCTTGTTTGTTTTTTTCCCTTCTGGAAACTGGAACAACTGTTCAAGTTGGATGATTGCCAAATTTCCACTTATCAGTATGTTTTTGGAATACACTTTTCACAGCACAGATTTTTTAAAAATTGAAATTGAAAAGTAAAGTTAACACCATTGTCAAACTTTGGTCTAAACCTTTGAATTCTTTCTGAAATAAATTTTGAGTTTATGGTGCTTGTGCAATACCCCGTGTTGATTTCAGTCGAATGTAAAACATTTTCGCATTGTAACAGTCATGAGTATTCCTTGTGAGTCCAATCCAATTTTCACTTCTTTAGATTGGCTGGGAAAGGGACTTTTGGAGAGTCTTAATCTCTTCCTTAACTGTGCATTTGGGTCCTTCACCCACCCATTCCTGCTGCTGGCTGACATTACACACCAGGTTGTGTGTACACCTCACTGCATAGAGACAGGTTGTTTTGTGAGGTAGCAGCTGCTGTCTGTTCACAGATTTCTGTTTGGCATGTTTTGGTTTTAGTTAAATCAAAGGAAAAGTCAGTTTCATCATCAGTTTCAAAATCATATCTAATCACAATGCTGGATCTATTTGCAGCGTTTTTCTCATGTCATGCATTGGCAACATTGCATTCCTGTGAACAATCATTTCTACTACACAGCACTTTTTACCAATTTCCACATCTTTCTGTTTTCCTCATCCAACTTTAAAGCATGTAAATGTGCGCCATTGGTTAACTTATTCCAGATTGTTTTTAGAGACACTGGTAATACTGTTTCATATTTCTACATTTTCCAGTGCATCTTCCACTACTGATGATTCTAACTATTCTATTAAACTGTTAGTCACTTTTTAAGTTACTCCAGTATCATAGTGATTTCCTGTTTTAGTTTAAAAACTACTCAACATGTGTTCAACTGCAATCTAAAACTGATGCTTCCCAGCTTCTTAGACTTAAAGCCAATTAAACTTTGACTTCTGAGATATCCAACTTCCGGCACCACTGTTGATTTTAGAGGTTTATGACACAGTCACCTAATGTAAGCAGTTGACAATTTATAGGAATTTTCTGATAGTTTATTAAGTTTGTTTGGTTTAAATATGATAATGCATACAACCATGACAATTGAGGATGATTCACTGATACCAGAGGGAAAACAGACTGTTGGTGTGGAATGTGTTGGTCTCATTACGTTGTGTTAACGTTGTATACTGTTAGCCATGGTGTTAGGGAGCTCATCCTCATGTCATCTTTTAATGTCCATCTTCCATCTGGTGAAGACAGGCTTCTGAGGACCATTCATGAGGTCTGATGAGGGCTGCTACTTATAATGACTGATCTCTGCCCCTGAACACATGATGATATATTCGATATCCAGCGGCTGATATTTTACATTGTGTCAATCAGCTGTCTGAATAGTTTTGGCTGGCAACCATGGGACAGCTACTCATGATGTTGGAGAAGCATTGTCCCCTTTCCCACTTCCATTTGAAGGTTAGTTTTCAATGACAAAACTGGGTGAGAGGTGAGTTATGAGATGGATGAAGAGATGCTTGATTGTGACTTGGATAAGTTGAGTGAGTGGCCACATGTACGGCAGATGAAGTATAATGTGGATAAACGTGAGATTATCTACTTTAGTAGCAAAAACAGGAAGGCAGATTATTATCTGAATGGCAATGGATTGTGAAAGGGGAGTTGCAATCAGACCTGAGCTTCTTTGTATATCAATTCCTGAAAGTAAGCATGCAGGTGGTGAGGAAGGTAGAAGTTATGCTGGTCTTCATAACGAGACAGTTTTAGCACAGGAGCCAGGGATGTTTTGCTGCAATTGTACAGGGTTTTGGTGGGACTGCTCCTGGCGTATTATGTTCAGTTTTAGCCTTCCTATCTAAGGAAGGATGTTTTGGCTTTGGAGGGAGTGCATCGAAGGTTTACCTGATTCCTGGGTTTCAGGACTGACCTATGAAGAGAGATTGGACTATTAGATCTATATTCACTGGAGTTTAGAAGAATGAGGGAGGGAAGCTCATAAAACCTATAACATTTGAACAGGACGAGACCGGGTAAATGCAGGTAGGATTTTCCTGATGAGTGAGGATTTCAGAACCGGGAGTCACGGTCTAAGGATAAGGGGTAAGCCATTTAGGACTGAGATGAGGAGAAATTTCTTCACCCAGAGAGTGGTGAGCCTGAGGAATTCTCTGCCACAGAGAGCAGTTGAGGCCAAAACAGTGAGTGTTTTCAAGGAAGAGTTAAATATAGTTTTTATGACTAAAGGGATCAAAGAATATGAAGCAAAAGCAGGAACAGGGTACCGAGTAGGATGATCAGCACATGATCATATTGTTTTGTGGAACAGGCTCGAAGGGCCGAATGACCCACACCTGTTCCTAATTTTTTGTGTTTCTATCCTTTTTCAGAACAAAACCTTAATTTTGAAAACACTGCACTCCTAATAGGTGTGGTGTCTGATAAATCTTTGGTTTATGCTTGTGGAAGACTAATTGCTACAGTATCACAGTTAAGTGAGGCTTCATGCTACACAGGAAATACTGAATATGAAATACAGAAAGCCCATCATTTTGAAGGGGACCCCAATTTCCAACACCTTCCAAAATGCAGTGCATTTTATCGTATATCCCATCACTTTTTTCTCCGAGTGTCTTGCAACAGAATGTAATTGCAACTATTCCCTCCTGTGAGCTGACACTTTGTCCTCTGTCCTGGGTGCAGATGCTGATGATCAGTGTCTCACCACATCCACCTCTGAGCTGTGCTCAAATTATGCACGACATTGTTATCTGAGTTGGTGGCTAAGTGTGTGAGAAGGAGTAACAGTGTTTCTTCATCAGTACTATCTTGATGTTGCAAACGTTGCCTGGCCAGATTGAACTTATTTGGATATCTGAATTGTGTTGAGATGAGAGAGGGGAAGAGTAGTAAGAAGTGCATGCTCACCATTTGCAGTTTCTAAATTGGAAGAGATTGTCGAATGAGGGAAAGTGAAATGTGACAAGGAGCTTTAAACATGAGGATACTGTTGCCATTTACTGTTTCAGCCCTGCAGTGGCTGCTCCCATTTTTTTTCCTATATTCATTCACGGGATAAGAGTGTCTCTGGTTACGTCAACATTTGTTGCCCATTCCTAATTGCCCAGAGGGCTGTTAGGAGTCAACTACATTGCTGTGGGTCTGGAGTCACATGTAGGCCAGACCAGGTAAGGATGGCAGTTTCCTTCCCTAAAGGACATTAGTGAACCAGATGGATGTTTTCCGACAATCGGCAATGAATTCACAGTCATCACTAGACTCTTAATTCCAGATATTTATTGAATTCAAATTCCACCCTCTGCTGTGATGGGATTCAAACCCAGGTTCCCAGAACATTACCTGGGTCTCTTGATTCACAGTTCAGCAATAATACCACTAGGCTATTGCCTCTCCCATGATGGCAAGCACCATCTCCTACATGAATTTAAGGACCAAAAGAACTGCAGATGCTGTAAATCAGGAACAAAACCAGAAGTTGCTGGAAAAGCTCAGCAGGTCTGGCAGCATCTGTGGGAAAAAAAATCAAGAGTTAATGTTTCAGCTCCAGCAATTTGGCCATCATCAGTTCTGAGGAAGGGTCACCGGACCCGAAACATTAACTCTGATATTTTCTCCACAGATGCTGCCAGACCTGCTGAGCTTTACCAGCAACTAATGAATTCAAGGACGTTGAGCCACATTTATTCCTCACCTGTTAGTGCTTGCTGTCTCAGGTTCTTTGATTCTTTGTCTCTAAAAGAGAGAAAATATGTTAATGTGCAATGCACTTTAGTGGTATGACTCTTATAACTGATAATAACTGTATGGACAAGTTCAGATGCAGCTGTGAGGCTTGCAGTGATGCAAAATCTGAGAGGGTGGGGAGAAGCAATGAATGTTATGTATGAATCGTGATTGATAGAGACTGTTGTTAAAGCACCATATCTTATATTAAAACTGCTGTATAAGTTGTTTTAAGCAGTGGGCATCTGATGCATTGAATAATATGAGGTTCATGATTCAGCTGGACGTGTATGATGTTTGAAGTTGCATTCACCAACCTTGCTCGCCTGCAAAATCACCAGACTTATTGCTACATTGAAGTCTTCGGGGTTGACTTGTGGCACTGACCACCATGGTTATCTAGCTCCCACTGCCTTCTGAAAGTTTCTCTGGTGGTCCACCTTTGTTTCCTTTTAATCTACCAAAGTCTCCACTATAACATCAGGAAATGTGAGAACCAAACTTTTATCGTTATTCTGTCTTTTCCCACATCATTGTGAGTTATATAATGATTTCTAGCACATCCTCCAGCCACAGTACACCTTCTGTTAAAGAAGTACATTTCTTTAAGTATCACAGTCTATAAGTGGTGTGGTAGCCTTTCTCATTTTTGTGCTCCCTGTTAAAGCATACAGGCACTCAGCAGCAAACTTAGTGCTGGCTGCACAATGCAACCATTTAATAAAGCAGGCAACATTAAGTTTGCTTGCTGCCTACCTCCAGCAGTGGATCACAATCACAATCTCCATGCCCATTTTCAGAGCTATTTATTTTAGCTCTTATCAATTTTAAATAGATGGTTGGATCAGATGTTGCAATTGGTATCATCTCCTTGTTTACAGGACCTAGTGTTTCATTTTTAAAACTAATTCCTAGAATGTGTGCTAAGTGGCCATGTATTGTTATTTCCTTTTTTTTTTTGCCTCATAGTCCAGCTTTTATAGCACATTTGGATAAGCATTTCAAATGCCAAGGCATAGGTGGCTATGCACCCAAGTGCAGGTAAATGGGATTTTGCAGTTTGGTGTTTGTTGGTCAGCGTAGGTATGGTAGGCCAAAGGCCTTGTTTCTATGCTGTATGATTCTATGTCAGCTTGTTTTAGGGAACAAGAACAGAAATTGCTGCCAAGGCTCAGCAGGTCTGGCAGCATTTGTGGAGAGAAGTCAGAGTTACCATTTCAGGTTCAGTGACCCATCCTCAGAACTGATGGAAGCTAGGAAAAAGAGATAACAAGGTGTAGAGCTGAATGAACACAGCAGGCCAAGCAGCACCAGAGGAGTAGGAAAGCTGACGTTTCGGATCTAAACCCTTCTTCAGAAAAGAAGTATCGAGACCCAAAACATCAGCTTTCCTGCTCCTCTGATGCTGCTTGGCCTGCTGTGTTCATCCAGCTCTACACCTTGTTATCTCAGATTGTCCAGCATCAGCAGTTCCTAATATCTCTGAAGCTAGGAAAATGTTGGCTTTTATGCAGAAGATAAGGTGGGGGAGGGGGTAAGGAGTAAATAATAGGTGGAAATAGAGCCCAAAGAGAGGGAGAACAAACGGGCAGACAAAGCAGTGGATAATGATCACCTTGGGAGAATGAATAGCTATTAGTGGACAAATAGTGGCTAACGATGTGTGGTGTGTAATAGCAGACTGTGTGACAACAGGCCTGGTGGTTGGGGGTTGGGGTAAGGACATGGGAAAAGGTGCCTCAAGCCCTAAGATTGTTGAATTCAATATTGAGTCTAGAAGGTTATAGAGTTCCCAAGTGGAAAATGAGATACTGTTCTTCCAGCGTGCGCTGAGTTTCGCTGGAACACTGCAGCAAGCCTGAGACAGAGATGTTGGCCAGGGAACAAAGTGGACTGTTGATGTGGCAGGCAACTGGAAGGTCAGGGTCTTTTTTGCAGACAGAATGTAGGTGTTCTGCAAAGTGGACACTTAGTCTATACTTCATTTGCCCAATGAGGAGGAGGCCACGTTGTGAGCTGCGAAAGCAGTAAACTAGTTTGAGTGAAGCACAGGTAAAGCACTGCTTCACCTGAAGGGTGTGTTTGGGCCCTTGGATACTGCGGAGGGAGGAAGTGAACGACAGGTGTTACACCTTCTGTGGTTGCAGGGGAAGGTGCCTTGGGACTGTGACAGGGTGTTGGGAGTGGAGGAGGACTGAATCAGGGTGTCCTGGAGGGAACAGTCCTTGTGGAAGGCTGACAGGGAAGGGGAGTATGTGTCTGGTGGTGACATCCTGCTGGAAGTGGCAAGAATGGTGGCTAAAGATCCTCTGATGGGATGTTAGGTGAGGACAAGGAGATCCTGTTGCTGTTGCAGGAGGGAAGAGAAGGGGTGAGGGCTGAAGTGCGAGAAATGGGTTGGACTCGGCTGAGGGCCCTGTCGGCAATGGTGCTGGGGAATTCTCAGTTGAGGAAGAAGGTGGACATTTCTGAAGCCTCCTTGTTAAAGTTGACATCATCAGAACCGATGCAACAGAGTCAGACGAACGGGGATAATGGAATAGAGTCTTCACGGGAAGCAGGGTGAGGATATACAGTCAAGGTAACTGTGGGAGTTGGTTGGTTTGTAGTGAATGTTGGTGGCCAGCTTATCCCCAGAAATGGAAATAGGGATGTTGAGAACCATTTCTGACTCCTCCCTTCCCTTCCTCAACACCA
Organism: Rhincodon typus; assembly: GCF_021869965.1. Taxonomy (NCBI): domain Eukaryota; kingdom Metazoa; phylum Chordata; class Chondrichthyes; order Orectolobiformes; family Rhincodontidae; genus Rhincodon; species Rhincodon typus. The sequence continues at coordinate 43,844,064 of NC_063340.1, read as the reverse complement.
CTGCCACTTCAACACATCACCATGTTCCCTGGCCAACATCTCTGTCTCAGGCTTGCTGCAGTGCTCCAGGGCAGCTCAGTGCAAGCTGGAAGAACAGCACCTCATTTTCTGCTTAGGAACTCTATAGCCTTCTGGGATCAATATCGAATTAAATAATTTTAGGACTTGAGGCACCTTCTCTCATGTCCGCACCCCAACCCCCCACTCCAACTCCGCCCTCCCCTCCCCTCTGAAACCAGGCCTTGTTATCACAATGTCTGCTATTACACACCCCACATCGTTAGCCACTAATTAGCCACTACTATCTATTCATTCTCCCAGTTGATCATTATCCACTCCTTTGTCTGTCCATCTGTTCTTCCCTCTCTTTGGGCTCTACTTCCACCTATCATTTACTCCTCACCCACTACCCCTACCCTATCTTTTGCATAAAAGCCAACCTTTTCCTAGCTACCATCAGTGCTGAGGAAGGGTCACTGAACCTGAAATGTTAACTGTGATTTCTGTCCACAGATGCTGCCAGACCTGCTGAGCCTCTGCAGCAATTTCTGCTTTTGTTTCTAATTTCCAGCATCCACAGTTTTTTCAAGTTTTTCTTTGGGGAAGCTTGGTTTCAGAGCTGCAGTGCCAGATCAATGAAGCTCCATTGATTATATGTAATGGGTGCATAGATGGATGTGATTCTCTATGGCAAGGTGTGATTAGATAACAATCGTCCTTTAATCCCCAGTCACTTCAACAGCTTCAGTTTCTTCAGCAGTTTCTGCATCTGGCCCTTGGGATAAGGGATTCAGTGCCAAGCAGGTATCAACATACTCTAGCTATTTGATCCACAACTTGTGATCAATGTTAGGGGCTCAATATCTCAAAGTTTGATCAGGTTCTGTTCATCCACTGCTTCCAGCATCACTATGCTCATGTTGTCCACCAGGTTCTGGTTATATCTTGTCAGTAGACTCCAGGTAGAAGAAGTATATGGCAGCAATATTGGTGTGACAAGCCTGTCCTTCAGGTGCAACAGATCAAACCCAGGGATGGCGATGATGGTGTCTGGGACATTGTAAGGTTCAATTCCATGAGTATAACAATGTCAGGTTGTTCATTGACAAATCTGTGAGACAGTTGTCCCAATTTCAGCTCAAGCTTCCACATGTTAGTCAGGAACACTTTGCAAGGTTGACAGGGCAGTGTTCTTGCTGTTTCCCCAATGCCTAGATCAATGCTAGGTCTTCCTACATTTTGTTGCTTGCTTTGCAGTAGTTTTTTTACAGCTGAGTGGCTTGCAAGGCCATTTCAGAAGGCAGTTAAGAGTCAACCACATTGCAATAGATCTGGAGTTGCATGTAGGCCAGACTAGATAAGGATGGCAGATTTCCTTCCCTGAAAGACATTAGCAAACCAGATGGGTTATTATAACAATTAGCTACATTTACATGGCCATCATTTGGGCAGCATTTTAATTCAAGATTTTATTGAATCCAAATGTCACCATCTACTGTAGCAGGATTTGAAACCATGTTCCCAGAGCATTAGACTGAGGCTCTGAATGAGTAGTCCGATTGCATTATCACGGCACCAAGTTAGATTTTCAGCTAAGCAACAATCAAAACACAGTCTATTCTTCTTTTAATAAATTATATTTCTTTTCAGATGCTGCAAGAGAGGTTCCGTGAATTTGCTCGTGATACTGGTAACATTGGCCAGGAGCGCGTTGATAGTGTGAATCGTATGGCTGATGAGCTGATTAATTCTGGGCATTCTGATGCTGCTACGGTTGCTGAATGGAAAGATGGACTCAATGAGGCTTGGGCTGATCTCCTGGAGCTTATTGACACCAGAACACAGATTCTGGCAGCTTCTTATGAGTTGCACAAATTTTACCATGATGCTAAGGAGATCTTTGGACGAATTCAAGACAAGCACAAGAAACTTCCAGAGGAGCTAGGACGAGATCAGAACACTGTGGAAGCATTGCAGAGAATGCATACTACATTTGAACATGACATTCAAGCTCTTGGTACTCAGGTGAAATATCTAACATTCTCTGTATGATTAGTAGAGTGGAAGTCCAGTATAACACGGAAGGGTATGCTGTGAATTTACCTGCTAATTTACTTACAGCTTGAGGGTCCCATTATTCCAAATAAAGAAAATTGCAAATGGAAAACCCATCCCTATCCTATATTATTTATGAATTTAGTAAATGTATGTTTTTGCATTTGAAATAATTGGCCCATGTTGTAAATGGATATATAAGTGGATTCTCCCGATTGCCCACTGAATTTTGACAGAAAGTCTATAAAACCCCAGCGAAACACAAACAGGAATTATTTTTCCTGTTGAAAGGATATTATTTTCTCCTCCTAAAATTTGACTTCAACCCTACATAGCTACTTAATTTTATAAAGCCCCCCCTGAATAAATATGCAGGTGCCTTGTTTCCTTGCCATTTTTAACTTAAGCTTCTGTTTTCTGGACGTGATTTTATGGTTCCTATGCTTGAAAATCTCACTTCCAATCTTGAGATACAAAGACTGCTGGAAGAAGGCACTGATCTCAGGAGATTATTTGACACTTCTATTATTTTGACTTGATTGTAGCACCCTATGTGTGCATAAGTAATAAATAATAAAACAAACCTCTGCTTTCTGAAATCATCGGTGAATAATTTAAACTATCCAGTTTTAAAGCTGTACAGCAAGAACACAAACTCACCACTTGGACACCAATATTCACATTATCCTGAATTTCCTCTATACTAGTAAGATGACAGCCACAGGTTGGACATACAAACGTTTTTAATGGAATATTCCATGGTAACAATGCCTTTGCAAATTTACTTATACATGAATAGAACTTCAAAGTTAAAATAGTTTTTGAAGATCACTGCACAGTGTGAGTATTATATAATGAAATGGTGTTGCTAAGACTGTAACCACCCCCTCACCTGCCCAACATTCAAGAAGGCAGCTCACTGCCCTCTTCTCCGCTGGCGAAGAGCATTAAAGGCTGTTCTGGTCAGTCTCACCCATTTCCCCATAAGCAATGCTTTTGTAATTTTTTAAAAAAAAATTAATACATTTTTCTAATAAAATGTGCTTATGCTGATGAGTGAAGTGAAGACACATTCACGTAAATCTTGTAGGTAGCATAGACAAGGTGACCTTTTGTATGAACTGACATATTTTCACTAACTGAGGATAAGAATTATACTTTTTTAATTGAAAGTTATATTCCTTGTATTGGCCTGCATCTCCAGCAAAGCACTGAATTGGTAACCTGCTGCAGAACTCTCACAGTGTCACTTTGAAATTAAAAGCAAGAAACTGTATGTGTTTGACAGGCCTTTGATTTGTCTCCATCTTCTGTAAGGAAGCAGCAGGTTTTCTCAATGTCTTGTCATGAGTGTATGGCAGACCTGTGGCCTCACCGCAGACACACATAACTACAAACAACCACCTTGTGGTACCCTGCAGATCAAATCTCTTTACTCCCCTTTATTATCAACATTATTCTGTAGTCACACATACAATGAGGATCAAGCCGTATTGCATTATATTAAAACATGCAGTATTAATAAATATGGCAGAACATTAATTTCATATTCTCAAAGAATAATTTTGCAGTGGTTTTAATGTGTTCTCCTTAATTATTCTAATTTATTGTATACCCTATGAAAGATTAAAGTCAGAGGTTATTTGTTTTCCTCAACCTTACAACACCTACTATCTTAAATTTAATTTTGATCAAGCAGCATTGCACCCTTTATATATAAAAAATAATGGTTCGGTAGATCCCGAATGTAAATTTGAAGGTTTAAAATAAAAGCAACTCTGTTGAGGGGAGCGGTTAAAATAATTGCCTTTATAAATGATTGTATAATTTAATTTGTGTAAAATTATCTATTGTACTGATTCTTTCACCTTGGTAGAGTAGAACTTTTGACCATACAAATACATGGTGTTGAGTGCAAAGAAACTGAGTGACATCAGTTATGGGGATGTTAAATCACTGATACTTTTCCGTTTCTTGCTTCTAAATGGAAAGTGTGTAATTGAGTTATATATGTATATATACAAAGTATGTGATTTTCATATATTTTAATAATTTCAATATTTTAAAAATGTGGTTTTTCGCATGAACATTAGAACAAGATCAGACATATAACTTTTAAATTACTGTTATTAGGCACTGCTTGTTTCATAACACATGCACCCTAGCTATGTCTCATGAAGGGGGCGGCACGGTGGCTCAGTGGTTAGCACTGCAGCCTCACAGCACCGGGGACCCGGGTTTGATTCCAGCCTCGGGCGACTGTCTGTGCGGAGTTTGCACATTCTCCCGGTGTCTGCGTGGGTTTCCTCCGGGTGCTCCGGTTTCCTCCCACAGTCCAAAGATGTGCAGGCTAGGTGGATTGGCCATGCTAAATTGCCCGTAGTGTTCAGGGTGTGTGGGTTATAGGGGGATGGGTCTAGGTGGGATGCTCCAAGGGTCGGTGTGGACTTGTTGGGCCAAAGGGCCTGTTTCCACACTGTAGGGATTCTATGAAGTTACAGGTTTAATTTCTAATCGTTAAATTTTACTTTGTTGCACTGGAGATATTATGAGAACTATGTGCTAAATGGGATAAGAATAAAAAATTGTTGCACATTGCTGCCGTATTGTTTTGTCACAGGTAAGGCAGCTGCAGGAGGATGCTGCTCGTCTCCAGGCTGCTTATGCTGGTGACAAAGCTGATGACATTCAAAAACGCGAAGCAGAAGTATTGGAAGCATGGAAGACACTTCTTGATGCATGTGAAGCTCGGAGGGCGAAGCTTTTTGATACTGGAGATAAGTTCCGTTTCTTTAGCATGGTGCGTGATCTGATGCTATGGATGGAAGATGTTATTCGGCAAATTGAAACCCAAGAGAAACCAAGGTAAAATGAATGTGCTAAGTTAAAGGCAGAAAGACAGGGAGATAATTATTAGTAATTATTAGCTAGTACTTTGAGCATTTTTTTTTTGATCTAGGCTGTCATTTCATCCAGTATTTGTGTCAATGTTTGATTTACGCTTCAAACATTTTGGACAGTCGAGATGCCAATAATTAGAGTGTATATATTTTATCTTGTTTCAGAGATGTTTCATCGGTGGAATTGCTAATGAACAATCACCAAGGTATCAAGGCTGAGATTGATGCCCGTAATGATAGTTTCACCACGTGCATTGAACTTGGCAAATCTCTCCTGGCAAGAAAGCACTATGCATCTGAAGAGGTAGCACACCTATTGTCAAAACAATGTACTTAGCTCTGACATTAAGGCTGGTGACCACAACTTAATTGCTGCATTTTGTCAGCTGTCATTGTGATTCACTTACCTAGTTATTAAATATTAATTGTAAAAACACATCAAGTTTTACTGGATAATTAGAACACAGGAGAATTTTAGTTATACTCTAATGATGTACGATTGAATTATTTACTTAAGAAGATCTAAGAAAGATCAGTATTAGGGAATAGCATACTTTCCACTTTGGGCACCATTAAAACACTCAAGCCAGGTGGAGCATTAACAACATTAGATGTTATTAGACGCTTGTAGAAATGTGTCTCAATTTATATTGATATTTAAGGAGAAGACAACCTTTACTAAGTTCATTGTTTGCATAGATGTTTACCTCAATTTCTGAATGAGTGCTTCATTATTTTGTAATATGAGAAAAGGAAGGCAGTATGAAATGAATAGTAATACCAAAAAGGATTATCCTACCACTACTTAAATTAATTCTGTCTTCATGCACAGATTAAGGAGAAGCTGCTGCAACTAACGGATAAGAGGAAAGAAATGATTGATAAATGGGAGGACAGGTGGGAGTGGCTCAGACTAGGTAAATACTTGCTATCATTCTTTCACACAGCAGAAATCCTGAATGTGTGCATTGTTATGTGATTAAATTATTTGTAGGAATTTTTTAATCAATCCTTCTGACCAAATGTTGCAACCGTTTGATGGAGATCTTATTTTTTCAGAATATTTTGTCTTGGAGTTGCATCTGATGTTTGGAAAACTATGAACGTTATTATTTTGCTACTACATTCTATCTTTAATTTGTGAACCCTCCTTTTGAATTTCATTTTTTTTGCTTAGTTTTGGAAGTACATCAGTTTGCTAGAGATGCAGGTGTGGCAGAAGCTTGGCTTTTAGGCCAAGAGCCATATCTGTCCAGTCGAGAATTGGGTCAGAGTGTGGATGAAGTAGAGAAATTGATTAAGAGACATGAGGCATTTGAGAAATCAGCAGCTACATGGGATGAAAGATTTTCAGCATTGGAGAGACTGACGACAGTGAGTATATTTCATAAATGATCCTTTTTCATTGTCCCATAAAAACATGTCATCAGTACAGGTGTTTCAGTCATTTCTTAACAATAACTAGTCAGCTTGGCTTAGTTGCATTTTAATCTGGGTTCTGGGCTAGAATGTGATTTGTGTCAAATGCCTTAATTTTGACTGATTTTCCAATTCTCTTCTGAGATGACTTTCTCAAGTGCATGCTAAAATTCATTTGACATTTAATTGAATTAAAGCAGCATATTTTTCTGGAAAGCAATTAATTGTTCAATTATTCAAAGAGCATATTGAGAGATTTCAATGACATGATAATGACGCAATGTAGTTCTAATTATCTTCACAGATACAAATTCAAATAGCATAGTCGTACAATTGGTTTTACATGTCGCTAGAATTCCTTTTATTTTTGGAGCAATTTACAAAAAAATGCTATATAATTTCTGTTTGACAAGCTAACCAAGTGGGCATCCAGCAAGAGGGAAAAGAGAAGCTTAAAGAACTTTCTTAGGAAGAGATGTTGGATTTTTGAATTCGGGGAGGAAGATAGTAAGGCGGAAGGTCGGGTGTGAGGTCTTTTGTAGAATAGAGGCAAGGGGAAAATGTGAAGTAAACCAATGCCAGAAGAATAAAGCAGTCATAAGGGACAAATATGGCTGCGAGAAATCTGAGTTTAGAATGATGAATCTGTGGAAAGATTTCAAGGTGAAGGTAAGCGTTTTGAAATCAGTTCTCTGGGGGACTGTATAGGCTTCGAAGGCAAGGAAGGCTGTTTAGGTAAGGAATTGCAGGACCTTGTGCAAATAAAGAGGATCATAAAGTTTTGAATGAATTGTTTATAGAAGTGAGAAGAATGTTACAAAAGTCAGCCTGAAGATGATAATATAAGTTTCAGAATTGTGGCAACAATGGGGCTGAGGCAGACTTCTGATAGGAACAACTCAATTTCGCACGTTCTCAAATTCTGAGTGGACCATGATATATCTTGACAATTTCGTAATTAATTTATACATTTAACATATAAAATGGAAACATTCTGAATTTCAAAAGATTAAAACAAAGTGAAAATCATTACAGAAAATAAGCTTTATTATTTGAAATCACACAAATGTGACCCTTACATTCCTTATTCTTACAGCTCGAACTGCTTGAAGTACGGAGGAGGCAAGAAGAGGAGGAGAGGAAGAGACAGCCATCACCACAACCAACACCACAGCCTTCTGATGAGTCTGAATCACCACAACAGTAAGATGTTATGAAAGATTTTAAATAAAACTTGTTAGAAAGCTTTAGCTCTTTGGAAAGTAATAGTCACACTAACATACTAACTAGTCACCATACTTATTAATGTTCAGCAGAATTTGAACAATGCTCAGACATTAAACATTTTGTAAGAACTTATGGATGGAAGGGGATGTCTTTAAGTTATTATATTTTGTCAAAAAAATTTTTAGGCTTTTTTCTCCTGAAGCAGAATACAGTAATTTCTCACTTAAAATTGCAGTTGTATTTCTGAAAAGTCCAACTCTAAATGAAACAACTTCTCAAGAATTTGATTTTCCCATTACCAGCAATATAAAAATTTTAGTTAGAATTATTTATACTTTCACATCAGAATAAAGTATTAAAACTGTTCAAAAAGGCAACTCACCACCACCTTCTCATAGGCAACTAGGCATGGGCAATAAAGGCTGGCCCAGCAAGCAATGCCCATGTTTCATGAGTGAATTTAAAAAATGAAATCGAAGCAACATAAAACAGGGCAACTTCAAGCAAAGACTGACCATAGCCACTAAAGTGACTGTAGTCATCTCCCCTCACCCTTATGAAAATGGTCAAGTACAGTATGAAGGCAGGACTTTTGGCCACCCCACTTTACGGTTATTGTTTTTCAGTACTGTCTCTGTTTGGTCCCAGTCTGAACTTAAATTCATATTTCAGCTAAACATACCTAGTATTAGTTTAAATATAAAATGATAAAAGAAAGAGATATCCATTTTACAGTCAGAAATTTTTTGTTTGCCCATGGCTTGTTCAATCACATGCATCTTATCTCATGAAATTTTTCTTCTGTTTTCTTTTCCCTAGGGAAGGGGCTAGAGAAGGAGAACACATTTCCCAGAATGGATTGCCATCAGACCAGGAGTCCCCACGGGTTAGTTACCGCTCTCAAAACTACCAAACCTACCAAAACTTTCAAAACAGACGAGCTGGCGGTGAATGGGCCCGATCTGGACTGTGAAATCCAAATCAATCAGAATGCAATATTTGTATCTCTTTAGACTAACCCATACGTACATTCATTTCCATTTAACTGCTGCTTTTTTTCATCTGCTTTGTTTATCAAAATCAGTTCTGTTAATGAGTAATCCCGTGAAGAATATCCATTCATCTCAAGCATTCGTATTGCTTTTGGTTCTCTGCCATAAATAATGGCCAGCAATGTATTTGGCAGCCTTGTATGATAAGAACATAAGAATCCAAAATTTGTTCATGAAATCAAGACTTTTTAAGGAGGCATGATATGTGATAGATTAACCAAATAACATTCCTGGTGCAAGCAGCTTTTATATTGCACTAATAAGGATAAGTAGATATAATGTGTGAGACACTGATGACTACTTGTGTCATTGGAACCAGTGAAAATTTTGTTTTGGTGGGCAGCCATCCAAGTTTGAATTGGAGAGGTGTGGGAATGGACAAATATTCTGATGTTACGTTACAATAGGCAATTAGGAAGGATTTAGCCATAACTTTCTTTTAGAAGATTGAATGCCTCTTTTGGAGTCTGAAGTAAGACAAATTATACCTGGTCTATGTAAGGAATGAGTTCTTATTGATCCTTGTTTTATGTTATATAATTCAGCTTCTGGGAGCAATTAGAGTGACAATAGGTATTGAGAGTTTAAAAATGTTGTTTAGCAACTGGATCATTAATCTTCTGTCACAGCAAAATCTTCCTAATTAAGGGTAACAAAGGTCAATTCTGTGATTCTGTGGAAACATGAAGCTCATTTGAAAAACATTGGGTAGCTAACCTCACCAGATACAACACAGTCAACTTATTTATAGCTTTACTGGTGCTCCTTTCATAGTTGAAACCTTGCACATATAGTCTGTTGAAGTAAGTGGTGGCATCAGCAGTGTGATTGGGGTGTGTGGTGAATGGAACTAATCCAGAGCATACAGCCTTTAAAAAAGTGTACTGTAAAAACAAAGGAGTACAGCCACAGAGATAATTACTTTACTGAAGGTTTTTAAATTATCGCAGCAGTTTTTATCTTTGCACGTGCAGATATGATGAGGTTGGGTGGTCAAATGGGAGGGGAGAATAGGTTTGATTGGCGAAGTTAGATGGTCAAGCTTAGTAACACAGAGACACAAAGCAGGCAAGAAATAGTCGTGCTGCTTCAACACTCAGAAATGATTGCTGTGAAATGGAGATTCTGCTGCATGAAGCACCACCAAGGAGAATAATTCTGTTTTGCACTCCAGTGCATCCTGCCCAGAAGATGGCAATGCATTATACCTAGCAGGAAGTGGTAAGAAACTGGACTGCCTGCAGCATCTGGAAGTGGGTGCATGAGAAAATGGCACACTTTTTTGTCTTAAATGCATCATTCTTGTTCAGTAGTACCATTGACTGGTTAACATGTACCATAGAATGGAGCCTGTTTTCTATTCTGCATTTGCAGGCAACCTATCTGACTGTCAGAATCTTGATGCTTCTATTTAATAATATTTTTTACATATCTCAGAACAGGTAGTCACTATGACATAAATACTTGAAAACCTAGCCCCACACTCATTGCCTTCATGTTAGACATGTGACAATAATCTCTTCCACTTAAGAAAATGTTCTATGCAGTGACGTACGGTAGGCATGTCAAGGTATTCGGTGGGAAGGAAATTTTTAAAAAAGTCCTGGCCTTGATGCGCAAATGACCATTCACCAGGAATAAGCCATAGATATACTAATTGAGAACTATAATGACTTTTACAACTGCTGGTAATGCCACGACTATGTTAAACAATTGCTGCAGAGGACAAACACCTGTCCTGCTGACCTGTTTCTCAGTGAGACACTCATCTCCACTGGAGGGTGTTTATGTCGTGTCCTACCTTCTGATCTCCCTTTTTCATCTTCTACCACATCAACCATGAAAAAGTATTTATTTGAAGTGTTTTAAAAGCAAGTTTTTATTAAAGAGTTTAGTTTAAAAAGCAGCCCAGTGTTTTTCAAAAAGTGAATACAGTTCAGAAATCTGAAACACACCTAACAAACAACACCGTAAAGATGCAATCAATGTTTCCCAGTCTAAGGTACTTAAAGTTCCTGCTTTACTGAAGCTTCTTTCATTCCCATTTCAAATGGAATCCCCAATAAAGGAAGGGCAGGCTTGGTACATATGTGTCCAAATTGTAGGGGGTGGTAATTTAAATATAATGTGAGTGAAATCTGGGTACTCATGTGTTTCATGCATGTAAAAACAGGTACAACTATTTTGCGCTCTCAAAAATAGCAAGGAGCTGAATTGCAGACACAATAGAAGTTAGAATCATGCCTGCTCTCCTAACTCAGTACTCCCTTTGGAACAGTTGCCTAGCTGCTCTCCTGAATTACTGTGTAGCATTTTATCAGAGTGAACAGTTGTATTTTTACATCAACACAGTAACCTTGTTTATACTATTAATGGACGTTAGGTCATATTATTCCATTTACATAACGTCAAGTGCTAAGGCTCTTTAACTCTGGTTCCATTTGTGTGTTTCATAGAAAATTACTTCATCCTCTATTGAGGTGTTTGTATAACTAAAATGGGTTAAAGAGGCTGATTGAATGTTGCCTGCAAGGAAATGTCAGGTACATGAATTACATCAAGCTCATTATTATGTAATGCCAGGTTTTTCTTATCTATAGCGGACTTTTTAGTTATTATTTTAATATCAGCAAAAACAAGACAAACAACATGAGTTGTATTTGTGAGCTTTGATTTCTGATCTACGGTTTCTACTGTGAATATTTATTGATTTTTTTTTTCTCTTGACCAAAGTGACAAATAATGCCGAGCTTAGTTTATATCTTATAACTAATGTGTTATTCAGCACCTAGGCAGTAAGGCCAGTAACACTGCAGGTAATTTGAGTGACACATTAAATATATCTACCACTGTTTAATGTTGTTCCCAGAAGCAAATATTTAAGGCATAAAAGAAATTTTCACTTGGAGGTGATGATTTCAAAATAGCATATTTCTGGCTGGTGCTGACACCAGGGAAAAGCAAAATGCAGCGCATTCCACTTACTAATAAATTATTCTGAAAGGAGATTTGTAACAAATTTTGGCAATCCCAAGTGTTAGCAGACTTTTGAGTTTTAATGGTTATTTTTAAGTCGGTATTTCAATTTTTGAAGCAAAAGCTAATTTGTTTTTCTATAAAAACAAATAAAATTAAACATATGAAAGAGAATAAACACTTTAAGTGGTCATAGGGTCAGCGACAATGGTTTTCTGCATTCTGATTGCACCAATGATTTTGCTTACTGCAGGAAAATATGTCTTAAGTAGTTTACATGAAATCTGAGACATTGAGCACTAAGCTGAGAAGGATTTATTAATAAATTGCTAACATGTTTGAAAGCCACTAATACAAGCTATAGTCATCGAGGCCTTATTGTACATTCAAATAACACAGTTCACATGGAGCACACTAACATCACTAAACAGAACCCAGAGCTATTAGCAGATTTCTTTTTCCCGAACCAAATATTACATGCAACAAAACTATGTGTTAAAACTTTCTCCAAATTGGCGTTAAATAACAAATACTAAAATACTAAATTTTGTTCATATTCATTTTATGAATACGTGCGGTGGTTTTGTAGATAGTGGAGTTGTCATGTTGAATTATTTTCATATTCTCCATTGTAGCTAAATTACAAATGATTTCTTATCATTTCACATTAAATTAATTCAAATGAATTAGTTTCTTCTCTGCATTTCTTGTAACTTTTCTGTACCTTGCTTGTTTATTGTTGCGGTATTAATATTTTGTGTTTTCTCTAATGATGATGATAGATTGTGCACACTGATACAGAAACTCTGTTTTGGGGAATGATTCATAAAATACTGTATGACTACGAACGTCATATGTTTTGGCAATTTCGTTAAATAAGTTATGTTGAAGCCTTAAAAAATCTGGTAACAAAATTAACTTTGACTAGCACATCTTGATTCTGTTTAATAGAGGTTAAGACAAATGTTGATGGCGTTCTAAGCAAAATGTTCCTAATTTACTCTACATTTTTAAATGTAAGAATCAGTCAGTTCTCAAACATTCAAAGTAGCTATTAAGTCTGGTTTTATTCTTTGGATCAAAGCTCTTGTATGATTTGCCAATCTGTATTCCCTTTAAATAATATTTATTGGAATTTAGTTTAGGCCCAGTTTAAACTTTTCTTTCTCTTTGAGTGTTTGTGATGTAACTTTTTCAAATGTAATCTGTCTTTGAACCATTTTAATTTTTATGTGCTCACATTTGATACGTTTTATTTTCACCTTTAGTCACAGACTGTTCCTACTGCATGTTTGTTCATTTTAATTCAATTGTTAGCCATTGACTAATTGAACATTAAAGCATTGCTACTAACACACATGGATGGAACAATTCTGACATTAGTTTTGATTCTGTTGTAACTGTCACTTGTTTACCTAACTTGTGTCATTTTTGTTTTTAATGGTATTTATTTTTGCATGTGTTTAGCATGTTTAAACCTTAATTATTAAAGTTCACCTTATATTTAATATTTGTTAACTTTGTGTTTCTAAAAGAGCATTGTCATAGTTTCTTTTGTACATATTTTTCTGTCTTAGAACTGTACATCTTTAAAGTATTAGTGTGAGTAACGTTAAACTTAAAAGGCCAGAGATCACAATAGCGTAGATGCCTACTTTTCTGTTATGTGTTCTCTCTGAATTTACAAACACTGTTTTGATTTGTTAGTACTATTCATTTCATCAGATTCTTTGTAATGTCTCCCAGTAACTGCAGTTTTCTTACAGTAGAGGGTGCTTTTGAGTTAATCTACAATGTTTAGTATAACTGATTCTTTACAGAGCTTTTAAGTTTTGACCATGAAGAGTTCATGCATATTGCTAGCTTTTTAGATACTTTCTAATTAGTCTGTTCAAACATGTTACTGCACAGCTCTGGAGCAGTCGGGACTTGAACCTAGGCCTCTTGGCACATAGGTCGAGACCACTGCACCACAAGAGCCCCTTTATTGTCAAGCTTTTTATTCTACTAAATTCTATGGAAAATCATTGACAAAGATGATTTGACATCTTTCTTTAAATTGTCATCAAATGAGACTGCCAGAATTATCAGATGTACCAAATATGTGGCAGAAAAAATTGTTTTAAGGCCATCTCAGTCGAAGAAATGGCTTCACTATGAAACCTGTGTAACGTCAAATGAAAATGTCAGACAAAAATGTTTATTTTGCTCCAACCAATTTTCCTTTGTGTACCATCCCTTTTAAGTTATTAATGAATTATTAATCATTGAACTTAGGGATTGTTTATTATATCAGTATACCTAAAGAAAGTACGACTGCTATTGTGCCCACTGGCAGTTTGAGATGTGAAAGTACTTAAGCATTATTTGTCATGTAAAAGTTTTAGAAGTTGTCTGTTTCTGCAGTGTCAGTATTTTTAAAATCGTGAGTTAACATGCGAAGTGAGTGAAATAACGCAGCTAATTTTTGCTTTCCCTTTCCAAAAAAAGTTGTATATGTGAAGTCATATTTGAAAGTCTAAAGAGCTATCAATACAGTCTACACAATATTGGAAAGCAAAGAGGGAGGCAATCAATCAGATTTATAAGCAGTGCTATAGTCAGCTGAACTGGGAATTCATATCCAGCACCTGCTCCTAATGTAAGAAAAGTTCAAAATGTTACCCGACATGTTATGTCTTGGGCTGATATGAGTTTGCAAATGTGCACATTTGACCCTCTTTTAATTGAAACGAAAGCTGCAGTAAATGTTCCGCTTTAGTTAATTACACGATGGTCATAGTGTGACTAGATAACTGCAGCATCTACCTTGCAAATATGATTCAGAAAAGTTAGAGAAAAGTATTGATAGCATAAAAACCAAGAGTGATCTGCATTTCTGTGGCTAAATATAGTGGAATTATAATTCAAATAATTTGGATGTCTGGATTCTGAAGATACCTACCCTATTCAGATAGAGACTGCAGAGCTGCTGGAAGCTTGGCTGCTCTCTAGGTTGTCAGGATCACACTGCAGCAAACGACACGAACAACAAGATGGACAAGACCTTGGGTCTGTCTATTTTTGGGGGTAAATAACTGTGTTGGCTTTGAGTGACTTTTTTGGCTTTCTTAACAAGATTTCAAATTCATAATATAGTTTAAAATGTTATGATTACTCTGCTTAAAATGCTGTTTGCGTTGAAAGCTGTGTTTCCTTTATCTTATCAAATTACGAATCACTAAATCTAGGTGGTGGAATTAGTCTGCATGATGTGATTTATAAAGATTGAAATCTCTGCATGCCTAAATGATGTCTTAATTGAAAAAAATGTGAATGAGCATAAGCAAAGTCTCAGCTAAAGGAGAACTCAATCTATATTGAAGGGGACATTATTGGAATGTGATAATACAAAGCTTTTGATTATCTTGTCATTTTTCTGTTTTTTGGTCTGGTTGGGTCCACTGTCAAAATTTTCACAATCTTCCCATTAGCATCTATACGAAGGCCACTCTGTAATTAGTTTTTGTTTAATTAAATGCACCAAGTTGTTTTGGGGGATAGCACATTTATATGCTGGCATTGATTGATGTAAAACTTTGCATCATGAGTTTTCCTTTTCATTTCAAAAATACAGCTGCAGCGCTTTTTGTTGTTGCTTCTGCTGAAATGATTTAGTGCCATTTATTCATATATGCCAGTATAGAACCGTATTCTCTCAGCAGTGTCACATCTGAATCTCAAGTTTATATTGAACAGACAAACCAAGTAGTACAGGGTTAATTTGAATTCTAGCAGAGAAAAATATAAAGAAATAAAAGAAGAATGCTTAGAGAAAAAGTCTTATGCTAAACACTTGATTTTATCTTTAAAGAAAATAATATATCAATATAGACTTTGTTTATATTCATTTCATATTCATAATAGTTTACCTGTCGAGGTCACTGTTAAAGTTGCTGTGTGCTTACCATCACTGGGTGGAAGGAAAAAAAACTGATACGCAAGAATGCTTTAAATCTGCTTCCTAGTTAGAGGCTGCTGTTACATGTCAGTCATTTCCACCTCGGAGGTTACAGGAGCTTCCTGATAATTCTCCAAGAGGTTCCTCACTGTTAATTTTAAGAATAAAGATTTTCAGAAGGAGCAATGCTCTTGTTCCTTTCTCTAAAATTGGCAATACCCACAATTCACTTGCTGAAGTACACGGGCACCATTAGCTTTCTGCTACCTTATTCAAGTTACCACACACAAACTTAGAAATCAAGGATTGGCACTAGCTATATTGAGCATTCTGATTATTAACATTGGGCTTGCTCTTCATTATCCCGATATATGTAATTTGAGCTTGGATCAATGGCTGGGAATCTGGAGTTAAAATCCAATTTTTTTATTCCCTACTTCTACAGGAGTCCTGTTGTCTCTCCAATTAATTCCTCTTACAACATGAATTCAAGTTAAGACATTAGTTATCACATAATTCAATACACTACACCACCTTTTATCATTAACTCATAGACATCCATAAATAGTGAATGAATTGTGATGCACATCCATTGGATTTATCAATATATAAAATTCATACAACAAATTAAAACTGTCAGTGCATGAAGAATGCACAGCCTTGCATGTGTGTTGGTTTCGGTCTCTTATTGGACTGTATTAACATGGTGATTAATTCATTATCTGTTTAATTCAGATGTCTGAGACAATTGAAACAAGTGAGATGGTGAATGGTGCTACTGAACAGAGAACCAGTTCAAAAGAACCTAGCCCTGCAGCTTCGCCAACTTCAGATCGCAAAACTAAGACTTCACCTTTGGCCCAGTCTGCCACTTTACCTGTTAAGTCACAAGAAACTCCTTCAGCACAGATGGAGGGATTCCTGCATCGCAAACATGAATGGGAAACCCACAACAAGAAAGCCTCAAGCAGGTGTGACGTTTTCTAGTACACATTATGTGAAGTAGCTTGAATCTAGGCTGTCTAATGCAATTCCTTTCTATTTGATTCAGGTAGGAACCCTTCTTTGTATGGCTTGCACCTCTGGTAGCAAGGAGAGAAATCCGTTCTAAGGCCTTCTCAGTTCTGTCCACAACTTCCTGCCTTTGGCCTTGATTTTTTTGTTTCTTCTTGTACCTCTGTCTGTATATTCTGTGGCTGCGTACTGTCTGCATACAGTGCATAGGCTGCTTGTTTGAATGCACAGGCCCCTTAAATTATTTTGCGTGATCTGTATCTTAGAGGTAACTTAGCTGTAACTTAGAGGCCAACTTTTGCAAACTTGCATGGAAATTTTTGGGTCGTGGCTGTACAATTTGTTCTGTCACTTTCACCTGTAATCAGGAGTTTTTAACACTGGTGGTCATCTAGGCTGTACTGCATTGTAATACGGCAAACAATTATTTTGAGTAGTCATTTAGTACTGTAGTAATTTAATATGCATATTAAGGACTTCTGCAGAATGCAAAAATCATTGAGATATGTTAAAATTGTTTTTTATATAGTGTGAATCGATCTAGAGATAATCCATTAAAAGTTCAAACTGGTTTTGGGAAGAGGATCTGATTTGTGCTATTTAGTAGGTATACATAGGTCTTTCAAAATAGATGCTACTTAATCAATCTCAGCAAAACATTCAACGTGGGGAAACACAAAGCCAGGTACATTACCGAACCAGATGAAGTCCCAAGTTCAGTACTGAAGCTGTTCCAAGCAGGTTGATATTCCTTGGATTACATGAATCCAGAGGTTGAAGTTAAGAAGGGAACAGTCAGCCAGGGAAACAGTATGAAACACTGGTATGGATGTTGCATAAGTCTGAATTGAGTTTGGCTATTATGTAATAGTTAACATCAGTATCGTATTCACAAGGAGGATTCACTATTTGAATAAGATATTCATATGCTTATTGAATCCAGGAAATAGTACTTAGAATCTGAGTTTGATGCTTAAGAGAAAAGGAGAACATTTTAAATTCAACATTATGGCTTTGATTGTATAAATGTTGGTATTTTGAGATAAAACTGTAGGGCTATTAATGAGAAACTTTTATTTTTTTCATTTTTCAGATCTTGGCACAATGTGTATTGTGTGATAAACAATCAGGAGATGGGCTTTTATAAAGATGCAAAGAATGCTAGTTCAGGTATCACATATCATGGCGAGGTCCCAATTAGCCTAAAGGAAGCACTGTGTGAAGTGGCTGTTGATTATAAGAAGAAGAAGCATGTTTTTAAGCTAAAGTAAGTGCTTTTCTCTTTGTCCCTTTGTCACATGAAACATATATCTTTCAAATCCATTGCATACGATCGTAAACTGTAGAAACAGAGTAATCCATTCAGCCCATTGAGTCTGCTCCACACCTTGAGATCAAAGCTGAACTGATAATCCTCAAATCTACCATCCTGCCTTTCCTCCACAACCCTTGATTCTCTTACTCACTAAAAAGCTATCTATCTCAGCCTTGAATATACTTAATGACCTATCCTCTACAGTCCTCTGCGGTAAAGAATTCCATAGATTACATACCCTCTAATAGAAGAAATTCTTTCTGTCCCATCTTTTAAATGGGAGACCCCTTATTCTGAGATTATGCTATCTGGTCCTAGACACTCTCACAAGGGAAACATCCTTCCCATTATCTATCCTGTCAAGTCCCCTAAGAATTTTATATTTCTCAAAAAGGTTGCCTCTCAGACTTCTAAACTCCAGTGATTACAAGCCCAACCAACTGATCCTATTCTCATAAGACACACCCTCCATGTTGGGATCAGCTTTGTGAACTTCTGTGGACTGCCTCAAATGCTAATGTATGTTTCCTTAGATGAGCAGCCAGAACTGTTCCCATTGTGGTACGACTAATGCAATATATAGTTTTAGCAAGATATCCCTATTTTTATCCTCTCTTTTCTTTTGAAGTAAAGGCCAACATTCCATTTATCTTCTCTATTACCTTT
The DNA here is from genome assembly GCF_021869965.1 of Rhincodon typus. Lineage (NCBI taxonomy): Eukaryota > Metazoa > Chordata > Chondrichthyes > Orectolobiformes > Rhincodontidae > Rhincodon > Rhincodon typus. The sequence continues at coordinate 43,825,500 of NC_063340.1, read as the reverse complement.
TGAACTTGAGTGCTTGTTTTTTGTGATGCATGAGGACTCCCAAATCACTCTGTACTGTAGTTTTCTGAAGGCTTTCTCTATTTAAATAATATTCAGCTCTTTTATTCTTCTTGCCAAAGTACATAACCTTGTTTATCCTCATTATGTTCCATTTTCCAAATTTTAATCCACTGTCAATATCCTTCTGTAGACTCTTCGTGTTGTCCTCACCACTTGCCTTCCCACCGTTTTTATTTGTCATCGGCAAATTGGGCTTTGGTACATTCAATTTTCTCACCCAAGTCATGGCATTCCATTAGTTACAGGTTGCCATCCTAAAAATGCCCCCCCTTATTCCATCTCTGTTTTCTGTTAGTTAGCTAATCCTCTATCCATGCCATTATACCACCTCTAACACCATGAACTCTTAACGTATTAAATAGCTTAACAAGTGGTACCTTATCAAACATCTTCTGAAAATCCAAATATATTACAACCACTGTCTCCCCTTTATCTATCCTACTTCTTACCTCCTCAAAAATTCTAATAAATTTGTCAGGCATGATTTCCATATTATGAAACCATGCTGATGGTATTATATATTTCTAAATATTCTGGTATTACATCCTTTATAATAGACTTTAATATTTTCCCAATAGCATACAGTTACAAGGTTCTTACAACCTGTGATGACGGAAGTGAGGACTGCAGGGAGGATGAATGAACTGACCACAGCCATTCAAGTGGAGGGGGGGAATGAAATAGAAATGTTGTTGTAATGGTATGGGGCAATAGTGGTACGGAACAATAAGAGGGATAAATGTTGCTCTCTGCAGCATGAGTGTGAGTCCCAAAGACTATGCCTGCCCCATGCCAAGGTTAAGGACACCTTCTGGCTGGAGAAGAACTTGGAGTGGGAGAGTTGTGGTCTAGTAGTCATCATCCATGTTGGTACCAATAATGTTGGTAGGACTAGACAGGCGACAGGAGGTCCTGCTGAAAGATGTTGAACAATTTGGAGCTAAATTCGAAAGTACAACTTCCAAGTTGATAGTCTATAGATTACTACATAAACCATGGGTAAACTGGCATAGGGTAAAAAAGTGAAGAAATTAACAGTGTGGTTCAGAGATCAGTGTGGGTGGGTGGAATTGATTTCAGCTTGTGAGGTATTAGGACTGGGGTAGAAGGGACCTGTTCCATGGGTTGGGCTTCACTTGGACTGTACTGGGACCAGTGTCCTGGTGAGTCCAATAACTAAGGCAGTAAAGAAGGCTTTAAATTAATGAGGAAGAGACTGGTCTGGGAGAGTAGAAGTGTAGCCTGACAAAGCCAGAGGATATGGCAGCCTTACAGGGCATGTATTTGGATAGTAATACCCAGAGTGAAACAGGAAGGGATAGTTTGAACAAACTTAGAAAAACAGCAGTGAATAGGGTCAGGGGTAAAAATGTTTAAAAAGGTCAAATTAATCGCTCTTTATTTGAATTCCTGTAATATTTGATACAAAATAAATGAAATGGGTACGATCTTATAGAAGTTGTAGAGACATAATTACAGAGAGATCAAAGCTGGAAACTAAATACTCAGGGGTATGTGAATTTTGGAAAGGAAAGGGAAGTAGGATAGCATTACTAGCACTCAATGGGTTAAGTATGATAGCAAGAAATGATCTTAGATCAGAAAATATTGAATCTATATGGTTTGAATTAAGAAATAAAAAGGGTAAAACCCTGGGTAAGAGTTGTCCGTGAGCCCTCCTAACAGTCACTGTGCGGTAGGATAGAGAAGGAGATAACGAGGACAAGTGAAAAAGGCATTGTGTTAACCCTGGGTGACTTCAATCTTCATGTAGGTTGGGATAGTCAAATTGACAGAAATAGCCACAGAGAAGAATTCAGTATGTGTATTTGGGGCACTTCCCTAGAACAATATATTGTGGACCCAACTAGGGATTAGGCTATTTTGGATCTGGTGATGTGCAATGAGGTAAGTTTAATAAATAATGTCAGAGTAAAATATCCCTGGGATACAATGACAGTAACGTAGCAGAATTTAACATTCAGTTTGAGAGGGATCAACTTAGATCAGAAACAACCGTGCTCAGCTTAAATAAGGGCAATTACAAAGAAATGAGGGCAAAGCTGGCTGGAGTGGATTAGGAAATGAGTTTAGCAGCAAAGAAGATTGAAGAACAATAACAGGCATTTAAGAAAATAGTTCATGACTGACATAAAAGATATGTCAATGATAAAGAAGGATTCTATGAAAGGGCAAAATCAACTATGGATAACCAGGGAATCTATGATAGCATCAAATTGAAAGAATAAATATATGATGTGGCAAAGTTTAGTGGTAAACTGCAGGATTGGGGAAGTTTTAAAAACCAACAAAAGACAACTAAATAAAAATGAGGGAGAAGATAAACTTTGAGGATAAACCTGCAAATAATATCAAGACTGACACCAAGGTAAAAAGAAAGGCACAGGCAGAAGTGAACATAGACCCCTTAGAGAATGAGGTGGAGAAATAATAATGGGGAACCAGGAAATGGCTGAGGAGTTGAATAAGTGCTTTGCATCGCTTTTCATAGTAGAAGACATGACGAACATCCTAAAATTACTAAATAATAAGGGGCAAAAGGAGGAGAGAAAATAAATACAGCAGCTATCACTAGTGAAGAAGTATGAGGGAAACTAATGGGTAAAGACCAATTAGCCCCCTGAATCCAGTGCACTCTGGGATTCTAAAAGGAGGAGCTACAGAGATAGATGCACTGGTAACAATCTTCAAAGAATCCTTAGACTCTGGAGAAAATCCAGAGGATTGGAAAACTGTCAATGTAACCTCTTTATTTAACAAGTGAAGGGGACAAGAGACAGGCAACTATAGGCCAATTGGCTTAACATCTAAATCAGTTAAACATCTTACCTTGTGTCGTGTCACTATATTTTAAGTCAGTCAGAAATAGCTCATAGCCCATGAAAAGCCCAAATATTGAAAATCTTTAACAACTGGATGTTTGCAGCAGATAATTAACTCCTGAAAGAGAAAAGAGGACAACATTTTGGGTGTTGATTTGAAAATTGTATTCAAGCATAGGTAAAATAGTTACAAAATGTAATACTAAGAAGTAGCAAAGCGAATTTAGCAAATTTTAATCATGTTGAATTGTGTCTGACTCAATTAGCGATGGGTAATGATTACAAATAAAATGCAGCCAAATCAGCTTCCTATTGAACATGGCTATGACACAAAATTAATGTGTTTCCTTCAAACAGATCTGCAAAAATTGCCATCAGCAGCTTGAATAATTTGCATAAATTTGCATTCAAACTGATTCTCATTAGTCTTTGGATTTTTTAAATTAGAGATTCTAGGAATTCATTACGTCCATACGTGATATTTACAATACCTGGCTCATACAGAGCAATTTGCAAACTACTCGTTGGTCAGACATGTTTATCTGTTGGCTCAATAATGTAATTTCTCTACTGATTTGAGTGATATAGTCAATTCAAGCAGTACTTTGCAACAGGGTGATGCATATAGAGAGAGGGTTTTTTAAAACTCTAATTCCCCCTCAAAGTTGATTTTGTAATATGGTATTACAGATGGCTGATGCCCTTTAATACTTCATGCCATTCCTGTGTGATCCTCAATAATGACCATCAGTTAACAAGCTATTCAGACCAAAAGGGCCAGCCAACCGTTTTGCCTAATATCCAACTGCAAATGCTAGCATTGATGGCTAGAAAGTGACCTATGTGCCCTAACAATTTTAATTTCATTCCCTACCTTAGCCCGAAGGCAGTTTCTACCTTTGCAGTCAACAAGTTTATCTCCGCTTGAGCTTGATTCTGGAATCTTTTTAGTTGGTAGGGCTCTTTATAATGGATAAGATACCTGGACAAGTTCATCAATTACTAATGTAATGAAGATTTAGGAAAAATGATTAGAAGTTAGCATTTAGTACATGATTCTGCATTTCTGTTTAACCTATATTGTCAATGTTAGCAAAAATGACCAAACATTCCTATAGATGCAATTTTTTTTTAAATGTTCAAGCATTAGTCACAAAAGATAGATGTTGCAGTCTACTATCTATTCTACCTTGCCTCCCAAAGATAATATTGGGAATGCTTCCTTGAATGGTGGTTGCTGATTTCTCACAAGCAACCATTCTTTGCGTATACAGTGTCCATCAGCTCACAAATCGATTGTGGGAGCATCCTTCTTCCCTTGTCAAAACATCCACACAATCCGGACAATTTTTTTCTGTGAGTTGTTAGTGGATGAAACCAATAACTATGAAATAGTTAGATACAGGACAAAAACAAAAGCCAGAAAAGGGAATAAAAACGTGACAGGCTGAGAAACACCGGACAAGATTTGAACAGGGCTATTGAGAAAAATAAGGAGGAGACAAACATTGTTAAAAAGGATAAGCTTAAAGGCTTTGTTCCTTAATGTGCGGAGCATCTGCAGTAAAGTAGATGAACTAAATTGCGCAGATAGGTGTAAATGGGTACGATATAATTGGGATTATGAAGACATTGGCTGCAGGGTGACCAGGGATGGGAACTGAATGTCCCAGGGTATTCAGTATTTAGGAAGGACAGGCAAAAAGAAAAATGTACTAGAGTGACATTGCTGGTTAAAGAGGAAATTCGCACAACAGCGAGAAAGGATATTAGCTCTGACAATGTGAGTCTGTATGGGTAGAGTTGAGAAATACTAAGGAACAAAAAACATCAGTAGGTGTCATACATAGGTACAACTGCAGTGGTGATGTCGAGAATGGCATTAAAGCAGGTATTGAGAGATGCATGTGATAAGGGAATATCGGTGATCATGGGTGATTTTAATCTGCACAGATTGGGCAAATCAAATTAACCATCCCGTATACACTCAAGGAATTCCTGTGGCTTTCTTGACCAATATGTGGAGGAACCAACTAGAGAGGAGGCCATCTTAGACTGGGTACTGTGTAATGAGAAGGGAATCATTGCCAATCTAGCAGTGCAAGACCCCTTGGGGAAGAGCGACCATAACATGATAGAATTTTTTATTAAGATGGGGAATGAGGTTGTTGATTCAGAGACTAGGATGCTGTACTTCAATAAAGGAAGCTATGAGGATATGAGGCGTGATTTGGCCTTGATGGATTAGGGAGAGTTACTTAAAAGGATGACAGTGGATAGGTAATGGCAAACATTCAAGGAATGCATGGAGGAACTGCAACAATTGTTTACCCATTTTGTTTTTGCAACAGACAGGAATAATAGAGCCAATCCATGGCTTACAAAAGAAATAAGAGATAGCATCCGATCTGACAAGAAGCATATAGATTGGCCAAGAAAAATAATAAGTCTGAGAATTGGGAGCAGTTTAGAATTCAGCAAAGAAGGACCAAGGGATTGATTAAGAAGGGGAAAATAGAGTATGAAAGTAAGCTTGCAGGGAACATAAAAACTATTCAATAGGTACATGAAAAGAAAGAGACTGGTAAAGACAAATGTAGATCCCCCTACAGACAGAAATGGGGGAATGTATAATAGGGGACAAAGAAATGGCTAAGCAACTGAAAACATACTTTTGGTTCTGACTTCACAAAAGAGGACACAAATCAGATACCAGAATTATTGGAGGATGCAAGATGTAGTGAGAGGGAAGAACTGAGGGAGATCAATATTAACAGAGAATTGATGCTGGGAAAATTGTTGGGATTGAAGGCCAATAAATTCCCAGGGCCTGATAATCTATATCCCAGATGTGTGTCTGAGAGAGAGCGAGGGGGTGAAACGGTGTGTGTTTGTGTGTGTGTGTGTGTGTGTGTCTGAGAGAGCGCGTGACGTGGGAGACAGAGTGTGTGTGTGTGTGTGCGCGCGCACGCGCCTGAGAGAGAGCGAGGGGGGAGACGGGGGGTGTGTGTGTGTGTGTGTGTGTGCGCGCGCGCGCGCGCGCGCCTGAGAGAGAGCGAGGGGGGAGACGGTGTGTGTGTGTGTGTGCCTGAGAGAGAGCGAGGGAGGAGACGGTGTGTGGGGGTGTGTGCCTGAGAGAGAGCGAGGGAGGAGACTGTGTGTGTGTGTGTGTGTGTGTGTGTGTGTGTGCCTGAGAGAGAGCGAGGGGGGAGACGGTGTGTGTGTGTGTGCCTGAGAGAGAGTGAGGGGGCGGGACAGTGTGTGTGTGTGTGCCTGAGAGAGCAAGGAGGGGAGACAGTGTGTGTGTGTGCGCCAGAGAGAGAGCGAGGGGGCGGGACTGTGTGTGTGTGTGCCTGAGAGAGAGCGAGGGGGCGGGACGGTGTGTGTGTGTGCCAGAGAGAGAGCAAGGGGGGAGACGGTGTGTGTGTGTGTGAGAGATAGAGAGAGAGCGAGGGGGGAGACGGGGTGTGTGTGTGAGAGAGATAGAGAGAGAGCGAGGGGGGAGACTGTGTGTGTGTGTGTGCCTGAGAGAGAGCAAGGGAGGAGACGGGGTGTGTGTGTGTGTGCCTGAGAGTGTGTGCGGGTGTGGGTGAGAGAGAGCGAGGGGGGAGACGGGGTGTGTGTGTGTGTGTGTGTGCGCGTGAGAGAGAGCGAGGGGGGGGAGTGTGTGTGTGTGTGTGTGTGAGAGAGATAGAGAGCGAGGGGGGGAGATGTGTGTCTAAGAGATAAGAGATTAATGTGCAAGATTAAAGCATATGGGATTGGGAGAAGTGTATCAAGAAGGAGAGGAAACAAAGAGTAGGAATTAATGGGTCCTTTTCAAATTGGCAGGCAGTAACCAATGGGGTGCCACGTGGGCCACTGCTGGGACCCCAGCTATTCGCAATATATATTAATGATTTGAATGAAGGAACAAAATGTAACATCTTCAAGTTTGCAGATGATACCAAGTTGGGTGGGAGGATGAACTGTGACGAGGATTCAGAGATCCTTCAACATGATCTCGACAAGTTGGGTGAGTGGGCAATCATGGCAGATGCAGTATAATTTGGATAAATATGAGGTTACTCACTTTGGAAGCAAAAACAAGAAGGCAGATTACTACCTGAATGACTGACTGTAAATTGGGAGAGGGGAGTGTGCAGCGGGATTTGAGTGTCCTTGTGGACCAGTCGCTGAAGGTAAGCATGCAGGTGCAGCAGGCAGTAAGGAAGGCAAATGATATGTCGGCCTTCATTGCGAGAGGTTTCTAGTGCAGGAGCAGGGATGTGTTGCTGCAATTATACAGGGCCTTGGTGAGGCCACACCTAGAATATTGTGTGCCAGTTTTGATCTCCTTTTCTGAGGAAGGGAGCTCTTGCTCTCGAGGGAGTGCAGCAAAGGTTTACCAAGCTGATTCTGGGGAATGACGGGACTGACGTATGAGAAGAGATTGACTAGGTTGGGATTGTTTTCACTATAGTTTAGACGAATGAGGGGGGATCTCATAGAGACTTATAAAATTCTAACAGGACTGGACAGGGTAGATGCAGGGAGGATGTTCCTGATGCTGGGCATGCCCAGAACCAGGGGTCACAGTATGAGGATTCAGGATAGACTATTTAGGACAGAGATGAGGAGACATTTCTTCACCCAAAGAGTGGTGAGCTTGTGGAATTCATTACCACAGGAAGTAGTTGATGCCGAAACATTGAATGTATTCAAGTGGCGACTAGATGTAGCACTTGGGTCGAATGGGATCAAAAGTTATGGGGAGAAAGCAGGATTAGGTTATTGAGTTGGACGATTAGCCATGATCGTGAAGAATGGTGAAGCAAGCTTGAAGGGCCAAATGGCCGCCTCCTGCTCCTGTCGTCTATGTTTCTATACGGTTAGGTTTATATGGGATGGCATGATGGCTCAGTGGTTAGCACTGCTGCCTCACAGCGCTAGGGTCCCGGGTTTGATTCCACCCTCAGGCGACTGTCTGTGTGGAGTTTGCACATTCTCCCCGTGTCTGTGTGGGTTTCCTCCGGGTGCTCCGGTTTTTTTCCCATAATTAGAAGATATGCAGGCTAGGTGGATTGGCCATGCTAAATTGACCATAGTGTTCAGGGGTGTGTAGATTAGGCGGATGGGTCTGGGTGGGATGCTCTGAGGGTCGGTGTGGACTTGTTGGGCTGAAGGGCCTTTTTCCACGCTGTAGGGATTCTATGATCTATGATCTGTACAATACCAAATGCAAATAACGTGTTCTTCTTGTTAAAAACAGGCTGAGTGATGGCAATGAATATCTCTTCCAAGCCAAAGATGATGTAAGTTTCTAAATCAGTCAAGGACAAATTTGGGCATTTTGTTTGCATTTTATTATTCGGATTAGTTTTATTCCCAAGTTACATCTTCCTGAATCATTGATGCTTGAATCAACTTTTTCAATGTTTTTTGTGTTCAAACTGTCTTGTTTTCTTAACTGTAATTTGATAAATGTTTAAGGTTCAGTGTGATCCACTTCGTTGCGTCGTACATCCTTTATTGGTTTATGCATAAAGCAAGATTTTGATGAGGGGTGCTGTTAAGACTATCTTTTAATTTTTCTGCATTTTTGATTGTAGACTGGACTGGGAAAAGGACTTCTTTTCTAAAAAAAAAATCACTGAACATTATAAAAGCAGCTTACTAAAATTGATTGTTAGTGTTGTTTATGCTGCTGTTTGTCTAACCAATGTGGGGATGCTGGTTACAGACAGGCTGGCACCAGGCGTGGATATGAGCATTAGAAGCTGAAACCACGTATGAAGCAATGAGAGATTATTCTCTTCGAGGAATTTAACAACATCTATAATAAAAACTCACTTTGAGGACCAAAGAGTTGCAACTGTTAGATTGACATCAATAATGACTGGTGATTATGAGCTGATCAATAAAACTAAACCTTTTTTCCTGTTAGAGATAAATTTGAAAGGATAGAAAATGGGAGATTGAAGGGAAGGCAATTAGACAGGGTAAAGCTAATAGCTATCCATAGATGCTAGCTACTCCCAGAATGACTTCTCAGAACTGAAAGTACTAGGGGTGGAAGTAAAAATCAAAAGCCAAAGTTATTTCCTTTGTAATGAGGTGGGACACATTTGTCAGAATGCTGGAAATTGCCACGATATCGGAGTTTGTAAGAAAGAGTCCGAAAAGGAAAAGGCCACTGCTCAAACTGTAGCTTTAGCTACAACTAAGAGAGTGGAGGTGAACACTACTGTGATTATATGGGTTAGCTGACAGACTGGCACCAGGCGGTGTATAAAATAAGACTCGGCTGGCAACAAGTAGCTAATTGTTTTGTGGAGGTGTGACCAGCTGTAGATGGCAAACCATCCCTCTGCCAATAACTATGTCATTGGTTCCTGGGTAGTTCGACAGCTTGTGGGTGAGAACAATATTGCCAGAAGCCTTTGATCCTCTAGAGGGAAGTTGATCTGTCTCTGCAGTAGAAAATATCTGAAGCCTGAAGAAAGCTAGTTATTTTCTCCCATCAGTTGGCTTAAGCTGTTTTTTTGTTTTTGATGAATAAGTCAGACACTTTACAATTTGTGACACAGTTGCTCTCCACCCATTGCAAGGAAATGAAGGTATTGGAAAAGAGAGGTTGAGGAACATCAAATCCTAGCGAGCAGTAGGATCATCTCGACAAACCCTATGGATAAAGGCCATTAAACTGTCTTTGCGGCTTTTCATTCCACCCGTAACAATTTTTTTCTGTCTGTGTCTGTCTGTATGTCTGTCTAAGGGGAGTTTTATAAGGGGTTTAAAATTTTAACTCGTAGAGTTACATGTCAACATCTAGTTGTTTACCTGTGGCTAGGGTTAAATTATTTGTAATAAATGGTCAATCTTGTTAAGCATGGGAAGCTGGTTTAGTGTTAACTTGGCTTTACAAAGTCAGATCATTTGCACACTTTGATAAGATCTTTAACTTTTGTGATGATACCAAGAATAACAGACTTGATTTCCAGCGTGCTACCCCAGTGAGACAGTCAGTAAATAAATCTTTTAACCTGGTGGCAATTTCGTTTTTTTTAAACAGGAGGAAATGAATGGCTGGATTCAAGCTATCACTTCAGCTGTGTCTACAGATAAGAGTGAGGCAACTCCAAGCAGTCAGAGTACCCCAGCAGCTAGTCGTGCACAGACCCTACCAGCCAGTGTTGTCTTGGCTGGGGAATCCAGCCCTGGCAGACGAGAAAAAGACAAAGAGAAAGACAAAGAGAAGAGATTCAGTCTGTTTGGCAAGAAAAAGTAGAGCAGCTCAACAGCCTTCATTTCTTTCTATACCAACAAAACTCCAGCATGAGCATTTAGAACCAATGAATTATACTTTGTGCCTCATGTCCCTCAAGCCAGTTAGTTTTAACTTATGGAGAACATCAGAGAGTTGTTTAATCTCTAGAATGTGAGGTGCATTTGGCAGTTTTTATTTACAATTAAAGGGCCAGTTGTTGATGATTTGTATGTAGTTTAGGATCCAAATATCTAAATTTCTCCTCAATTTTGTGAGGCTGTCTTGGAAATAAAACAACTTACATCCATGTGCTACTGGAATGCAAGGCAGCAATGCTTTTGAAATCCTTTATTGTGCACATGGAATATGTATTAAAAAGATCAAAAATACTTGTCCAACTCCGTTTATCAAAGTTGCTATCCTGAGTCTTGGCTAGTAGAAACTTCCATTTTACATTTATTTAAAACATATATTGTATCATCTTTGCTATGACAAAAGGCAAATGTGCATTAATTTGCATTTTAATTAAATAAAAATCATGTTAGCCTGGCAGCAGATATTAACAGAAACTACTGGGTTTTTGTGCAGAAAGCGTGAATAAAGAATGTTGGTATATAAGAATGAATTAGTATACTGATTCACTTTTAAATAATCTGTAATTTTAACTTTCTTTTTTGTTGCTCAGTTGCGTTATACTGTATGTTTCAAATAATTCTACTACAAAATATAAAACCTTAGATGTATATTAAAACCTTTCAAAGCATTGATGTTAAGTGTTGACGTGGGGATTCATTATCTGGAAAAGTAATGTTACTCAAATGGTTATTTGCTTGTTGGCTAAAGCACTGTGTGTCATAATTTTGCTATATTATCTTACTATTTGATACATAGTGTGTATTTCTGTCATTGTAACTATTGTAATGAAAATTTCATCTTACTGCACAATCAGGATACATAATAGGAATGAATCCTTGCAAAAACTGGGCCTGTAGTCGTATAGTACAACAGGCTTTCCGTTGTATGGGACTGCACCTGTAGACTTTTACCTTATCTGTTAAAATGTGCGATGTCATTAAATGCTTTTAAAACTTATTGTGCCATGGGTATTCTTGTATAAGTTTCAATAAACCTTCTGTTTTAGAGCTAAATGTGGTTTGTGTACACTATAGAAATTTCTAGCTCAATATATATCATTTCTGTGTTCTAACTGCTGTATGCAATCATCAAGTTCATTGCTTTGGAAATATTCTTACCAACTTACCCAGCACTGAACCATAATGGTGTAGATGCAGGGCGAAATATCTGACCCCAACATGTATTAATCTAAACTGGCAAAGACTGTGTGCACAAAATTTTATTTTTCCATACTAGTAATCCTTGCATTTCTGAGGGTGCCTAATATTGCTAAATTACAGGTAGATTTATGTTAATTGTACTCTTTTATGATCTGATCTAAACCAGATGCAAAATTTTATATGGCCACTTTCATTAGCTAGGTGTTAATGTCCTATCCAGAGCTGTCTGCTGTAAATTCTTTTTGCCAGAAAAGTCTTATCGCAGACCATGTATTTGAAGAATTGTAAGACTTGGAGCGAGTCTAATCCCTTTGTTATTTTAAAGTCCTCAATCAAGTCCTCACAAAGTATGCACTTTTCTAAATAAAAGTTCTTTAAGTCTTCCTAACATCTATGGACCTCAAAACTAATTATCGAGAAAGTGACCTGCATTTGCACATTTTTGTAATCATTCAGCTAAGTTATCTCTGCAACATCTCAAGTCCACATTTCTTCCTGAACTGTGATGATAAGAACTGTTAGCAGTGATCTAGATGTGGCTTAACCAGAGTTTTATAGAAGTTCAACATAACTTGCCTGCCTTTGCAGTCAAAGGCCTCGAACTTCTGAGCACCAGAAATGATGAGCAGATTGTTGCTATGCTCTAAGATTCCCTTGACTGAATGCTGCAGTACATTTTTGCAGAATCATCTGTCAAAGTAATATATAGTGAGACATCTTTCAGGAAACTTCATGAGAGTATAATTGGGGAAGGCAGGACAATGCCCTGTTTTTATGGCATCAGCTGCTGTGTGGTAAATGTGAGGGTACAATCTTTGAACGTTAGTGAATAGATGGGTGGATGAATCAATAAGCTGGAAGAGTGAATGACGAGGTAGAGTAGATAAAGTCGAGGTGGGAAAGACCGTGGATGGGGAAGTTTGTAGGTGAGTAGTTGGGTCAGAACTACTCAGGTAATCAGGGGGCTACTTGGCTTAGGTTAGGTTGTGCAAATACTTAAGTGGTTGGTAGAGTAGCCAAAGGATCGGGGGCTTGATTGAATAGGCAATTTTCAAGTTACCTAGGTATTAAACTAGACTTTAATCTGCCCTAATATTTCCTGGGTAATTATTCAGGTAAATAATGTGGCACTGTCTGGGAATCCAACAGCTTTGAGTTTGAGTCATTGGCTGAGGGTCTTGAAGAGCAGGGGAATTGCCCATAAGATATTTAAACTTCTCTGCCAATTACCATATAGGCCCATGCATTTGGACTTCAGTAGGGTCCTGACACACTTTCAGTCATAGATCCAGTATCCAATCATTCAGAGATAGAAGATTTAGCCAAATAACTATTTATTAAGCCTAATATCTCATATGCTTTGCTAAGTAATTTTGACCTGTCACTTTCAAAGGTCTATGTAAATGCTCTCCCTAACCCCATCTTCCTCCAACAGTCATTTGAACAATGCCTTTAAGCATTTGGTGTCTTTGTATTCCTTTTGTCAAAATGAATCACTCTCATTTCTCTGTTTTAAATTCTATCGGCTACTTCTTCATCCATTTTGTCAGCTTTTGTACTTTTGCAGTCAAGTGGTATTTTGCTTACAGTTTGCCATACCTCCAGTTTGACATCAACAGCAAATTTTGAAATTTTAATCTATACTTCAATTTCAAAGTAATTTATTTAGAATTTAAAACATGGTGGGCCTAACACTGACCCTTGGGAATCACTACAGACTACTATCCTGCAGCCAGAAAAGTAATCATTGCTACAACTAGCTGGTTTCTGTCCTGGTCATGTTTTTTTTATCCAATCTGACATTGATCTTCCAATTTCAAGAACCTCAGTTTTGCTCACCCGCCATTTTTGTGTCACTTTGTCAAATGTTCTTAAAATCCACATAGAAAGCAACCTCTGAATTCTCTTTATCAACCTGTCATGTTACTTCATCAAAACATTCAGTTAGATGAGTCAAACACAGACTGCCTTTTACAAATTCATGTTGGTAGTCCTTAGTTAACTCAAACTTCTCCAAGTATGTGTCACATTTTTCCTTAGTTATTGTTTCTAAAACTTTACTCAACACTGGTGTTAAACTGACCAACATGTAGTTACAGTTAATTTCCTTGTACTGTTGAACAAAAGTGTTACATTCGCCACATTCTAATCTACTGACCTCCCACCACGTACCTAGGGAAGCTTGAAAAATTTTGGTAAGTTCTTCTGCTAACTGCACCCTAAATTCCCTTAATTACCTGAGATGCAAACCATCCAGACTCATCAATTTAACCACTCCAACCACAACCAGCCATTCCACTACACCTGCCTGTCATTTTCACTCTGTCCATTAGCTCTAACAACCCCACTTCCACCAATACTACTTGTCAGCACTTTTTCCCTTGGTAAGCATTTGTATAAAGGACTCATTGGGCTCAATTTTGTGGTTCCAAAATTGGCAAACTGCATCACAACTTGCAGCATGTATATTTGCATCAAAAACCCAAAGTTGTGGCTTGTGATAATAGCTGGATCTTATCACAAATTGGCCAGGTGTTATTTTTGTTGAGTTTCATGGAGGGCTTCCCTTTGTGAGGTCTAACAACTCTTCTCACATAATCATCCCAAAATCCCCCAAATAACCATGTACCATTCCCCGAAAGCTCATCTTACTTCTGCGTTTGGTGAGTAGGAGAATACGCGCAACAGCCAGGAGCTCCACGATTCCTGGAATTTCAAAGGCTGTGGTGCACCCATTCCAAGTGTGAGCAATTTGCTTGGACCATTTGATAAGTCTTAGAGATGGCAGGTAAGGGTAATTGGTGTCCACTTTGTGGACAGGGATCTGGAGGTTCTGGTGGTCAAGATGGTGCAGAGGAGAGATGTCAGCATAACCCAAAACTAGCAGCAAAGGCTACAACATCAGAGTGCCAGCCTTGTCTTAGGCTGCCAATCGGGTCAGTGGAGTCCCATTCATCTTTAGAATGTCCAGTAGTGTAAGAAAGGGATCAATGACCTTTTCTGCTCCTCCAGGGGTGAGTGTTTGATTTATTGTTGTCACATACTGAGATACAGTAAAAATGTTGTTTTGCATTCTATACAGGCAGATTGTACCATACAAAGTGCATCAGAGTAGCAGAACAGGAGCAGAATACAGTGTTACAACCACAGAAGGAGCAGCGAGATGGAGAAATATCAGAATTAACATTTGAGAGGTCCATTCAAAAGCCTGACAACAGTGGGATGAGGGCCAGGGAGATGCTGTCTGCCATGGATCTGTTGCCCCAGTAGATGAATTGCAAGGGATTAAGGCATTTTGGTAGGCTGGAATTGACGTGAGCCGTGACTAACCTTTCAAAACACTTCATAATTATGGAGGTCAGTGCCATCAGGCAGTAGTCATTGAGACACACTGCATGATTTTTCTTTGGCACCGGGATGATGGTGATCCTCTTGAAGCAGGTGGGGACTTCACATTGTAGTAAGGCGAGGTTAAAGATATCAGCGAATACTCCCATCCGTTGGTCTGCACAGAAGGGGATTTCATCCAAGCTAAGATAACAAGGTGTAGAGCTGGATGAACACAACAGGCCAAGAAGCTTCAGAGGAGCAGGAAAGCTGATGTTTTGGGTCTAGACCCTTCTTCAGAAATCATTTCAGAAATCAGAAAACCTTCTTCTTCATTTCTGAAGAAGGGTCCAGAAATGTCAGCTTTCCTGCTCCTATGATGCTGCTTGGCCTGCTGTGTTCATCCAGCTCTACACCTTGTTATCTCAGATTCTCCAGCATCGGCAGTTCCTACTATCTCTCTCCATCCAAGCTAGTTGCTTTCCATTGGTTCACTCTCAAGAAGACCAATCTAATATCTGTGGCAGTGACTGTGGGTACAGGTGCATCCAAGGCTGTTGAGTAACATTGTTTTACTGACCTTCTGTTTGAAGCAAGCATAGAATGCATCAAGTTCATCAGATAGGAATGTACTGTGCTTCCATCTTCTTTCTGATATCTCACATTCACACTATGTCTGCTACAGTACCCATTTCCGCCCAAGGCTCATGCTCTATCACTGTCACCATAGCATACAACATCTTACCTATCCCAACCCATCATACTACTAACTGCATGTTCTCTGCCCTGCCTACTCACTTGGGACACCTCACCACCTTTCACCCATCTGCACTAGGAGAAACAGCTGTACCACCAACTTTCATCTCATAGAATCCCAATGTTTGTCTGAGTGCAGAGCAAATGGCCCATGATAGGGCAGGGAGAGCCAAAAGAGGTGGTGAGGTACATCAAATTCACTCATTCATCCTGTATTAACACAATCTTAGCCTTTGCCAGGAACATCCATGTCCCAACAACCAAGTAAGAAGCATTGTCCATTGCTATGCTAATGTCCCATTGTCGCTATGAATGTATTATTAATATGCCAGAACTTTTACCCCTTGTTTGTAATGCATTTTATCTTTTGTCTGCTGCAGACACGAGTGGCATGGTCTCTGTTGCCAAGAGGGTAGACCCACAAGAGACCCTTTCCTCCACATCTGAGGAAGACAGCACGGATGTCTTAGAGGAAGAACAAGCAGGACAGTGTGCTGCAACCTGCATCAACTCAGACACTGACACCACAGTAGATTAGAGTTGGGGCCACTGACCACCCGCCCCCATTGGAAGTCATAGTGCTACTGACTCAATGATTCCCCCTTCCACATTAGCTCATTCTTTTCAATGTTCTAGCAACTCCCTCCTTATATATTGAGTTGAGTCTTCATAATTGTTATCTTCTCTACATCCAGCACTTTTCATCCAATTCCCATAATTAGGTTCGCCATATTCCCTCAAACAGCAGTGGCTCCTGATAATCCCCACTTGACTTTTATTGGACAGACCCCCAAGACAGACCTTGGCCCACTGCCTTGACCAAATTAGATGAACAGCCTTGAATGATGAGTGAGTAGATACGTGAGTTATAATTGTACAGTTCCCCAACTGACAACTTGGGACACCCCATTCTGGATGCACTGGACCCACGGGACTAACTTTGGCCTACTCCATGCGCTGTAGTAAAATGGACCCCATGACCATGAGAATCCTAAGTAGTCAACCAAGAGTGTCCAAGCCCCTGACCAATAGGAGAAGCTGCCCTTAACTGTGCTAGCATCCCATTACTTAACTGTGTCTCCCTTAATTTGACTGAGGACTATTCCTGTAGATTTGAGAAATACCCTTTTGTTTACAGCCCATGCAATCTGTATGCCACTACACTGCAGACCATGGAAGATTGATATAGCACAGTGCCAACATATTCTGCCTCTTGACCAATCACTGAACAAGCTGCCTGGCTTTGACTCTGCACTAAAAAAAACAGGTTGAATCAGAATTACGCTGAACCTGTTCTCTCTGGCTGAGGGGGCAAGATGCAAAAAGACTTTTTTTGTGAGCATCCAAGCAGGTGCAGAGTGACTGAGCACAATGAAAGCAAGCTCTGTGAAGCAGCCTAGGTGAATCCATGACTTGGGTGCAAAGTATCCTTGTAGCAGCACTTCCAATGAAAGGTCCCACTCTGTTCCATTGAACGGCATTGAATTGCAGAACCTTATTAGTTGTGGGTAAATCTCCACAAGTTATCTTTAATTCAGCTATGTTTTAAAAAATCTCACAATCGAGTACTGAAACAATGATTTAAACTTTGTTGCATGCAGCAACCATAATAAGACTCCTCAAGTAAACAAATTAAGCTTTACAACTCAACTTGACTATTACCCAATTAATGGTGGAATTTAGCTATGTCTCCAACCAACAGCGTCTGTCTTTGGATGTCTAGGATTTGATCCTTGTGTAGTGTTGTTCTTCGAAGTTCTGTTACTGAATTGTTCTGGTGTTGGATTTTTATACAGATTTTCAGCCTTCAGGTCTATGATGTGATATTATTGATGATTCTTTAGATTCTTTCATCCAGCTTTCATCCTTTGCAGCTTGCCTTCTTATCAGAAATAGCTTCTTTGTTACATTTGGCCTTAACTGTCTGTTTGAGGACACAGCTTTCTTGTGATCAACTCCTTTAAATTCTTTTGCAGGATAATCGGTTGTCCTTGTGGCTTAATGCAGCCAGTTATCAAGCAGATGTCAAAACAGTTCTGTTCATGTAGTTCCAGCTCCCTCTTCTCCTAGACATGGCTGATTGCTTTCAATTCCAATATAAGTTTGTCCTTATCTTTAATAGTTTATTCCAGTCAGAGCTATTGCTGCTTCTATCCACGTATAACACTTTATCTTACTTGATTCTTTCAATCTGTGAAGAATTATTAAAACTCTGACATCCATAGTATCACAGTATTGTAAGAGGATCAGAGATGTGCCACGATGAT
>NC_063340.1:43767453-43807203 GCF_021869965.1 Rhincodon typus | reverse complement strand
TGTGGAACCTGCAGCTTTTGTGGTTATTAGGAACCTATCTTTCCCTGAGGCACCAGATACTGAACCCTTTCAAGAGTTGACAGATTTAGCTAAGGAATATTTCAACCCCAAGCCTCCTCTAATTCTGAGATGCTATCGGTTTTACTCAGCTAATCAAAAACCTGGGGAATCCGTATCAGGATTTTTGATGAGATTAAGATAACTGGCGGAGCCATGTGACTTTAGTTTAACCCTTAATCAGATGCTGAGATACCATTTGATATGTGGGATTAATGATGTAACCATATAAAAGTGTCTATTAGCTGAAACCCAATTGGACTTCAAACAGGCACCACAATTGGCTTTGTCATTGGAAAATGAGGCAAGTGGAGCATATAAGTTTCAGAATATTCCAATGGAAGTGGATACCCTCGCCAGTCCGACTGAGCTTGAGGAATACCACTTGAGTGAAGGCAATTGCATAGCTTCACTTAGGACATATTGTGAACAGAGAGACCCTAGGTGAGCCCACAGAACAGCTCCAAAACAAAGTCAAGCTTCAGCCAAACAGTTACTTCAGGATCTGGGTTGGCAAGCTATTGTAGTTGCTGCTGGTTTGTTGACCCAAGACAGCAAAGTCCTACTAGACCTAAATTGAATAAGAGAACTTATAGGCCAGTATCCAGGATGCCCTGGAAAGTCTACCTACGTTGGGTTTGGAACAGTTAAATTGATCAGCAACATCCAGATCAAAACCAATCAAAATAAACGTCTGCTTAAATGGTCACCCGGTTCTAATGGAG
The DNA here is from genome assembly GCF_021869965.1 of Rhincodon typus. NCBI lineage: Eukaryota > Metazoa > Chordata > Chondrichthyes > Orectolobiformes > Rhincodontidae > Rhincodon > Rhincodon typus. Next base: position 43,806,421 of record NC_063340.1, on the reverse strand, counting down.
ATCATTTCAATGATTGCAGAACCTGTCTTTAGCAAAATTTGCTCTGACTTCAACCCTTACGTTTGTGTAAGGCCTCAGCTAGATTGAGAACCTATACTGGGGAACCTTTACCGATTAAGGGTACAACTTTAATTACGGTCTGTTAAGAGAAACAGCTGGTTCAGTTACCACTGATTGCCATAAAAGGCTCGGGCCCAAGCTTGATGGGGCGAAATTGGTTGAAAAAGATTCACTTAGATTGGCTCAACATTTTTTGATTAGAAAATGGCTGTCTGAGTGAAGTGCTAATTAAATACCTGGAAGATTTTCAGAAAGGTCTCTAGGGACTATCAAAAGAGCCAAGGTCACTTTACATGTTGACCAGGAAACAACTCCATGATTCTGCAAGGCCTGCCCAGTGCTATTTGCCTTACAGGCAAAAACACAGGCAGAAATAAGAAGGCTGGCAATTGTGGGAATCATCAAAACAATGCAGTTTGTGGAATGGACAGCACCGGTCATACCAATTTGAAGCCCAACAGGTTGGTTTGACTTTGTGGGGATTTTAAACATATGGTAAGCCACTTTTTGCAACTAGATAAATACCCAAAGCCGCACATTGAGGATTTATATGTGAAGCTAACAAGGGGCTCTCTTTCATAAAGCTGGATATGAGCCATGCATACTTAAAATTGAGATTAGAGGTAGATTCCCAGAAGTATGTTTCAATTAATACCAACAAAGGTTTGTACCAATATATGGGACCACCACTTGAGGCAATGTCAGTCTGTGCAATTTTACTGCGGAAGATGGAGAACATTTTAAAGGTCTACCCAGGTTGCCTTTTATCCAGATGACATGCTAATAACAGGGAAGACCAATAAGGAGCACTTAGAGAACTTGAGCATTGTCTTTAGATGTTTCTCCCAGGCAGGTGTATGCCTTAGAAGGTAAAAAAAGTGTGTTCCAGGCACGGCAAATGACCTAAACAGAAATTGCTGGAAAAGCTCAGCAGGTCTAGCAGCACCTGTAGAGGGAAATCAGAGTTAACGTTTCGGGTCGAGCAACACTTCCTCAGAACTTAGAGTCGACAAGACTGGGATAGACCCATTGGGAGATAAAGTGAAGGCGATCAGAGATATCCCGGTTCCCATGTCTGTACCAGAGCTTAGGTCTTCCCTTGGGCTGGTGAATTAATATGGAAAGTTCATACATAACCTGGCCTCCATCCTGGCACCTTGGCATCAACTCTTAAACTAGGGCCAGCCTTGGAAATGGTCACATAGCCAAGCATAGCTTTAAGGGAAGTAAAGAAACATCTTTCACCATCTAACTATGACCCCAAGCGAGATCTGGTATTGACATACAATGCCTCTCCATATGGTGTCAGGGTAGTATTAGCTCATAGGTGTCCCAATGAAGGGGAGCACCTAAGAGCATATGTATCCAGGACTTTGGCTAATGCAGAGCGTAAATATGCCCAGATAGAGATGGAAGGTTGGGCCATCATATTTGGAGTCAGGAAGTTCCACCAATACTGTTACAGATGTAAATTTGTAATAATAATGGAACACAAACCCCTGCTAGGTCTACTTAAAGAGGACAAGCAATGCCACCTATAGCTTCAGGCTGAGTTCAACGGTGGGCTCTAATATTGAGTGCATATAATTACAAGTTGGAACACCAGCAAGAGGCCGAGTAGCAAACGTGGATGCACTGAGCCACATCCAGCTGGCAGATACACCACTGGTGGTGTTGGTAATGGTTTTAAATTTTCTGGACACGCTTCCAGTCACAGTTGACAATATCAGATTTTGGATGCAGAAAGATCTGGTCCTGGCACAACTGAAACAACTGGTGACTGGGGAAAGCAAAGGGCTACCACAACCAGAATTGAAACCTTTTTGGACCCAAAGAGACAAGCACATGGACCATATGAAAGCTGAAAACTTGCAAATAGTGAGGGAGCAAAACATGCCCAACTCCTCGACAATCTTTCTGATAGTTCCGGAGCTCATGTGTTCTCCCTCTCCATCAAGAGTTGGAATACGTTGGAATCTGAGATGAACATGGTAGATGTCACCACCCCAACGCCTCTGCCGCCTGAACAGGAGAATGATTTTCGCCCGAGACACTCTGGACAAAAGAGGCAAGCAACTTGTCACCCTTATCAGATGCAGAGCTGGAGGAACCCGATCTGATGCTAAAACACTCCAAGAGGAGCTACAAAATGAAAGAACCGGCCTATGTCCTCAGAATCAGAGGGGGAGGATGTAGTGATTGTAACAAAGTCAGCCAGGTGATGACATAGAATATGAGTTCCCTGGTTGGGGCTATTAATCTGGTCTAACCAGGGAGCCCTGGCTGACAGATATGAACAAGAGTGTGAGACATCCTGTCCACTCTGAGAGCTGGCTCTGAGGGAGCTGGATCAGTGTCAAGGATTCTCCACGGGCAAATAAGGGGTGGCTTGGATACTGGCCTCTGTAGAGTTATTTCACATTAATCTATTTCTTTATTAATTCCATGTTTTATTGAACTTGAATTTCTCTATCTGCCAAGGAGATTAGTCCAGTGACATTATCGCTATGCCACTACTCCTAGTAATGTCACTTGACCAACAATCTAGAGGTCCAAGCTAATGCATCGAGGGCATCAGTACAAATCCCACATGGCAGCTGGTAGGATAAAAATTTGATCAATAAATATGGAATCTGGTGATTCTGACAATTATCTTTGTTTGTAATAAAAACACAGCTCATTCACTAATGCCCTTTAGGGAAGGATGTCTGTCATCTTACCTGGCCTGGCCTACATGTGACTCCAGACTCACAGCAAAGTGTTTGACTTAATAGCTGTCTGAAATTGCATAGCAAGCCAGTCAATTTAACCATAATTAGGGATGGGCAACAAGTACTGGCCTTGCTAGTGACACCCAACTATCACAAGAGAAAAAAATAATACTGGCTGTTGTCAAATTGGAAAGTACCAAAGCAGATTTTCTGAAGAAGGGTCCAGACCCGAAACGTCAGCTTTCCTGCTCCTCTGATGCTGCTTGGCCTGCTATGTTCATCCAGCTCTACATCTTGTTATCTCAAGTACTAAAAGCAGTTGGCATTACTAGAGGCCTTCAGAAAAGCATAGATACTAGGATAGGGAAAGGTCATTGATGAAATTCATGCATATGATAGCTTTGTCATTTCTATGCTTACATAAGTGTAACTTTTTGTCTTTTTCATTCAGATTTCTGGGAGGCACATCAGCTATTCTACAAATCTAATTTTATAACTATGTTACCGTCCAGAAGTATCAGTTCAAGCACTGTGTAGAGCCAGTGCCTTCACAAATTCAAGGTAGAAATGACTTGAAGAGAGAAGTGACAGTCAAGGATAACAGCGCTTTGTTGCTGTTAAGTAATCTTTTAATGGACATATGCTCTGGGCTGGAGAGAAATTTGCAGTGGGAAGCAGAGGATCCATGTAGGTACCAATGACAAAGAATGATCTAGGAAACAGGTTCTCCTGTGGGAGAATGATCAGCTAAGAGTTAAATTAAAAAGCAGAATCTTAAAGTTTCATCTCTGGATTACTGCCTTAGCCACGAGCAGATGGACATAGTACAAGCAAGATTCGAGGCATGAATGCATTGCTCAAATATTGGAATGGAGGAAATATCGCTGGGGCTGAGACACCACTACTGGAGAAAATGGGAGCTGTACCATTGTTACATTTGAACTATGCTGGGACATGTGTATAAACAGAGTGCTAGGAAGGGTTTTAAACTAAATAGTGAGGACAAGGGATCAAGTGTGGGAAATGAAACAGCAAAGCTATATACCAGATCAGATAATGATTACCAGTGTGTGATAAAATGGGCTGGAACATTGACTGAAGATCAGCAAAACCGGAATCAATGGGAAGCGGGTGGTGGGGGGGTGGATATCTCCACTGACTGGAGTCATACCTGGCAGTAATGAAGATGGTTGGGGGTGTTGGAGGTTCAGTTATCTCAGTTCCAGGACATCTCTGTAGGAGTGCCTCGTGATAGTGTCCTGTGCACAGCCATCTTCAGCTGCTTCATCAATGATCTTCTCTCCATCATAAGGTCAGAAGTGGGGGAGTTCACTGATGATAGCACTATGTTCAGCACCATTTGCAACTCCTTGAAACAGGTGCAGATACTGTATGTCCAAATGCAGCAAGACCTGGACAAAATCCAGGCTTGGGCTGAAAAGTGGCAAGTAATATTTGTACTGCACATATGCCAGGCAATGACCATCTACACCAAGAGAGAATCTAACCATCAACCCCTTGACATTCAATGCCATTATCATCACTGAATCTCCCACGATCAACATGCCGGAGGTTGCCAATGATCAGGGACCATATGTGGCTACAAGAGCATGTCAGAGGCTATGGATCCTGTAGCGAGTAACTCATTTCCTGACTCCCCAAAGTCTGTCCACAATTAATACGGCACAAGTCAGAAGTGTGATAGAATATGCTTAACTTGCGAGGATGAATACAGCTCCAACAACATTTGAAAAGCTTGAAACTATCCAGGACAAAGCAGCCCACTTGATTAGCACCATATCCACCACCAGTAGGATGTACCATCTACAAGATGGACTGTGGAGATTCACCAATGCTCCATAGCCAGACCCTTACAAACTCAGCCATTTCCATCAAGAAGGACAAGGGCAGCAGATGTATGGAACATCAACACCTGCAAGTTTGGCAAAGGTGGCTTAGACAAGAAGTTTGCAGAATGCCTTTCAGACAATTTCTTAGAGTGAGTCACATGCTTGACTGAACCAGGCAGCAGGATACCTTAAAAGCTGATCACACGCAATGGAACAGGGTAGCTCAATAATCTCATGCTAAAGAGATGTCTAGGTGACAGTGATCACAACATGATAGAATGTCATGTTCAGTTTGAAAGGGACAAGAATGACTGTGTGACTAATATTCTAAACCAAAATGAAGATAGATAGTGGTGTAGTGGTAATGTCAGTGGACTAATAATCTCACATCTCCCCTTACCCCAACACCCTTCTCCCCTCCCCAACATTGCCTTTAGCATAAATATCAGTTTTTCTAGCTGCATACAATTCTGAGGAAGAGTCACTGAGCTTGAAATGTTAACTCTGCTTTCTTCCCACAGATGCTGCCAGACCTGCTAAGTTTCACCAGCAACTTCTGTTTTTATTTGAGAATAACTAATATTGCTTTCTGAATGAGAAATCATGTTAACTGATTTATTCAAGTTTTGTGATGAAGAAACATTCATAGTGGATAAAGGGAAATTAATAGATGTAGAATACTTAGATTTCCAAAAAGTGTTTGGCAAGGTACTATATTAAAGGTTGTGGCACAAGATAAGAACAGATGGTGTTAGAGGTACAATATTTGCATGGATAAAATATTGGTTCACAAATAGGAAGAGAATACTGAAAAAATCAGTCATGTTTGGGTTGGCAAGCTGTAAGTCACAGGGATCAGTGTTGGGTCCTCAGCCATTTCCATTGTATATCAAGAATTTTGACAAGGGGACAGTCTGGTCACAAAATTTGCTTATGACACCAAGAGAGGAATGAAATAAGTTGTCAATGGGATATAGAAGGTCTGTAAAGATATATAGATCGATTAGGTGAGTAGGCAAAAATTTAACAGATGGAATATAACATAGATAAACGTGAACTCATCCATTTTGTCAAAGAAGAATTGAAAAACAGCCTACTATTTAAATAGAGGGAAAATGTAGGACCATAAGATATAGGAGCAGAAGGAGGCCATTCAGCTAATCAAATCTGTTCCACCATTCAATGAGATTGTGGCTAATCTGTTAATCCTTAACTCAGTTTTTTTGCAATTTCCCATAACCCTTGATTCCCTTATTGTTTAAAAAGGACTCAATGATAAAGAGGGATCTGGGTGCCTTGATAAGTGAATCACAAAAAGTTAGCCTGCAGGTATAGCAAGTGATTAGGAAAGCATAGGGAATTATTAACAAAGTGAATGGAATGTTGTCATTTATTGGAGGGGAAACGGAACATATGAGAAGTGAAATTTTACTGCAGCTATTCAGAACATTGAGACCATATCTGGAATACTGTGTCCAGTATCGGCCTCCTTATTTAAAAAAAAATAATGCTTTATAAGCAGTTCAGTAATGGTTAATTCAACTCATTCCTAGAATTAACGGCTTGTTTTATGAAGAAAGCTTGGACAGATTATCCCTATGCCAACTGAAGTCCAGAAGAAGGAGAGGTAACTGTTAAGAAACATGTAAGATTCTTTGTGAGCTGCATTGGGTGGTTTCTAAAAGAATGTTTCCTTTTGTTGAGGAGACTAAACTAGGGGGTATAGTTTAAGAAGTAGATATCTCTCTTTTAAGACAGTGAAGAGTAGAAAAGTCTTCTCTCAGAGAGTCACTGCAGTATAGAATTCTGTTCCTCAGACATTCTTGTAGTCTGGTTCTTCTAAGAACAGAAACTCATTTCTAAAACACTGCATTCATAATAAGGTAGTGCGATGGCCAATAAATCTTTTGTTGATACTTTTGTGGCAGGTTATTGTTTTAACCCTATCTGTTCTTTCTAACTCTTCCGTCTATAACTAACTTCAATTGTTAATCTATAAAATCTATCATCAGAAAAGACTGGGATCCTGTATAAGGTTCACAATTCAGTCTAGTGTCTCCCTCACTGGGGAAATCAATCTTGGAGACAGCAGGAATCCGCACAGATTGGGACCGGTTACTGTTGGGGCATCCCCACACTGCAGAAAGCCAACCAAAGCTCAGAGGGAGTTTAACCTTATGACCTTACAGCAGGTGCAAAAATGACTGGTAAGCAAAGTTACAATCCTGTGGTAAAACTGAGGAGGCAGTGTTGTAAATCAAAACCCCACAGCTTTGTGTATGGATTCGACAGCTAGAGCTTGAGCAGTGAGGTCCAGGAGACACACCGTGAGTGCCCACTTGGTAGGGAATCATGAGGATACAGCTTGAAGCTTGTTTTGTCTGTCAGATTTAAGTGCCGGCTTGGAGGATAAAGGTAATTTTGGGCTAATAGGCCAGGTAGTTAACTAATTGTTTTAAGAGTTTGCCAATCCTCGAATTTTGTAAAATACTTTTCATTCATAATAAGTAATTATTTTGGTTTTACATAAAACAAACTATGTCAGAAATTATCTGTAGTGTAAATATAGTTTGGGATAGTAAATTGAGAGATTGGTTAATTGGGAAGAGTTATTGCAATAACTTCACAAATCTTTCATCATATGTTTCAGACCTGTGGTTCTGCTAGTACCACTGGTATGACTTTACACTCCTATCCCTAATGTGTTCCCTGTATGTGTCTGAAGCTCCACCTAACAATTAGTTGAATAAATTGATCTGACAAATATTGAGCATTTTCAACGCTTTTCTACTCAGGAAAGATTAGCAAGAGTTTGTTAGCCTTTCAAATTTGACTAATGCCAACAGAAAGTTACTTACACATCATTTTAGAGCAACAAGTAATAAAACAAATAAATGCTGGACTACATTGCCAAATTGATAGAGTATAAGCCTGAAGTATTGAGTGGAAGCTATACTGGTCTCTAGTCCTACTCTACTCAAATCCTTTGCTCTTTAACATCAAAAAAATACCTGAACTAGCAAAGTGATAGGTCCACTTTTATCAATTTCAAGTATTTCGCCATTCTTTGTTCCTACAAGTATATGTCCATGTCCCAATGTAATGGCACGTAATGAAGGATTGTCTTCCAGAAGCAAACCTGCAAAGACACCAAAGAATAATGCAAAAAGCACAAAGAGTAGTCTACTTGTCCCATTGTCTCTGTGCCTTAGACCTATCTACTCTATTCCCATTCATTTCCTATATTATTTTATATTTTCCTTCTTCAAATCTTTTACTCATATCCTCCTAAATGTTGACTGATAGTTTCAGCAGTTATTTGTGGTATTGTACTTCATATAACTTAATATCTCTTCATTTAAAAAAAAATCTTCTAACCTCCTCCTTACACTTCTATCTCATTTTGTGAATGCTGAAGATTTTGTTTACTTTATTTTAAACTACTGCATTTCCCTAATTATGTGCTATAAGAGCTAAGGTACACCAGTAAATAAACACTAAATTACATGAAATAGGCAATAAATAACAGATTTTGCTATTGTAATGATGACAAAGTGTCTGAGATCATTAAGCCAATGAAACAGACAGCAACTTTGAGAGTCTGCATACACACAGAATAATATAGAAAATCTGGAAACTGCTATTAGTGAGTCCATTCACTTCCAGAAGGTGTAATGCAAAGGTTTCCACAAATAAACAAGGAAAATGTCCACTTCAATAATGTTACTATCATTTTAAACACTCTTGAGAAAGTTATAGCTTGCTGAATTGGATGAAAGCTACTGCTAATGCCCTGAAAAAAATAATATTTGTAGACTGGCAAATTTTGCTACAATATTTAAAGACGGCTTATTTTTAAAAATGTTTTTTTTAAAATCTATTTATCTTTATTTTAGCTTCTATACTAATCCATCATAAATAACACATTTTGCTATCTGGAAAATATACCTTAGCAGTGAAAGATAGAATCATAAAATGCCTATATTGTGGAAAGAGACATTTGACCCATCATGTCTGCACCAACGCTTCAAACAGCATCCCAGCCCCCTATCGTATCCCTGTAACCCCACATTTACCATGACTAGCCTACACATCCCTAGACACTATGGAAAAATATATCATGGCCAACCCACCTAAGCTGCACATCTTTGGACTATGGGAGGAAATGAGAGCACCCAGCAGAAATCCATGCACACAGGGTGAACATGCAAACCTCACACAGACAGACAGTCACCCAAGGCTGGATTTGAACCCAGGCCCCTGTGAGGCAACCATGCTAATCACTGAGCCACCGTGACATGTGGATATCAGTGCTCTTAGCTTCCTATTTTCATGGTAGGTGAATATTTTGAATTATTGGCTGCTCACCTTACTGACAAAACTGATGCAGATTTAAACTGTAGTCAGAAGGGAAAAAAATAGTCATGCCACAGAGATCACTAGAGCTTTCTGAATGGCTTTCATTTAAGGTTAGTGGCAAGTGCTGTTGCTTCACTGCTGACCAAAATATCTGGGCCAACATACAACAATGGACAAGTCAAGTTCATTAACTGTTGCATCGCCAATGCACAGGTGACACTGGGAAGTGGAGAACGAGCAAGTATTAACAACCCAGAGATTCCAGAGACATGAAGATCTTTCTGAATTGTCTGGGGAGTGAGGAGAAGAACCTATATAAAAACTTGTCATCATGCAAGGAATCTGTTATAAGAGACACACTATCTCAATTGGAATTTTAAGATATTAACTAAAGAAACATTGGTCAGGAAGAATCAGGTTCTTTCACTTCTCTTACAACTTGTACTTGTGATTGGCCCCTCCAAACTTAGGAACTTCAAAGGCATACTTAACTTTCCTTTAACAGAAAATGATTAAGTTTCATAAACAATATACTTAAAGTAAGGAACAAAAGAAATTGGAGTAGTACTAGGTCATGCTGCTTTACCATTCAATAAGACCAAAGATCAGCTATTCAATAAAATTGAGATTCATCCCTGATCTTGTTGAATGGTGGATCTGGTTTGAGGGGCCCTATGGCCTAGTTCTGCTCCCAATCTTGTGTTTCTTACTGTATAATTAATGTATATGAAGTTAAATTAATTTTGCTTTGGGAAGAGAAAATATGTGCCCTTAATGTCTTTAGGAATCAATTGTGAAAATTGGGCTAAAATCAGGTTCTACCAGGTCTCAGAACCTTTTCTTAACATCTTAAAATTTATATATCAAAATATATTGCAGAAATGTTAATTTTGTTAAGCTAATGCTGAAGTATACCTTTTGAGCCAGGTGATAGGGCTGGTCTTTTGATTGCATATGTCTTTAGACATCTCTCAAATATATCATCCCACAGTTCAACAATACCATCTTTGCCACCTGTCACAAATCCCTAAAAAAAAAATTATAATGATTAGAAGCATTATAAAGTACACTACAGTTTGTATGAAATATTTAAAATGATTCATTAGAAACAATCTGTAACGTTGCCCCTATTTTTATTAAATAGCTACTAATAAATTAAATAAGCAAAGAGGTTTCCAGCAATTAGCATGCCAATTTATATCAAATCAATGCAGTAGGTAACTATTTAAGGAACTACACACAATGATTAAGTACTGTCTAATTTGCATAAAGTAATGCTTCAAAATTCAGTTCTGTAGAGTTCAGTGCTATCAGCGCTATTTTGCATCCAAAATGGTACCTGCATCAAAACACATACTTCTGGTATGGGTCATGCCAGACTCTATTTGGATAGGTTGGCATGCCATTGGTAAGACATGCTCTAGAAATATGTTGACACATCACTCAGGACATAGCACTGATTTATTTTAGGGACAGCACTCAATCTCAACACTATCATAAAATTCTATCTTAAAGTTGCGTTACTGAACTTCGACTCAACAGCAGAAGGACCATTCTACCACACAAGCACTATTTAAAAGGATGTTTATGCACTCTCAGATTAGTTGCTGACTGATTTCTACTGGCTGCTGTGGAATCTGGAAAATGTGTTCGGCAAATTTGTACTTTCATTTGAAGTTTGTGAAATTCACAGGGCATTAAGTGATATATAGTGAAGACCCAGGTTCTAAATTGAGGAATTCTGCACAGATACATGCTTTCAGAAATAAGTGCTGTAATTTTCAACATGCTTGGCCTGCACAATGGCAGGAAATACAAGCAGAGGTGACGGAGAAAGTGGGGTGGAAACTGCTCTCAGCAGGAAGACATAGTCATCCAGGGTCTGCAGACAGTAATTCTTTAAGTTCAACCTGAGATGAGGAACAGTTATTAGAGACTGGTTTCTGTAAAAAGATATTAATTGAAACCCACTATCTACTGCAGACAGACTTTCAGCCTCAGGACAGAGCAAAGACGGAGCAAGATGCTGTTAAGATGACTGTAGTCAGTAAATTCTTCATGTCAGACTCCTTTCAGGTTGAAGTAGGGCACAGCTGCAACATCTTGCAGTTGATCATCTCACATGGGAAAAAAAATATATTGGGTTGAATTTTCCCATTTTGAGTTCAAGTGTTTAGTTGAGTGTGATTCATGGAACCTGATCTGCCATGGCTCAGATTGACTTCTCACGCAATCTTCCATTCCTCACCTCAAAAATTTAGCATCTGGGCTCCATGGTACCCTTTTTGTGGAGTCATGATGCAGATGAGGTGGAAGTGCTTGCTACTGCTAGGGCTAGACTCCAATGTTTACACCAATAACACCATATTTAAAGCTCAGTTGCACATCACTTCAGACACTGAATGCTAGGAGTTGGTCCTTACACAGTGTTGCTTGACAGTTATAACTGAGGATGTAGCTCAGAAGTTGGCCTGGAGTTCCTTGTGGACAGGGTGGTGAAGAGGAGGGCAGTACTTTATCCTGATGACCACGTCATGAGACAAAGCTATCCTGAACCAGGGCAACAGCACAGATTCATGTTGTATTGAAGGTACAAAAGAATGTACAGCAGTGCAGGAAAAAGCTCAATGATCCTCAGCGCTCTGCAAGGGTAAGTCCACCATCTTCTTTCTGATAGCTTTCATTCACAGGCCACCCACTCTAATTTTGCCACTATACAGGCTTCCCATGAATGCTTCTGGATTATAACTCTACTGTATGCATAATGTCTACTCAATGGGTATCATCTACCTCATTCTCAAAAACCACTACATTTCTCTTGCCCTGTGCTTCCTACTCAATCACTAAGTATAATGCATCACTTCTTCTGCTCCTACATCAACAATAATCGTTCTTCTATCCAATTTCACATTAGTTAACCCTTGTCTTGTCTCATTGCAGGAAAACTAGCCCACATCCAGACTGAGGGGGCTAAGACAAGCAGGACGGTGGAGGACATCAGGCTCCTCACTCAATATGAAAAGAAAATTCTTGAGCTAACTGGAAAAGAGCATAACCAGTCATGTGGGGATAGGGAGCCTTAATGTTTAACCAACCTAGTATGCTTCAGTGCTATCTCAAACTTAACCTGCACAAGCTTTTATCCCTTTCAGGCAAATACTTTCTTTTCTACTCTTATGCAGGTACTAGCAGCACCTAAAAAACCTCAGCCAAAAACAGGGCAGCTCTGAAGACCCTCAGTTCTCCACTACTTCTGAGGTGAAAGCCACAGAACCTCATAAGATGCATTGGCAAGGTTTTCATCTATACTCTCCGCCAGCTTGGAGACTTTCAACTCAGTGGGTACTCCACCTGGATTAGACCCCTATCTTGTGATAGCATCACTGGACACACTGCTGAAGCTGTACAAGGAAGAAATGGCCGGGATCTCTGGAATTCAGAGGACTGTCAGAGACCCAGGCACCAAATACTTAATTAAAATGCCCAGGTAGGAACAGGAGCAGCAGGCAGGTTCGTTAGAGGCAAGTGGTAATCGCCATCGAAAAACGGAAAGTCCTACTAATGTTATCAGTACCGTGCTGGCTCCAGTATGCATCTGGCTATCTACATGGATAGATCGGCAACTGCCATGGGGATCAAGTCCAGTGCAGTAAAAGTCTACCATTTATCACCTGTATTACATAGCTGTAGCCATAGGTGCTCACTGTTAATGGTGAGGTGAGAGGGAAAGCGAGATTCCTTGACCTCACTCCAGGTGCCTCTTGCTCTGAGGAAGACAGGGTGGTGCCAGCAGGCATCCATAGGGAAGAGAAGTTCAACACAGGATCCCTGAAAGCTTCTTCTTAAGACACTTCAGAGGTGCCTGGCCTCTCTATCTTGCCTTGCTTGTGACTACAAAGCCTGCAGTAGTTCAAACAAAGGAATATCTGCCTGCATCTGTGTAGGGGACTCCTACCATTTTTGGCCCCAAAAGAGGATGACTGACTAAGTGTTCCAGGCCAACCGGCCCAACTATAGAACGTCTTCACTTTCCCCTGCTGTGGAAGTTGGGGTTGCACATAAAGAGTGGGAGGCAAAGGAGGAAAAAAAGTTACTGACGGCACATATGTAGCACAGTTGACACATTATTGTAAATAACCGTGCATGTTTCTAAATAAAGCTACATTTCTACTCTTAAAATTTCTGCTCTAGTATCTTTGTCACTGTTGGATCCGGTTAAATTACACTCGTGAAAGTTAAGTAGCCTCTTCAGTCATCCCAAAGATGAGAAAAGTTGTAATGGCCAAGAATTTCTCAACTCACCCAAGAAACCTTCTCCTAACTGCAGATAGCCTCAGATGTCAGGAACCCTTGAACCGTGATATTATTGCACTTTAATGTGGACTAAACTGAGACTCAAAATAATGTGCAGGGATTGTGCCGACGCTATCACCATGGCATCAATGGGGATTAAAACAAAGATAGTGGATTTGGCAAAGGGCACATCATTTACCTAGTAAATGCAATTCCGCATAGCTAATTGGTTATGTGCAGTTTTCACCTGCTGCAGTTGGCAATGACCATAAGCCTTAAAAATTTCAAGACAACAGTGACTTTTACAGCACGGAGAAAAGACTTCTTGCTCGGCTGCAGTTAATGCTGTAGCAAATGACAGCTCCCTGGTAAAGTGGAGTATCCTTACAGAGTTTCCAGTGAACTGCAGGTAAAAAGTTGTGGTTCTCCAGTCTCATCTGGGTTTAGGCCTCTCACAAACTGCTTCCCTTTATGGCCGTAAATCCTTGTGTACTTGCCTGTTTACTACCTCCAGTTCCAGCCACAACGGTAGTGCATTGAAACTAGTGATAAGCTGGAAACTCTCCAACATAAGTCTACTTACTCACCAAATCACTTTCACAAATGAACACTTCAGTCCCTATATCTGAAGTTCTCAATAAGTTGAAAAGCAGCAGTCCAAAGAAAACAACCAATGATTTAGCTGTTGATGATCTCTTTAAATGTCACTAGAAGCAGCACTGTTTAAAATTCACTCCAATGGTAACTTAGGATTAGTAAATAGGATTTTAAAAGTACGTAAAATTCTACTTGCACCCTAAAACAAGAGCAGGACTCTAAATGGAAAACAGGTTAAATAAACACCTGCCAAATTCAGATGGGCATGGTGGACAAAGAAACCTCAAATTAAAGTGGCAATGGTCAAAATCTGTATGTGAAACTGACACATGAGATCTTGATCCAACATTCATTGCCTCAGTGCTGATGTCCTGGATATAAATAAAGCTGATGATTTTCCCACACCTTGTTCATCTGTTTGCAGTCTTTTTCTAAAAGCTGTTTCTGACCCTGGTTTGTTCAAACTGGAAAGGCTTTCTGAGACCAGAAAGCATTTGTAGACATGTGAAAAAGAAAAGAATGGCCACAGAATCATAAGAAGTATAATTTATAGCAGCAGTTGTGGTAACTGTGTGTTATTTTCTGCTTCATCAACTTGAAGAGTTAATATAAAATCTATAAAATTCAAAACAGTGCTTCTGCTGAAAAGCTGGACCAAAAACAGAATTAGAAACTGTGTATAGGCTGAAATCAAATTGAAATATTTGAAATATTTTAAGTCTTTTTAAATAGTTAAAATATTCTGTTTGTAAACAAAATTCAGTCTCAGTCCAAAATGTCATCTTGTCTGAACTAGAATATTTTAACTATTTAAAAATACTTAAAATATTTCAAAAAGTATTACAACTAAAAAAACTAAACACCATTTCTGTTTTTATGACTGTGCTTGTTTTGATAAATACTTTAAAAGCTTTATTGTTCCAATGCTGCAACTCACATTCATTTCCCTATAAAATTTAACTGCCAGTTTAAAAGTTTAAATCAGTTTGTTCACATTGGCTAACATTTATTACTTCACAACTTGGGCTGAGCTGGATTTAAAGAGTATTTCTAAGTGAACATCATATGAAATGTAGAGGGCACTTTACCCAACACCACCCAAAGATTTAGGTTTACAATGAATTTTGATATTAATTAGTTCTAATTGTTCCATTTTTAATGTAAAATCTACTGATATGAATTTTTTAATTTGCAAAAAGCATCAAAGATTTCAGCCTATTCAATAATAGGGTGCCAGTTTGTTTATTCAAACTTTTAACTGAAACTATACATAGCACACAGAGGAACCAATCTTCTCTTTTGGCAGCAGCAGAAAATTGGCATTATAGACCCCATTATTTACATTATCTAGCTTTTCTTCTACGGACTTCAATGGAGGCTTATCTATTAGTGTCAGTTTTCCAATCCCACCAAAAGTGAAAATGGTCCTGCATAGTAGACCAGACAATAACATATATTGTAAAATGAGTATTACGAATTGTGACACAAAATTCAAAGTACCTTATCTAAGGCATGCATAGCAAAAATAGGGCCATCATGTGCTTTAATTGTCTTGAGTAGAAGATTTCTTTTCCAGATGTAAACATCTCCATTTGCAGCTCCCGAGAACATCATGTCTTCCATCTGGCCATACGAAACACACATCATTGTCTCCAGTTTCCCCATGTTACCAAATATCCCTCGCTTAGAGGTAAGGCCACCACCTTAAACATCAGATAACTGTTAGTAATATTCTAATCAACAACTGTGGTAAAGCAAGGTGTTAAAAATAAATCAATTCTAAGTCAATTACAATCTGTTGGACTAGTTCCAGTTGACATTTTTTATGCACTTATTTAAGTTTGCAATTTTCCTAGCTGGGGAAGTTAAATATTTAACTTGGTTGGAGGATGAAATTGATATATGTAAGGTGTACTTGTGAGAAGGATTTTTTTTTACTATCAACCTTTCCTTGCTTAAAATATCCAGAAGCATAACTAATGTAATATTCTGATTCAAAGGAAAGGTTATCAACAAATATCTAGTTCACTGAAATAATGTCATTTCTAGAATGAACAATAATGTATACTTTTTTACACTTCAAATGGATTCAGCATAGATTAAAGAACATCTCAACCCTACATCTAAAATGCTAAATTTTTAGGATAATTTATGAATTATCCATTATTGTACTAGGTTTAAGGCCAGTGCTCATTCGGGCATACCAGAATAGCTAACAGATGCATTTGAAGTGAAAACCACCAGCATTAATTACACTTGTCACTGTTATGCCGATAAACATAGCAGTAAATTTCATTGGTGGCTAGTGATGGGGTTTGTAATGGGGACCAAACATAATGATTTCAGTCTTCTCAAATTAGAGAAATGTCTGATCATCTGCTAGTTTTGGATGTCGGAAAAGCTGTCTGATAAATTAGCAAGAGTGGAGGCATCGAGAGAGGAGATAGTAAGCTACATAAGATCATAAGAAATAAGATTGGGAACAGTTTATTTGGGTGCTTGCGCTTGTTCTGTCATTCAATAAAATCATGGTTGATCTGATTGTGGCCTATGACCTACCCTGCCTCACATAACTCTTGACCCTCAAGTATCAGGATATAAAAGGCAGAAAGAAACTTGGTGAAATTACGATCATGAAGGAAGCAGTACTAAGCAAATTGATGAATCTGCAGACTGTCAAGTCCCGGGGTCCAAGTGGGCTACCTCCTAGAGCATTAAAACATGTGACCATTGAACATCCCAAACCTATATCTAAAATGCCACATTTTTAGAATAATTTATGGATTATCAATTATTGGCTTAGTGGATTCCTTGATGTTAATTTTCCAAAATTCTTTTGGTTCAGGAAAGGTTCCATCATACTGGAAGTAGCATTATATAACCCCATTGTTCAAGGATTGAGGCAGAAAACAAGAAACTATAGGCCAGCTAGCTTGACAACTGTCATGGTGAATGTGTTCGAAACAACCATTAAAGAGATTATACCAGCACACTTGGAAAAATCAAGGTAATTGGGAAGAGGGGCGATGCAGTTTCATCAAAGGGAAATCAAATCTAACCAATTTATTGAATTCTTTGAAGGAATATGGGACAGTGCTGTATCATTAAGAGAGATGTGTTTTGTGCTATTTCTCTTGCAGAAAAGTGTTGCCATAGTTGTACCAGGACATCTGCTTTAGAAAGGCAGTTGGTAAACAGCTTGGAAGTATTTGAGTGCTTTTTTAAAATTAGACAAAAGAAGCACAAGTCGGCTGGGTCAGGTCTCAGGATTTTAGTTTCGCTTTCAGTTAGTGAGAAAGTTTCTACTGCTGCTGAACTAACACCATCAGTTCTCTGCTGCTACAGTCTTAGACAAGAAGCTTCCTCTTAGAAATTAAAAGAGTGTTTTTTTCAGTATTTCATTCTGCTGGACTGAAGAGAGGCAGCATGTGAGAACCTTAACTGTTCTGCCAAATTGTCTTGCCAAGAGTGTGTTTATGGGATGCTGCCTATATTGAAACAGATGATGATTAGTGGTTTAGTAATATATTATCTTGTTAAGTATTCTAAAAGAGTTAAAGTTATGACAATTCTTCTTTTTTGTTGTACTTTAACTGTGTCGGGAGAATAAAGTGTGTTTTGATTAAAGCCTTGTGGTGGACCAATCGAAATACATCTGGGATATAGCACCTTACACTTGCCTTTAAATAAATATAAAAGTTAGGGTCTTGGCTATCTCCTTATCGTATTCTGAGGTAGTCGTGGGGGGTGGGGGGGAAACGGTCTGATCTGGTCCATAACAAGTAAGATGCAATGCGGATAAAGGGGAGCTTGAAGATGTATTGTATTTGGATTTCAAGAAAGCATCTGATAAATATTGTACAAAACGAAAGCTAAGGTATTGGGGTAATGCAGTAGCATGGATAGAAGAGTGCTTGGTTGTCAGAAAATACAGAGTATGCACAAATGGATAGTTAATTGGCAGGATGTGATAAGCCACAGGGGTCAATGCTGGAGCCTCAACATTTCACAATTTACATCAATGACCTAGGTGAGGAGAGTGAAGGCATGTAGCTAGATTTGCAGACAATGCCAAGACTGATAGAAAGGTATGTTGTCAAGAATGCAGGTATAGATAGGTTGACTCTGTGGACAAAATCTGGCAAATGGAGTATAATATGGGAAAATGTTAAGTTCACTTTGGCAAAAAGAATTATAGAACATAGTATTACTTAAATGAAAAATGTCTGTGAAATTCAAAGACACAGGTGCAGAGGGATTTAGGTGTCCTAGGGAAGGAGTCACAAAACAGTAGCATGCAGATGCAGCACATAATCAAGAAGTCTCATCAGATGCTATCTTTTATTATGAGAGAAACTGAACATAAAAGTAAGGAAAATATGCTGAAGTTAAACAGAACATTGGTGTGATCAAATGGCTGAATAGACTTGATGTGCCAAATGGCCTTATTCTGCTTCAATTGTGCTTTTATGGTCCACATCTAGAATATGGTGCAGATTTGATCTTCTTATTTAAGGAAGGAATGTAAATGCACTGGAGATGGTTCAAAGGAGGTTCACTAGATTGATACTGAAAACAAAAATTGCTGGAGATCACAGTGGGTCAGGCAGCATCCATGGAGAGAAAGCAAGCTAACGTTTTGAGTCTACATGACTCTTCCGCAGAGCTGAAGTGAATTTATCCAATAGTCGGTGGGGGGGGAGTTGTTGGGGCGGGTGGGTTGGATGGTAGGAGTGCTGTGGGAGAAAGAATGTCAGTTGTTCAGATTAAGTGATTGGAATGTGAAAATGGCGGAACAATGATTGGTCTAACTGCTAGACTGGAAAGAACAGACAGTCCCACTGGGGTGGGGGGGAGGGGAGAGACGGTGACAGAGAATGTAGCAAGCAAAGCTAAAAGAAAGGGAAGGAATAGGTTCATAATTTGAAGTTTTTGAACTCACTATTGACCCAGAAGGTTGTAAACTGTCTAGTTTGAAGATGGGTGTTGCTTCTCCAGTCTGTACTGAGATTTGCTGCAGCATTGCAGCATGCTGAGGACAGACAAGTGGGCATGCAACAGGATGCTGTGTTAATATAACTGCTACAGGAAGGTCGGTGGCATGCTTGTGCATAGATCGAAAGTGTTCTGCAAAGCAGTCACCCAGTCTGTGAATGATTTCTCCAATGTAGAATAGGCCACATTGAGCGCAGCAAATACAATACACAAGAATGGAGGAGGTACAGGTGAAATGCTGCTTCACATGGAAAGACTGTTTAGGCTCTTGGACGATAAGCAGGGAGGAGGTGAAGCAGCAGGTGTTGTACCTTCTGCGGTTACATGAGAAGGTGCCGTGGAAAGAGGTAAGTGTAATTGGCGGTTGAGGAATGGACTAGGGTGTCCTGAGGGAACGATCCCTGCGAAATGTAGATGGGGGAGTGAGGCGAAGATGTGTTTGGTGGTGGCATTCTGCTGGAGTGGTCTGAAATGGTGGGGAGTGATTGTTTGAATGCAGAGGCTGGTGGGGTAAAAAGTGAGTACAAGAGGGGCCCGATCACATTGTTGAGAATTATGGGAAGGGGGCAGAAGGAGTGATAGGTCAGATGCGGTTGAGGCCCTATCAAGCACAGTGGGCATGGAAACCACAGTTATGGAAGAAAGAAGCCATTTCAGCAGCATTGATTTGGAAAGTGGCAACATCTGAACAGACACGACCTAAGCAAAGGAACTGGGAAAATGGGATAAAATCCTTGCAGGACGTGGGTGGGAAGAGCTGTAACGAAGATAGCTACGGGAATCAGTGGCTTTGCATTGGATGGCAGTGGATAGTTTATGCCGTGAAGTGGAAACGGAGAGGTCAAGAAAAGGAAGGGAAGTGTCGGAAATGGACGACATGAAAATTATAGAGGGGTTGGAAATTGGAAGCAAAATGAACAAATTTTTCAAGGTCCAGACGGGTGCATGAAGCAGCACTGAAACAGTCGTTGTTGACGCACCGACAGAGAGTTGTGGGAGGAGGCCAGTGTAGGACTGGAACAATTACTAGAACAAGGATTGTTCCACATACCCCATAGGCAGGACGATGGAGTACATTGCAGTGCATTTTGAAGGCTGTAGAGCATTTGAGAAAGATGTGCAGAATTAGTTTGCCTTTGTTACATTGCACAGAATGTTATTTCTGACTATAATGAGAGCTGCTTTGGCAGAAGGAAAAACATGACTAGAAGATATACAGCATGAATTCTTGGAAAACAGGCACAAATTTGGGAGAATTAAACACCTTCATGAACTTTGAAGTAGAAAAATGTTGGAGATGGAGTACTAGTTTGCAATGACAGTTGGCCCAATGGTTAGCTTTTTGAGAAGAGGAGCGATGACAACAGATTTAAAGGAGAGAAGGACAGTACCTGAAGGGAGAAAACCAATAACAATATCAGCTAACATGGAACGAGGAAGGGAAGTTGGGTGGAGAGCACTTTATCAAAATAAGGTCAAGAGTGCAGGAGATGAGAGTCATGGAAAAGATGAGCCCAGAGGAGGTATGAGGAGAGATAGAGGAGAAAGTAGAAAGCAAAGTGAGTTTCTGGCAAAGGAAACGGGGCCTTCAAGCGAGTCTTGCCTGGTTAGTAATTGGCAGACAAAGAACTGAGGCAGTTGGTGAAATGGCTTCATTTAAATTAAGTGGTTATTCTCGAGATTGGTAAAGAGAGGAACGGTTATAGCTGCTAACACAGTCCACAGAGTCAGTATTAGGATGGATAAGTTGTGGGGGAAGCAGTAAGGTCGATTAAGGATGCTGCATGTAATGAGGCAGTGCCAAATACATAAATGGGTTTTTGGAAGATGCCAATAGAGGCACAGAGAGAGGTTATAAGTTTATCGAAGATTGAGTCAAGCCTAGAATGTTACAAAACAGACAACAATACTACAGTCAAATATTGCTGAACAAAGAGTTGTGGAACTGAATCTTACATATTTTTGGCTATCAATTTTGTTGGCTTTCATGGAAGTTTTTTCTCCTGTAATTGTCTCAAACGTGCCTTATTAATTACATTTTCTACTGTATGGTGCCCCTCACTTCTGATGATAGCCCAATTCTCCCACTCATCTGAGCCAGAAGAATTTGCTGCTGCCAGAATGCCCCAGATTGGACCAGCTACCACTTTTAAAAAAACTTTTATGTACATGAACAAGCAGTGTCAGTTTGTAGCTGCTTGCATGATTTGTGACATTTGTCTCATCATGGCAGTAAGGGAAATTTTGTGTCCCTTTTTACACACAGGCACCTGGAGATCCTGATGGCCAGGTCATGCAGAGAAAGGGTGACCTCTTGCCCCAGGCCCAACAGATGAGGCCATGACACTGCAACCTGCCATCTTGCTCAAGGTTGCCATCCTGGTCAGTTGCTCTGGACATGGAAAAAGATCTTGGGCTTTTCACACAATTTTCCCAGACTTCTTGCCATAGCCCATGTCATTCAGGCTCCTCTAAGATTCCGCTCATCTTGCTGAAATAATCAGCACCCTTTTCTTTCCGGTGGTATAAATTGAGTTTTTTTTTAAATTTGGCATTCTTGCAATTGTGTTCATAAGTTCAAGGTGAAAAGCTTCTGCAATGCATCTCTCTTAAACAATATTTATGTTTGTAAAATCAAGTGGCATTTCTATAAAATGTTAGAATTATTACCGCACATTTTATAAAGAAGGCTATACAACTTTAAATAATAGACACAGCATGTAAAAAATGGCTGCCAAAAAATACATGGCTGATTCTTGTTGATTCATTTCAACCAGCCAAAAAGCAGACTGACTGATATGTTATCTGAACAGTAACCACAAAGGAAATTATTTGGAATTTATCCCTTCACAGAATACAATGGGTTTTTGAAAATCTTTAAATTCAAAACTTCAGAGACAGGCAAGAGAATTCAAGCATAATTGACTTTGCTTTGTGGGACAATGATTCTTAAACACTAACATGCAGCTATTAAGTTTGATCTGGATGTAAAACTGTGAAAACAGAACACCCCAGAAAGATCACTGAAAGGCAGCTTCTTCAGGAAAGAGAGTTCTTAGCTAAAGAAAAGAAAATTGCTTCAGAATTAAACAGCAGTTCCCAGCAATCTGCAAGTGCTAATAACTAAAGCGTTACTAAGCCATAGGAAACTTTCTCTACCTCAAAGCCTTCTGTAATTACTGTATCTATCTGAGCAAGAAACTTCCAACTATTCAACTCCAGAATCTTTCAGACCTGCTGGATCTGATGTCAAGGAATAACTCTTAATTTCAGCATGAAGGAACTCAAACAATGGACCTTGGTGCTACACTACAGGGAGTTATTCAGAAATATATCATAGAGATTTATTGGGACTTCCTCTTTATAAGTATGTTTTTATCTTATCTGCATTTGATTTAATCTTAGTATCTTTAACTTTACACTTAATAAAATTATTCACTAATTCTTGCAATGTTAACCTTTAACCAGTTTTAAAAAAAGTTTAACTGCTGGTCTACTTTAACTTGAAACATACTAATTAAAAAGGGGACTCAATGAACTGTATTTGACCATCTGTGGATTCATCTAGTGGTTGCAACATAATAAAAATATTTCTATCAGTGATTGACTTAAAATGTTACAACTATTTTACACTTATGTCTTGAAACTTACATGTTCTCGTTAAACAACCAGAAAAAGTGACTTAAGTACAATATTTGTCAACCAGATTACAAAACTGTTAGTAAATTAGTAAATTACAAAAAAAAATGTTCATTCCAGGAACATGGGAATGATTTCCAATATTTGTGCCTCAACACACTTTAGACAGCCATGCACAACAGTAAATGCTTTCACCTTCTGGTTGGTGGAAACATTGTAACTTCTGAAACATACTATATTTTCTTATTAGTTGCAGTAAGTTAAAGTATCCAGTCAGAGTACAGTTATTCTTATACAACACTTAATGCGATACATCATCATGTAATCAACAGGATAATAATGGTGGCAGACTATGGCAACAAAGAACAAGATGATTCTCTTTTACGGAGGCAAATAAACCTTCATCCTGAAGGAAACATGACCAAGAGGTCTGTAAATGCTGGACAACACTTTATCTTCTGTCAATAATCCCAGTTAGTGGTAATGCTAGACAAATCATATCCTGAAATGAAACCTAACTGGATCAAACATGTGTTTATTTTTTTTACAGTTAGTGCTTAGTGATTGAAACATATTCACATAAGGCTGCAAATGTCCTTTAACAATAGAACCCAAATTTATTGTACAAAAGAAAACAGACAAACAAAGCTACATACCTCAGATAGTTAGAAAGATACTCACACTGGAAAGATATTAACACAAACAAAGAGCCAAAGTTTAAATCGCTCCTGAAACAATCCTTTTACAGAGTCTCAATTCTGGAGAAATATCACTCCTATCTCAATTAATTAAATTTTCATTTAACTGACTTTTCCCAATTACTTTTCCTTGGATTGCTGAGAAAGTATGCAACTCTTTTCCAAATCCACTGGAATGAATCTTTCACAATTCCGAGGGCCTGAGCTTTTCCATTTCTAACAAGTTGAAGACTTCTGTTCAAGCTCTCTCAGTATGAAAGCTCTGTGAATTAGCAAAACTTCAGGTAGAGTGACTGGTTTCCCTGAACTAAACTTGGTTCTACTGTTAGGAGAAAATTGTTCTATCTTCTGAACTGAAGTCCTAATTCTTTGGAACTGAAGTCAAAAGATCAACTAAAGGCCTATATTCATTTTGCGAATGCAACAGTATAATTATGCTTCCCGCTAACATCATAGGTGTCCTTTCAGGCACTTGTCTGAAATCATATGTCTTCTTGGAAATAAGGTACTTAGGTCATGCACAGTCTAAAGAATCTGACAGAAAGTAAAAAGTCTGTCCTTGAGATAAATCCATCCTGAGTCTAATTTAGCAGTCAAATTGAGAGGTTAGTTAGCTTTTGAATGGAAAGGCCTAAAGTGGAGCTACTGGGGGAGTAGACCAGAAATCAGAGAAGATTGGATGTTGGTATGGGATGGTGATATCTGGCACAGCAATGTTGATGAAGCAAGGCACAGAAAATATATGCAGGGAGGACTGCAGTAGTGGGAAGAGAAGTTGCAGGGTGATGGGATCATGGGGCCAGAGAAATTCCAGCAATAAGGTTTGTAGAGGGCAGGAAAAGCATTTCTACGCCTATTGGCCCACAAACTGCTGGAAAAGCACTTACTGGATCCTGCATTTCCAGCATCCCTTCAACTGTGAGGTTTCCCATATTTCAGAAAACCGAACCCACTACAGTTAAATTTAGTTGTCCATAAGAATCTGAGGAACAGTGCCACATTTAAATACCACAATCACTAACTTGTGCATCTAGACTGAGTTACTCGGACATCCCCAAAACCCAGTTTCATTGCTTATAGTAAATTGGGTGTTCTTATTTTTAACATTTTAACCTTCCTTCTTTTTGCCCCTTTACCACCAGTTGCGAAGGTAAATCCTGTCCTTACATTCAGTGTGATTTTAAATATTCCACCATAAAACATCCAATGACTGACAGAGTTATTCTTCTGAATTCTTTCAGCATTATAAAAACTCTTAGATCTGTGTAAAGTCTGCTTTTAAACAGATCCATATCAAAATTAAAGCATTTCAAAAATTGTTAAAGTGCATTAAAATTACCATCAGGTAGGTCATTGTCCCAAAGCTCCTTTGCTTATTTCAATAGTTCATTATAAACCTAAATACAAGTATGCTTATAACAATCATTCTTTATGAAATAGCTTGAGCTGTAAATATGAATCCTTTCCCAATAGATTCAGCAAAAATGAAGTTGGAGAATAAACTAGGTAAACGGAAGGTTACCTGTATGTTGCCAGAATTTTATATGTTTAATCCCAACAGTAACAAGCTTGTCCACATGGTGCGGATTGTACTTCACTACAAAAATCTTGTCTTTATGTCCTCTAAGAAAAAAACAGATGCAATCACTTTACTTAAATAGATTTTTTAAAATAAAATGAACAGTAATAAGCTATTATTCACCTAAACTATTCAAGAAATATAGTGAATTGTTTTCATGAACTTCAGTGAATTGTTTTCAAGGAAACAAGAAGCATATCAAGTGCTAACCTTGACGTTGCTTGTCTTTCTCCTTTCTTCCAGTCCCACACTACTATAGTGTGCTGGTCATCCAAACCAACAGACACCAAACTTTTTCCATCAGCTGCAAAACAAATGGAAATGACAATTAAATGAATTGCTTGCTTATCAGAACTGCAAACCAGTTTAAATTTTCTTTTTTATATAAAATTTAGATAGCATTTGTTATTGTTTCATTGAACACTAAATACTAATGCAATAACCATAAAAACACACTAAATAGCATTCTACTCGATATTCAACATTCTTTAAAAGTGTTAGAAGTATCCAGATATTTAATGATACAAATCCCCATTCTCCAACTGTGGCTAAATCATAAACAATAACATTGAAAAAATGTGAGCTGAAAACCAGTTATCTTATTGAAGTTGCAGAATTATAAATATTTAAGCAAAAGTTATTTTATTTGACATCTTATAATTTATATTCACATATATCTTGCATAAAGCCATTGTACTTTTATAACTTTGGAAAATAGGATGGAGTACATTATTATGCTATCATTTCTTGTCAAACCTAAAAGAGAAACTTCCAATAAAAAGAAAGTGCTGGAGAAACTTAACAGATCTAGCAGCATCTGCGGAAAGTGTAACAAGATTAATGTTTGGATTTGACTCTTCTGTCATATTGGACTTCAAAAGTTAACTGTTTCTCTCTCTACAGATGCTGCCAGACCTGTTGAGTTTCCAAGCACTTTCTGTTTTTATTTCAGATTTCCAGCATCCACGGTATTTTGCTTTTATTGGTAGACAAACTTAAGGAAGCAGAAACTGTGGATTAGGACCAGATAGTAAGTGTTTGTATTGCAATGAACACAAAGATTCATAAGCTGAGCCATTCAAATGAATTTCCTCAAGGATGGTAAGGCTCCAGGGTTTCAAAAATCTAGACATGCCAATGAGCACATTACTGAGTTTCAAAGAAGAGTCATAATGAACTTGAATCATTAACTCTGCTTCTCTCTCCATAGATGGCACCGGACCTGCTGAATTATCCAGCATTTCTGTTTTTATTTATGAGCAGATTAGTGCCCTATAACTGCTGTTTGATAGCAACACTTCCCATCACTTTGCTGATCAAGAATAGACTTAAAGGGCAGTAACTGGCTGGGTAGGAATTGTCCTGACTTTTCTGTGCTTGACCTACCTGGCCAATCTTCCACAATGTCAGGTAAATGCAAATGTTGCAGCTGTATAGGAACAGCTTGGCAGGTGTGTGGCTAGTCTTGGAACACAAGCCTTCAATACTACTGTCCTCAGACTTGGTATCATGGGAGTAAAGTGAATTGACTGAAGACTGAAATCTGCGGGGACTTCAGGAGATGGTTCATCCACTCTGACTGAAGATGGTTGTTAATGCTTCAATCTTGTATTTTGCACAATATGCTGGGCTCCCCATCATTGAGGATGGGTCTATTTGTATGGTTTCCTCCTCTGATTGTTTAAGCTCACCATTACTAATTGCATGTGGCAGGACTGCAGTAGTTAGGACTGATCAGTTGGTAATGGGATCCCTTAGCTCTCTCCATCAAATTTTGTATCACCTGTTGGCATGCAAGCAATTCACTATTGTAGCTTCATCAGATTAACATGTCACATTTAGGTTTGCCTGACGCTGCTCCTGGCATGCTCTTCTGTATTCTTCATTGAGTTGATCTCCTGGTTTGATGTTAATGGTAGAGTGGGTGATATACCAAAACATGAAATCACAGATTGTGGTGGAATATAAACCTGCTGCTGTTGCTGATGGTCCACAGTGCCCCATGAATGCCCAATTTTGAATTGCCAGATCTGTTTGAAATCCATCCAATTAGCACAGTGGTAGTGACACACAACACAATGGAGATTGTCCTCAATGTGAAGATGGGACTTTTTCTCCACGAAAACTACACGGCGGTCACTCCTACCAATACTGTCATGATACATTTGCCGACAGGTAGATTGCTGAGGTTGAGGATAAATATGATTTGCCTCTTGATGACTCACTCACCACCTGCCACAGAACCTGACTAGCAGTTATGTCCTTTAGGGCTTAGTCACCTTGGTCAGTAGAGTATATTCTCTGATTTTGTCATCCTCAGTCCTTCTTACAATTTGTGTAAAACATTGAGGTGTCATCAGGTGGGGTGGGGTTTGGTAATCAAAGGAAATTTGCTTGTCCAAGTTTGACCGAATACCACTTCATGGGGTCCAGAATCAATATTAGTGACTACCAGGCAATTCCCTCCCAAATGTACATTCTGTTGCCACTTCTACTGGGACTGTCCTGCCAATGGGAGAGGACGTACCTGGGATGGTGATGTCTGGGATATTGTCTATAAGATATGATTCAATGAGTGTGACAGCTCTTCCAATTTTGGTACAAATTTCTCAATGTTAAGAGGAATTTTCAATGTCAACAAGACTGGATGTCCAATTGCCATTTCTGATGTTTAGATGGATGCTGGATAGTTCGTCCACTTTAATACCTTTTTGACTTTGAAACAAGTGGTTTGCTAAATAATTTCTACGGGCAGTTAAGAGTTAACTACATTGGTATGTGCCTGGAGTTGCATATAGGCCAGACCAGGAAGGTATGAGAGATTTCCTTCCCTAATGGGCATTAGCAAACCAGATTATTTTCACAGCAATAAACGATGGGTTCATGGCCACCATTTTTAGCTTTTAATTCCATATTTATTAATAACTGAATTTAAATTCCATCAACTTGGTGAAATTTGAATCCATGTTCCCACTAGTCCAGTGACATTCACTCTATGCCTGTAAGCTCCCCAATGGAACTTATGGGATCAAAGGAGTAGGAGAAACATGTGCCCAAATTTGAAGGTGTAAGAACAGGTTAACAAGGCAGTTTTAAAAAAGGGGGCCCTGGGTTTTGACATAGAGGTATCCACTATAAAAGTCAAGGAGTAAAGGCTTTAGAAAGGATAGAGAAGGCACTTACTGTAGTACTTATGGACTATAGAAGCTGGGGTTGTTCTCATTACAGCCCAGAGGGATTTGATAGAACAATTTGATATCATGAAAAGTTGAGGTAGTACAAGTAAAGAGAAATTGCTTCCAACGGTTGAAGGGCTGTAACTGGAATGCTCAGACTTAAGATGGTTGGTGAAAAGTGGTAAATGAGAAGAAATGTTTTTATGTACAAGTTGCTATGATTTGAAATCTATAGGAATCACAATCAATAATAGCCTGCACAAGGGACTAGATACCAGCTTGGAGGAAATTTAATGGGAACTGGCGAATGATCATGGTAGTATGACTGATTAGGTTACTCTTTAAAGAGCAGGCACTGGTCGATAGACTAAATGGCTTCCTTCAGTGCTGCATTATTCTATGAATTAAAGAATTAGATTTCTATAACACCTCTCAAATTTTAGGACATCCTTTACAACTAATGGATTACTTCTTTTAGTGCAAATACTGTTATAATGGAGCAAAGCAGTCCAATGCTTTTTGGCATAGTCTGGGGTATAGCTTGGAACTATGCAGGTTTGAACAATGTAAGAAACATATTTCATTTTAGAGAATTTCAGTGGAACAGGGGACAGCTGTCCCGTCATTTATGGTACTGTTAATCCAACTGTTGTTCTTGCACAAGTATAGGTAAGTCACAATTGCTGGTTTATGTCCCATGTTGTGCCATTAGTTCCTTAATTCCATACACAGGTTAGACATTGCAAATTCCAAATGGGATAAGTGCACTGTGGGGAAGTTTATATTTTCCTTTGATGAGGAAGATGGGCACAGGATTACACCTTTCTGTAGTGAGTAGATCTAGCAAGCATTCAGTTAGTTCCTCTAAAATTGAAGGATCTGTTGTGGTATTGAAAATCATTTTCTAAGAATTATTAGACTTTGGAACAGATGCTGAAGAAGTAACTTACATGAAAAGTCAAGGGCACAGACTCCTCTTTGGTGCTGTCCTTTCAGTAGTGACAAACATTTAAGAGTTTGAGTATCCCAAATGTGAATTGATGGATCTCGTCCAACCTAACAAAAAACATTGTTACTGTTAACATATAAATGCTAATCTACTACATGTTGAACTGGAACAAAAAAGTATTTCAATAAACATACTGTAAATGATTAATTGTCAAAGATTACAGCCAAGTCATTTATCTAACCTCCCTTGCACTTCCTGTGCGACACAATGCAATACAAATCTCCTTCACCTTCTGAATTACAGTCTATTCTGCTCTCCAGTTATGTGGAAAATTTCAGAATTTAATTTCTACAGTACCATCCTGTGGAAAAGGTCTTTAAAGTTCTAACAGACTGTGCCTCCTAGGCACAGTACATATCTCTATCCAAATAGGTACGAGTTTAATGGCTAAATACGATTCAGATTTTATAATTTGTAAGTACCTGCCCTGTAGCCACATAGTCCTTTACTGGATGAATAGCTAGACAGAGGATATCATCATCATGTCCAAGGTAGAATCTCTGTGAATGCTGTTGTCGATTATAAATAACACCAACGGCAGCAACATGGTAGACCACTTCAGCAGCTTGAGTATAGAAGAGGTTATTTCTACAATCATATCCTCTGTACCTTAGAAAAACAAAATACAAAACAAGTATATACTACATAATAGTACAATAATGGAGCGCATCTTAAAAATATATAATTATGATAACGCTCCATTTGATTAAGTATTTAAACTGCTTAGGATACAACTCCTGTTGAATCCACCGAAGAAAGCCATTGGGCCCGTCATACTTGTGTCAGCTCATTGAAAGAGATCCAGATAATCCCAATGTGTTGCACATAATCCTACATTTTCCTTCAAACATTCATCCAATTTGCATTTGATTCTACTTCCACTATCATATCAGGCAGTCAGTTCCAGATCATGATGATAACTGTATAAAAATACTTCTTCTCATTTTCTGCTCCTTTTGCCAATTACCTTGAATTGTCTCTGATATCCTCTGATACCAATTCACTCAATTTCAGCTGTCTTAACAGATACAATTCCAAGTTGATCAGTCTTTGTGTGTTAGACTGCCATGATGTTTAGGCTTCAGAGGGTTCTATCCTATTCAGCTATGAGACTGCTTTCTTAAATAGTACTGTCTCCACTCTTTGTGTGCTGCATCTACATATTGTCCTTACATAAGTGTGACTATTGCTGACTCTCAGGAGTTCCAACATACTTTTTTATTTGCACATTATACATTATACTGAAATGTGTAATACAGCTCTCCAGTACAGGTTAAGCCATTCCCTTTTTGAGTCTTGATAATGTAACTGCTGATATCAGTGTTCCATCATGTAATATATCATCATCATGCCATTAACATCACATTATACTACATCACCTGTCAGAGGAAACAGTTTCTCCCTGTTTGCTATATCAAAAAACTACTCCTCCTCCTTGGAGACTCAGAAGTGAATTATAAACAATGAGCATTAAATGCAGCTTGCAAGTAACCTATTTCATTAATTAAACATAACCCGCAACAAAGGACTATGACACCTTACCTGGAGACATATTAACATTTTAACAGCAGCTGTACAAGTTTTTCAAACAGTGTAGAGATAATTTTATGAACTTATGCTGTCCACACATGCTACATTACCTATTTGAAAAGGTATGGAGGAAATTGAGATGCAAATTATCTCTGATTTTCTATCCAAGCTGGAAAACTGGGAAATATGGGATAGAAATTAATGTATTTTACACGAAGTACGAGGGTGGTATCTTTAGTGGTGACAGTATCCCGCTGTCAATCTGAGAAAGCTCATTGATGCTTGATCCAATCAGGTACTTGAATGCTGATCAGCTAGCTTCTCGGCCCAATAAGTACCTTGCCAGTGGAAGTCCCAATCCAACAGAAGCAGTCAGCAATAAGAGTCTGGCAGCACTGGGAGCTGAACAGTCATAGAGGCTTAGGCTGCCCCTAAATTGCGGTAAATAGAGACTCCCCCAGCCCCTTCAACTTGGCACCCTGTTCAGAAAGCAGCCACTTTTCTTGCCTGCCAACAAGGCAGATAATTAGGCCAATGATGGGTTGAACCCCTAAATTTGTTGTTGACTGACTAGTTAAGGACCTTAATTGGTGGTGGACCAAAAGTTTGTCCACGTTCATTCCCAACCAGAACTTGATTGCTGAGTTGGCAGAAAGGGGACCGGTATTTTTCTGGTGCTAGCCTGCCTCATTATTTGTCCTTTTTTGCCACCTGCCCTGCCACTTCCAGGGAGGGAAAGGTCCCATCTATGGTCTAAATTTTTCAGTGTGTTTGTGATGGACATAATACCACACCACACACTTTATTGACCGCCATATTTAAGAAAAAGAGCTGGGTTAAATAGGTAACTATTATTTGACTAACAAAGAGCTTATTATTCAAAGAATAAATTAATACAAAGGAAGTTATGGAGTAATCAAGTCCATTGCTCTATGTTAACTCAGCAAGGTATAAAGGGATATTTCTCAGCTACTGATATTGAAACAACAGGACCTCAGAGTAACAAGCAGAATGTAGAAAAACAGGAATACAAATGGGTCTGAAAGTTTTCAGTGCTTTTTCAAAATAACTCGTGAATTTTTGGTTTGAACTATACAAGGTATCTATGGAGTAAAGAGGAGGTATATTCCAATTTCTGATGTGTTTT
This sequence comes from Rhincodon typus, assembly GCF_021869965.1. Lineage (NCBI taxonomy): Eukaryota > Metazoa > Chordata > Chondrichthyes > Orectolobiformes > Rhincodontidae > Rhincodon > Rhincodon typus. Next base: position 43,774,778 of record NC_063340.1, on the reverse strand, counting down.
ATTGAATTGAATTAGCTTTATTGTCACATGCATTCAAATGAGTGTAGTGAAAAGGTTGCAATGTTGCCTCGTCCTCTTGCCAAATACACACCAAAACAGGATGCCCATTTTGCGTGCCAGGGTCCTTCCTTATGTGGTGACATTTTTAGGCTGCTTGGCAGAAGTGGGTAGACAGCTGATTAGTACACACCAACTAGCTAGAGAAAACATTCCAAAGGAGGCAGATATTTATATAAGCCATTTTACAAAAAGTTATGTCATATTACTGTTTCAGCACTATAATTTTGTTACACTCTAACATTTGCATATACCGAAGAGATTTTGATTTAAAGAAAAATGGACAAAAACAAATTGCAACACAGCCAAAAGCAAAATAATAAGGTGAACAGCAGTGGCAAGAAATTAGTTTGAATTATTATATTAGTATGCCTGCTTTTGGGGGTGTGTGAGCTGTGTTGAGTTTTTTTTGGGGTTTTCACTCCAAAGTCCAGCAGGTTTCCTCATTATATTTTACTGAACCCGAAACATTAACTATCTACCTAGTCCCAACATGTCCAGCACAGACAATTCCAGCCCCATCTTATCATGCAGTGTTCCCAGAACAATCTGCCAGAAGTCCAGCATCCCTGGCACTCATACATTCTTTGGGCCTGGACAAGCATTGGCGGTCCAGTGTTGCCCCTCACTGACAATGTCATGGCACAGCAGCCATGAAGCTGACAGCACATAGCTGGCACGATTGTAACTCCCTCATGCGTACAAGACCATTCTCTCAAATTAGTGTTTAACCATTAGGCAACACAGTTTGTCGATCCACAGCTACAAACTGTCAAAACACCCTCTTTAAGTCACTGCTACGCTAATCCCAATGCCCACTGGATACCTGCAGCTTGTTATTGTCCAGTAGGTGAACATCACATAAATCCAACGTATTAAACAATTCCAAACATGAGCTTTTATTTACTTCCAACAAAAGGGATCACAAGCAAAATGAATTAGGATAAAGTTCACTACCACACTGCAAACCAAATGCTGGCATGATGACCAACAACCATTTTACAGTCTATGATGGTCTACTGCACCCAGCTCCCATCTACTACAACTGGGTGTCAATAAGATCCTGTTTTCTTTTTAGCAACCAGTGGGGCTGAGCTCTATCATGCACAAGGAGAGTTTTCTCCTTCCCAAAGTCCTTGTGCTCCTCTCAGAAGACTACTCCATTCCTCCAGTTCATCAGCGTTTACCATCACTTCACTGCTTACTTTAATTGTGTGTAGTACAGTATGTCAAGATGACGTGACACGCTCTGTCTGGACTTTACTGGAGGGCTCTGCTTCCAAACCAATCTCAGCAGCGGAAACTCTTTTCCAGCAGCCCTAAGCTTTATTCCACCATAGTCCTGGTCAAAGCATGGGTGTCATTGTACCTGTGTTCCATATCAGTCAGGTGATTGCACAATGATGTCATGAGCCATGGTCACAGTGGGTATCTTTGTCCCTCAGTAACCAGCTTGGTAAGACACCTGGTCCCTCAAGTGCATCAGATACATGAGAATGTTCCAAGATGTAGGACTCATGACAGCTGCCAGGGTAGTGGGCACACACCTCCAGAAAGTGGTAACGGTGACCACAGATCACCTGCACATTAATCGAATAGAACTCCTTCCTGCTGATGAATTTTGCAGCACTGTGATACAGCACTCTCAGTGCCATGCATGTATAGTCTATGGCGCTCATCACCTGGGAGAAGCCAGCTATATTCCTGAATCCTATTATCCAGGCTGCAGCACTGACCTCGTCATGGGGGAACAAAATGAAATAGTATGATCTTGCACAGATGGCATTGGTCACTGTCCTAATGCGCTTGTGACTGCACAACTGAGAGATCCCATACAGGTCACCCATCGCTCCGTGAAAGGACGCAGTCACATAGAAGCTCATACTAGCTGGCACTTCACAGCCACATGGAGAGCATGGCCTCCACTCTTGATACATTTTTGTCACATTGTCCCAGGATATATGAAGCCTGTGTCAGTGCTGCCGCACCCCCCCACCCTTCCCCATGAATTGGAGTTGAGACCAAAAAACCTCTCGATCTCCTGCGAACTACAGACATTCAAAGGAGCTTATCAGCTGCAACCTATGCCCGAGCTGGATTCTCCTCATTTTCTGCAGTCGCCTGTTAATGCTCCTGGTTTTCATGCATTCACCTTTGTCTTCTTATAAAGGCAGGCACAGGAACAACAACCCACCAGCAGAAGGGCGCAGCACTCTCAGTGGAAATGATCACAAGGAGCACAAGGAGTGAAAGAGGTTCTTAAATCTCAGAAGAGTCACTGGTGGGGTGTACTCTGTAGATGAAGTCTGAACACATTCTTCCATAATGAGAGGTGCTGGACTCCAATAATGGCAGCATATCTCCATCATTCACTTAGCATGTGCAACAATTTGGCAATGATGCTGCACTGGCTGAGTGACCAGTACGTTATATCAAGAAGAGAGTGTCTGCTGCACTCAAAACCCCTTCCTGTCCCAGATCCTCATCAATCATTCAACTTCCCATTGCATTCAGTAAGGATCATCAATAATCTTGCATGATAGCTTATGAAGCGATGGTATATACTTCCCACAGAGATCTTGGATATTGCATGAGCAATGATTTGCTTTTGGCTGGTATTCACCTCACTTTAAGACATTACTGCTAATTTTACCATCACTGATGTACCAAGGTTCAATTTGCAAGTGGCAATGACATGGTTCAAATCATCTGACCCCTAAGCACTTTCGCCCTGCATGCATAGCAAATGAGTGATGAAATTAATATAAATGAAATGTAGCTGGGGTTTGCAATCAGCTGCTTCATGTGTTTGTTCTTTCAATGTTCTGTCATCCAGCAACATAGATTCTGCACTTTCACCCAATGAACTCACACTGGCTCTGTCCTCCTGGATGTTGTTCCAGCCATTTTCATTAACACTTCACATTTAGACAATGACAAGTGACAACAGGGAATGCAGCTCACAATGGACGCTGTCAGCTTCAAGCTCTGCCTAGTCACCAGTACTCCCTGAAGAGTCTCCATGTTCCCTCCTACCTCATACTATCTCAACAGCTCATTTCCACTCATCCCCCTCCAATAAGGACCTACCACATTGAACTTAGTATGCAATTATCCTGAATGCCCCCTGAACCCCAGCACTACACTTTAATGATGTCCACCCATCTCCTCTATGCTCCTCCTATGAAGGATACTAAGTTGATCATTGACACTACCCCATAGCTTACCATGCCCTCCAATGCTGTTCCACATACCCCCATATCCTCTTTGAAATATCTCTGTTTCCCTACACCCCCAAGCTCCCCTACCCATTCTCCCTATTGCCCATCTAGGCCACCTTTGCTGCCTCCTGAATGATTGACAGACTTACCCTAGGACTGTATTTGCCCCAGACCTCTACTGGACTTTCACAAACAGCCCTTAGAGATGATTGACCAGATCCTGACCACTGAGTCTACAGCTCCCTGATCACAAGGCATGGATGCTGAAAGCAGGTAGGTGGCAAGTGAGCGAGAATCAAGAGAAAAAACGAGCAGCTCTGAGATGCAGCCTGGTCCAATCCATGCGCTGGTGACTGCACTGCGCGCAAAGTGCCCCTGCTGCAGCCATTCAATGCTAATTGTCGGTTGCACCCTGAAATGCAAGTCTGCACTGCCTGAGTGTCCTGCAAGTGTATCAGATTGTACCATGATGGTCATGAAGGTTTGGCAAATGCCAAATGCTAATGTCCATAGATGAGGCGTGTCTGTAGCTGGTGCCTGTGGATCTTTCTCTGAGATGCCGTTTGGCCCTAAATAAGATGGATGTTCTTTGGATCAAGCTGTGAGCTGAAGTCACCAGGTACCCATTATGACTTCAAATGTCAAGTATTCTCAGCATCTAGTTGGTTCAGTGTGATTGATGATGGAAATCTGAATATTAATAAGGTAAATTTGGCTGTTAACCAGACATTTAACAGGTAATAATCCCCCTTAACTGACAATTCACCAGTATCTAGCAAGAAACTCGCCATGTTGGTTGTCAAAAGTATTAAAGATAGAGCAGGATGCTGATGTTGAGATAGGTCTTGCCAGACTTCACTTGTGATTCTGCCACAAATATCACCATAGTCCATGTCATTCAGAACCTGGAGGCCAATATCTTTTTACTTTTCTTTAGTTTTGGATTGCAGACCAAAATGGAAAAAGGATATTGTTTTGAACTAAGAGGAGTTTGGAAGGAGATGTTGTAGTTTTAAAAACAAATTACTCGAACTCATTGTGTGTTGTATTTACACTGTTGCTTTGTTCAAGCAGTGAGAGGGGTTTGTTGAACTCATTGGCACCTGTGGATATGTGCTCAGGGCAGTTTTGCTGAGATAGCCTGTTGATTTTATTTTTAATCAGAACATGTTGTGTGGTTCAGGAATGCTCAACATGACAACAATTCTCTTTTTGGTTCTTGGGTAGGTGGACAGCCTAAGTAATACACTACTCTAAAAGGGCAGCATCTCTGTCTCCGTGAAGAGAAGTAACAAATGATTAGAAAACAGCTAGCTATTTTCACTCAACATTTGCTGATAAGCTGCTGCCTCTAACCAGTGACTGACTGAAAATTAGTGTGCCAAATTCCTTGTGTCTACTGGAAAGAACTGAAAAGACTTTGAAAGAAGCAAATTAGAGAGCAGAAAGGCTCAGAAGAAGCAAAAGGACACTTCAGTGAATCCTGTGGACTGGTGTTAATGAACATTGTCTCCCTAATATTGTTTCCTCTACACATAAGGTTTTTTTTGTTTATCTGTGTCTGTCTGCATGAGTGTATGGGGGTTTAGTGTATATTGCATTAAGAAAGCATAAAATTAAAGGTTGATCATCTGTATTTTATTTTCCTGTGATCAGAACTTATTTATTTGTAATAAATAGTAGTTTCTCATTAAGGACAGAAACCTATTTAGCGTTTTCTATTAACCCGAATTCATCAGACAGGAAAATTATGGACTTTGAGTAATTTGATTAACACTTTAACTTTTGTGACAACCCCAGGAGTATTAAGGCTCAAGTATCAGCACACATTCCCAAGTAAAATGTGACAGTACCATATTAATTTTGTCATGTCTCACTCTGGTTGTGTGCTGGAGATCAAGTCTCACTATTCACGAGTTGTCACACAAGTTGAAAATTTCGTAGAAATATGAAAAACTTCCTAATTTATCAGTCCTTCATACTCAGGTTGACAGACAGCATGGACCAGGTTTCCACATTTAACAAGAATTGCTATTTATTACAAGTAAACAGACTTTATCTACAGGTAAATAATTACAGAGTCATACAGCATGGAAACAGACCCTTCGGTCCAATTAGTCCACGTTGACCACGTTCCCAAGCTAAACTATTCCCATTTGCCTGTATTTTGGCCCATATGCCTCCAATCCTTTCTTATTCATGTACTTATCCAAAAGTCTTTTAAAATGTTGTAACCGTACCTGCATCCACCACTTCCTCTAGTAGTTCATTCTGCATACGAACCATTCTCTGTGTAAAAACTGTCCTTCACGGCCTTTTTAAAATTTTCTCCTTTCACTGAAAAAATACGCCCCATGTTTTGAACTCCCCCACCTTAGGGAAAAGAACCTTGCTATTCTCCTTATCTAGGCCCCTCATGATAGTATAAACCTCGATAAGGTCAATGGTCAACGTTCTACGCTCCAGTGAAAAATGTCCCAGCATATCCAGCCTCTTCTTATAACTCAGGGGAGGCAATGACCTAGTGATATTATTGTTGGAGTGTTAATCCAGAGACCTAGATAATGTTCTGGGGACCTGGGTTCGAATCCTGCCACGGCAGATGGTGGAATTTGAATTCAATTAATACCTAGAGTTAAGAATCTAACGATGACCATGAATCCATTGTTGATTGTTGGAAAAACCCATCTGGTTCACTAATGTCCTTTAGGCAAGGAAACTACCATCCTGACCTGGTCTGGCCTACATGTGACTTCAGACCCACCAACAATGTGGTTGACTCTCAACTGCCCTCTGGGTAATTAGGGATGGGCGATAAATGCTGGCCTAGCCAGCGATACCCTTATCCTATGAATGAATAAAGAAAACATTCCATTCCCGGAACATCCTGGTAAATCTCTTCTGAACCCTCTCCAGCTTGAATGATATCCTTCCTATAACAGGGCAACTAGAACTACAGACAGTAATCCGGAAAAGGCCTCACCAACCATCCATTACAACCTCAACATGATGTCACAACGCCAATATTCAAAGATGTGAGCAATGAAGGCAAGCATGCTGAGCACTTTCTTAACCACCCTGTCTACCTGTGATGCAAATTTCAAAGAATTATGCACCCAAACCCCTGGGTGTCTCTGTTCTACAACACTACCCAGGGCTATACCATTAACTGTGTAAGTCCTGCCCTTGTTTATTTTACCAAAATGCAATGCCTCACATTTATCGAAATTAAATTCCATCTGCTACTCCTTAGCCCATTGACCCAAGTGATCAAGATCCCTTTGTCTTAGATAACCTTCTTGTCCACTATAGCACCAATTTTGGTGTCATCTGCAAACTTATTACCCACGTCTCATATATTCTTATCCAAACCTTTTATATAAATGACAAACAAAAGTGGACCCAGTACTGATCCCTCCAACCCGTTTATAAATTTCCCCCTCACACACAAAAAACATGGTTGTATTGTATAGATGGAAAATTGGAAAAGAAATTTAGTGGTCTCTGTTCACAGGATTTGCTGAAATACTTCTTGTGCTAATCCGAACACTGCTTCTCAATCTTCCTTCCCTAGATGACTTTGCTGGTTTGCAAGAGGCACAGTGTAGCTAGTCATACTTATATAAGTCTCTTATTAATTAAAAGTCACAGCTTACAGCAATTGCTGAAGGAAAGATAAACTGGTTTTCTTCAGGCTTGAAGTGGCTTTTACTGCAGAGAACACAGAGAGCTCCTGAGATGTTACAGATTTGATGCCTTCTCACTATCTTGTTCACAGTCCCAAGCTGTTCAGCTACCTGAGAACAAATCACAGAATTGTTGGCAGGCAGAAGGCCCTTGACATTGATAATTGGTCACTAGTCTACAGATAATTTAGATACTTGTTGCAAATGCATCTCCATTTGTATAGAGGTAGTGGGAATTGCCGATGCTGGAGAATCTAAGATAACAAGGTGTAGAGCTGGATGAACACAGCAGGCCAAGCAGCATCAGAGGAGCAGGAAAGCTGACGTTTCGGGTCTGGACCCTTCTTCAGAAAAAAAAAAA
>NC_063340.1:43763831-43766953 GCF_021869965.1 Rhincodon typus | reverse complement strand
AAAGTTGGACAGGCAAAGCTTTTATCTGCTGGTGTTTAGAGGTATAAGTGTGGCTTGGTGGAAACATATTAAATCTTAAGGTGTCTTGAAACGGTACACATGGAAAGGATGTTTCCTGTTATGCGAGAATCAAGAACTATTTAAAAATACTGTTTAAAAGTAAGGGGCCACCTATTTAAAGCAGAGATGAGGACCATTTTTATTTAATCCCAGAGGATTGTATGTCTTTGGAAAGCAGTAGAAGCAGAATCTGTGGATATTTTTAAAGGTAGAGATAGATCGATTCTTGGTAAGCAAGGGAATAAAAGGTTATCATGGGTAGGCAGGAATGTAGGTTTGAGGTTACAGTCAGATCAACCATGAGGCTTCAAGGCCAAATGCCAGGTCATCAACTAATTTCATTAATCTTTCCATTATATTTACCATCATCTCTCAATCTTTCTTAGGTAAAGAGACCAAAACTGCACACATGTTCAGGTTAAGCTTTACCAATGAACTATATAATGGTAGTTAGACAACTTTACTCTTTTATACCACAATCCCTTTGTATCAAAAGCTAACACACCATTTGCTTTCCTAATTACTTGTAGCACTTGCAGATCAGTTTTCTGTAATTCAAGTACCAGGTGGAACTGAACTGGACTAGTCATATAAATACAGTAGCTACAAGAAAGGTCAGAGCCTAGGAGTACTGTAGCGAGTAACTCACCTCCTGCCTCCTTGAAGTCTGTCCACCACCTGCAAAGCACAAGTGAGGAGCATAATGGAATACTCCCCACTTGCCTGGATGTGTACAGCTCCAACAACAGCTCATTCGATTGTCACCCCATCCCCCACTTTCAACATTCATTCTCTTCCCCCACTTTCGACATTCGCTCCCTTCCCCACTGATGCACTGTGGCAGCAGTTTCTGCCATCTACAAGATACACTCCAGTAACCTTCCAGACCTTGTCCAACAGTACATTCAAACTGTGACCTTGACCATCAAGAAAGATGAGCACAGCAGATGCATTGGAAAGCCACCACCTAGCCCCACATCATCCTGATTTTGGAACTATCCCTTCACTTGTTTCTCTACAAACAAGGACTGCAGCTCATCACCATCTTTTTCAATTAGGGCAATTAGGTATGGCTAAACCTGATGTTGTCACATTTTAAATTTTATCTACCATGTTTGTATCTGCTCATTTAATTTGTCTATATTTCTTTGTAGTCTCTTTGAGTCATCCTCAGTATTTGCCTTCTCATGTATATTTGTATAATCCGCAAACCTGGCTACAGTACATCTGCTCTGTCAATATATATTGTAAATTACTGGCCCTGGCATTGATCTGTGTGGCACATCAATGGTTACAGGTTGCAATCCAAAAATGCCCTCTTTATCCCAATTCTCTCCATTCTGTTAGTTAGTCAAACCTCTATCCATGCTGATATATCGCCCCAACATCATAGGCTCTTAACTCATTAAGTATCCTTATATGCAAAATGTACGCGTTTTTCTGTCTTTAAACCTGATAAATACTCCTGATCGTAGGAAGAATTGATTATACCGTACAACTGCTGAAAAGGTATTATCATAGGAAAGAGGATAAGAAGGAACTGTTGTGTCAGGTGGTAAGAGTTGTGGAAAGTGAATTTGATTTGATTTGATTTATTTAATGTCATCTGTGTTTTGTTATAAGATATAGTGAAAAGTGTTATATAGTGTTGTTATTCTCCAGCGCCATGTTAAAACACAGAAAAGTAAACCAAACATAGAACATAAAGGCAGAAAAATGAAGAAATAAAGAAAAAGTGATCAACTGTACAGTCCTTCTTGTAAAGTGCTCTGTCATGGGAAGGGACCTGGTGACCAGGCATGAGTCCCCTTCGCAATGTTATTAGTGGAACAGAAGTCTCCATCCTTTGGTGCCATCTCGCCTCCACCAACGCCCTCGCCACTGAGTCCTTGCTGGACCTCGCCAATGCTGACACCACCAATGCTACCGGCTACCACACCAGCCCAAACATGAATCTACTGCCTCCGTGAGTCCGCTACAGGCCAACCTCACTGATGCAGCTGCTGCTGAGTCTCATACTTCGGCAGCTGCTGCTGAGTCTCATACTTCGGCCTGCCTCCGTTGCCTGCATAATTTTGTACCAGACGTAGATGTGGTTGGGAACCCAGATTCACCTCTGCCGCAGCAGCCATGAGTCGGTGCTAGGACCACTTCGAGGACGCAGAAGTGAGCGGGAAACCAAAATTGCCCCTGATGTCGCTGCCACAGGTCCATGCTGCTGGACCTACTGGAGTCTGCGCTGGGCCCGCTCGCCAATGCTGTTGATGTGACCGAGCTCTTCACCGAAAGGTAAGTAAAATAAAATTTAAAAAAACAAGAGAAAAGGGGAAAAAAAGAAAAGCAGGAGGAGTGGCCGAGCCCTGGGTTCAGAGGCCCGACTCCCCTACCATCTTACCAGAAGGAGGTAATGGAACTGAGATAGAAGACAGATCTCAAAGTGAATCTCCTACAATTTGATTAGCTAACATAGAAATGCTGGGACAGTTGGACAGTGTGTTCTCATATTTGGAGAAGAGACAACAAAGGATCTTCTAAGACTACTGAGGAAGTGTGAGGCAACCTGTAGAGATGCATCTGGATGCACTATATTGGCTAGGCATGATTTGGGTGCAGGAGAGTGAGAACCAATAAGAACAAGTTTAAGCAGAAGCAGAAATTAAGTAAATGCTAAAGAGCCACTTGTTTGGACCTGGTCAAAGCAGCTGGAGTTCATCCATATATTGGGAGGTGATGGCCTAGTGGTATTATTGCTAGACTAGTAATCCAGAGACCCTGGTAATGTTCTGATGGGGACCCTGGTTTGAACCCTGCTATGGGAGATTGTGGAATTTGTATTCAATAAACATCTGGAATTAGGAGTCTGATAATGACTATGAATCATTGTTGATTGTTGAAAAACTTGTGTGGTTTATTAATACCCTTTAGGAAAGAAAACCGCCATCCTTACCTGGTCTGGCCTATACGTGACTCCAGACCCACAGCAATGTGATTGACACTTAACTGCCCTCTGGGGGCCGTGTGTGTGTGTGTGTGTGTGTGTGTGTGTGTGTGTGTGTGTGTGT
>NC_063340.1:43722953-43763821 GCF_021869965.1 Rhincodon typus | reverse complement strand
GTGTGTGTGTGTGTGTGTGTGTGTGTGTGTGTGTGTGTGTGTGTGTAAGTAAGAGAGGGAGATAAGAGGATTGGAGTAATGTTATCTGCCTAATTACTTATAGTAAGCAATCATTCTTGTTTAGGACTGAAATCAGTTTGTACTTTCTATCAACCCTGGTCTGAACATCAGGTAAATTGGGGCACAGTGTGTACCTTTAAAAAAAGTACTGTAACATTTGGTATGATTCAAGGAATAGCGGGGCTTGATTTACATCCAGTGGGATGTAAGAGATATCTTATTGAACTCCCTTAGAAATCCGAATATACCACATCTACTGGTTCCTCTTTATCTATCCTGCTTCCTACCTCCTCAAAAGACTGTAATAAGTTTGTCAGGCATGATTTCCCCTTCCTGAAGCCATGCTGACTCTGCATAATGAAAACTATGTATTTCAAATTACTGTGCCATTACATACTTTATAATTGGCTTTAACATTTTCCCAATGATAAATGTCAAGCTAATTAGTACATAGTTACCTGTTTTTGTATTCATTTTTGAATAATAGTGTTACATTGACAGTTTTCTGATCCTCTGGGACTTTTCCAGGATGTAAGGATTCTTAGAAAATTACTACTAATGCATCCACAATCTCTGTAGCTATTTCCATTAATATTCTATGATGTTACCTATTAGGTCCCGATACCTGTTGGCTTTAAGCCCCATTAATTCCCCTAGTACTTTTTCTTTAGTGATAGTTATTGTGTTTACCTACATTTCCTTCCCCATTGCATGATTTATGTTTCAATTCTAAGTCCAATCTACTCCATTCAGATTTACTAGCATCAGTATTATGTAATTTACAGTCTTTTAATATTTTTGAGGTTTTAATTAATACATTTATAACTAATTACTTATAAATGCCAATTGTAATTGAATGACAATCATAACCTCAAAACATTTTCTATATGAGAAAACTTTCCCTGATATCACTGACCTGGACAATATGTTAATAATAATAGAACATTGACAGAGGAACCTGAATTTTGGCATTTAGAGTCCTAAAAATCTTTGAGTAATTGAAGATAGGTCTAGGCTTAACAATATTGAAGGATATGAGACTGTCAGCCGTGGTTTGTAAGTTTTTAAGAGATCGATGCATGAATTTCATTTTAACTGACTATTCTTTCACTCATGTATCATAAATTAGGATGTTTTTATTGGTAAAACACTGCTTTCTGGAATCAGAGCTATAGACAGAATTCTTCCAGCCTCTGAAAACATGTAAAACAATGAGTCAGTTTGGGAAAAAATGGAGACATTAGAAAAATGTGATCCTCGAGGTCAAGAAAAAATCTGATTTTGTGGCCAAATTTTGAACAACATAACAAAAATCTCACTAGTGAGCAACATTAGCATCTCAGTGTAACCTGTTGTTTTGGATGCCTTATCAGGATGGATACTGGGAGACCAGGGCTACCCTCTGCAAACGTGGCTACACTATCTAAGTATAGATTCATTGCAGCTCATTCTTCTGCTAGGATCATGGTGGAGCAGATGATGGGTTTCCTGAAAATGACGTTCTGATTCTTGGATCAGTCTGAGGGAGTCTTGCTGTGCACAGTTGGAGCAGGCAAAGAGTGGATGTGATGGACGCCGGAGAGCTGGGAGAGTGGTAGCAGTCTCCCGAGAAGGAAGGCGGGGTCATTGAACAGGAGGGATATCACCACCTTCGTCGTGATAGAATGTTGTAGCATTGGACATGACAAGAAAGATGGGACTTAGTTAACATTACATCCAATGGATCTGAACTGGGTGAAGTGATCATTCCTTGACTGTAAATTTGTTGCTATTTGAAGGGACTGCTTGTTTTTTTGTTTTTCATGCTGTTCGATAAATTTCGACATTTTACCTCCATTTGAAGACTTTCCAACATGGGATAACTTTCACATTGAATAATGACAAGGTTTTAGGCTGGGCACTGGGGAAAGAGTAGCACTCCCTTAGATAAGATTGTAAAATGGTATGGTACTACATGTAGGCATAGTTTCATTCTTCAAACTGCAGTGGCTGATAGATGATGTAAAGTAGCAATGCACTTACAAATAATATTTTATTTCTAATGAAATATCACTTGTGCTAATTAAATGCTTTCAGAAGCCTTTCTTTTTCATCCCTCCCATTACATGTACTGTGAGAGGTTATTCATGGCTAGCAGCAATTGACAGGTAAGCTGTAAATATGATGGCAGAAATCCTAGAAGAACCCCTCAACGGTTAGTACTTCTGCCATTAGTGAATACAAGATAGCACGAGTGCAGTGCTATAAGAGGCATAGTGGATACATAATAAAGTGAGCAGCAGCATATTTCATGAGAATGCAAGCGTTCATGAAGAGAAACCTTCCATGAAATTCCTCAAAGTTTTTTTTGGTAAAGTTCAACCCTATTTATTTTCCTTGGCTTTGAAAATTCAGTCTTTATTTCAAAACAATGTTAGAAATGAAATATACTTTATGCATTTTTTCTTCCACTTGATATACTTAAGTTAAACATGAATAACCTGTTTAAATGTTGAATTAAAAAACTATTCCAATTCATCTGCCCTACATTCAAATAATTTCAAGCAACACAAGCCGAAATACTATAATATAGAGAGAAACAATTTGCTTATACACTCAGAAAATCAAACAATAGAATGTTTCAACTTGTACATGAACTAAAAGACTATCAAAGATGGGGCAGATGTGTATTTGAGCCAACTAGGCAGAACAACAGTGGTTGAGCAGTGGATTGAACAAAAAGGAAAAATAAATGAAGGACCGCATTGGTGATGGTGCAGAATGAGAACATAAACAGGATGAGGAAGATAATAAGACAGAGCACAGAGGATATCTAAAGTATCAGGAGAGGTACAAGGTTCGTTGACCCTATAAGGCATGAAGAATAAAGTAGGGCAAGATGTCCAGGGGACCCAAAGTGCTGCAACACAATGTTTGTCAGGAAGGTATAATTGCAGTCTGACAAGTTTCTACAGATGGTTCTCATTAAAAATGTGGATAAAAGTTTTAATGAAAAAGTATTACAGGAATTTTCTGATATCTAGATTTAGGTGTTTTGATACCCAACTGATGTTGCTGGACAAGTGAGATCTCAGACTAAGAACTGGCTTGATAGTACACATTTTAGTTTTAACAAGGTGGACTTTTACTGAAGAACACACTCAATACTTCAGATTAGAATTTAACCACAGAATAGTTAATTACATGCAAGAAATGTAGTTAAAATGGTATAAACAAAACCATATTTCGAAAGTAAAAATATTGCCCCATTAATCCCAGCAGCATCCCATTACAGTACTGAAACATCTTGAAACGTCAGAGAGAATTCCCTTCTCATCCCACATAGGATTCGACTTAGCTGTGGTTAAATTCACAATCAAGAGAATCTGATCTTTTTCCTTGATTCATCATGTAACCAAGGTTAAATTTTTTAAGCTTTGACTAAATCCTGCAGCGTTTTAACCAAACACTTCTGGTCTGTAACCTTCAAGGGAAACTCCTTACACGGATGTAAACTGATTTAGAATTGTTAAAAAAATCTTCCTTTTTCTGAAGAGCAATTGCTTTATACATCCAGCTTCAGTTAAGAACCTTCCAGAACTGCTCAATATGGGTCTTTACCCCAAGTCCAAATTTCCTGAATCTTTTCTGAAAGCTTAATGTTGTACTTTGTGTGCTCAAATTCTCGCTGCCTCAATTAAATGGTAAATAAAATTCTATTACTTTATGTTTTGAATACTTTAAAGATTGCAAAACAGCAGCAGTTTTCCTTCATCATATTCAGAAGCAAAAACCAGTGCTGCCTTTCTTTCTTCAAGAGATTTATAATGCCATTTTGACTAATATCCAGTCCTGTAGGATGGATAAAATATTTGAGGACTTTTATTTCAGCACACCAATGCTACTGTGTCTATCAAGTGGGTAAACTCTGCTTCTTTTTATTATGTTCATAGAGATATGACAGAGGTGGTCCATATTAAAGACCGAAAGGAGGTAATTCATGAAATGAAATATTCTCCAGATGGATCTTACCTTGCTGTAGGTTCAAATGATGGCCTGGTTGACATCTACGCAGTTTCACAGAGATACAAGAAAGTTGGAGAATGCAGCAAATCATCAAGTTTTATTACACACATTGACTGGTCCATTGATAGTAAACATTTACAGGTCAATGATGGTGCTGGAGAAAGACTATTTTATAAAATGCCATGTAAGTACTAATCTTTTTTCCTTATTTGGAAATGCATACCTTCATATATGCCATGTTATAGTTTCTTTATTTCTGTATACACATAATAAAGCTGTTAATGAGAAAATAAGTGGATATTGATCTCAAGTCTGCTATTAAATACAGTTTCATATGTTATTCTTAATTTTTGCAATTCCCATTAGAGAAAAAGTACATTTATGGCAGTTTCAAGCAACTTGTGCAAGTCTATTTGTATATTTGCAAAGGGGAGATGCCACTGGCAGCTTCTTGCACGCTTGCCATTGCATGAACCAACTGCTGTTGATGATGCCGGCTTGTCCTCTGTCTACCTGAAGTAGCTGATCATAGGCAACCAGGACATAAGCTGATGTCAACAGTTATTGCAATATAAGAATAGGCAGTAAATGTGCAGACTCTTTTCAAGGGTTCCAGAGATTACTTTTTAATTTTGTCCCTGGTTGCTCATACACCCCTTAACAGAACCATTTTCTTGGTCCTTTTCACATGTTGGTTCTGATGTGGACCATCAAAGGCAGATCATTCCACTTCTATTCCAAGTTCAATTCCAGGCTTGAGGAGATCTTCATAACCCTGGTAATGGACAAGCAACACAACCTTTTGGACTTGTATGCTCTGCTGCAAAGAACAATGTCTGTCTGTCTGTCTAACTATACTATCCATCATTATCACATCAATTTAACTCGTAGTTTTCCCCTCACCTCCCCAAAAAAAACTTGAATATCCCTGGATCATTGTGCTGTGCACAGTTTGCATATATTCCCTTCAGTCCCTAGCCTTGTCCACACAAGCTGATTAATGTTGAATCTGTTGGACAATGCAGGGGTTATGACTGTTGCTAGCTTGTAGATTCCTAAACATGCAATGCTTATATTCTCATCCTCCTGGCTCTGACCTTGGGTAAATCTCTTTTACCTTACCTAGAGACGTGACTGCCTTCTGGAGTAAAATATCCAGGTAACTTTCCTGCCTTGCCTGTGCATTGCACTGTCTGAAGCTTGGATTCACCTAAGTTGATACTTGATGAGCAGCAGACACTTAAAACATATGTGATTACCATGGATCACACGGGTGTTCACAACATTATGGTTCTGCACGTCACTTGGCTGTTATTTAATTGTTTTTATTTAAATAATTGCTTGGTAGTATACAAGTTAAAACACTGTTGAAAAGAGAAAAGAAATTGAAGCTTTTCATCTTGCACTCATCAGGACTAGGATGAAAGAAATCAGATTTGAATAAATGATACCAATTTGTGCAAAATGAGGGTGCTAATTGGTTGGGCCAATGTTAGTGATGTAGTAGGAACAGTTAACTGTCGATCTTAATTCACAGACCATGCAAGTAGATTCTAATTTGGTCGGGTATTGCTTTGGGAATGTAACAGAATTGAGAGAGTCCATAACAGCTTTTTATTTCCTCCCTCTCACTCACTCCCCCACCTCCAATGAGAAAGATGCAGTGTGTATACAAATTTGTTTTGCCTAAAACCGGGTACTGTGTGATGATATATGTAGCTTCTAGCAACAACAAATGTTTCACACTGCAAGCCCAGCTGATGATCTCAGATTGGTTTGGTTTCCGATGCTTTTTTTTGGCACAGTTTTAATTATTTGGATGTTGTCCAGTAGCAGAATCTGCTCTAATGTTGTCTCAGTATTCTGAAGCCCCCACTGTATGATTGATGAATCAAACCTCCTCCATTTTGAAATACTGCTTTAAGGAAGCACTGAGGGACTCTGGATGGAGGATTCAATGTCCATTAAGAAGAATAACTCAGTAGCATAACTACTGACCAAGCTCACTGCACTCTAAAGGTTGTCCTTGCTAGATGGTTTCGTGTCAGGTGCTGAGGGAACCAACAGAAGGTAAATATCTCTTTGACCTCAATCTCAGCAAGCTACCTGTTGCAGATGTGTCCTTTGATGACTGACCTTGTATGTAGAAGTGATCACCACAGTCCTTATGGAGATGTAATCTGACTTTACATAAAATCATAAGATGCAGGAGCAGAAGTCAATCATCTGGCCCATTGGGTCTGCTTTAACATTCAATAAGATCATGACTGATTTGAATCCTCAACTCCACTTGCTTGTCTTTTCTCCATAACTCTTAATTCCCTTACTAATTACAAATCTGTCTCTCGGCCTTGAACGTAGTTAATGACTCAGCCTGTATAGCCCTCTACAGTAAAGAATTCCACAGATTCACTACCTACTGAGATGAAATTCCTCATCTCTGTCCTAATTGGGCGACTCCTCACTCTGAGATTATGCCCTCTAGTCTGAGATCTCCACAAGTGGTAACAACCTCTCTGCATCTACCCTGTAAAACCCCCTAAGAATCTTTGTGCATTTCAGTAAGGTCTTCTCTCATTCTTCAACAACAAAAACCAAAAGAACTATGGATGCTTTAAATCAGGAACAGAAACAAAGTTGCTGGAAAAGCTCAGCAGGTCTGGCAGCATCTGTGAAGAAAAAATCAGAGTTAACATTCCGGGTCCGGTGACCATTCCTCAGAACTCCTCTCATTCTTTTTAACTTCAATCAGTATAGCCCAACGTACCCAACCTCTCATAAAGTTTGAATACACGTAGGAACAGATTCAAGAACAGCTTCTTCTCTCCCCGCCATTATCAGACTTTTGAACAGACCTCTCAAATGTTAATGTTGATCTCTCTCTCTGCATCTTCTCTGCAGCCGTAACTCTATTCTGCGCTCTGTTCTGCTACCCAGATATACTTTATATAGTATGATCTGTAAACATATAGCACACAAAACAACACTTTTCACTGTATCTCGGTACATGTGACAACAATAAATCAAACTCAAACTCATAACACAGTTCCTCTGTAACTGTGTTCAACGTGGTGAATCTTCTCTGGACTGCCTCTAATGCTAATACTTCTTTCTTTGGATAAGTTCACAAGTTAAGGTCATAAACTATTCAAAATTCCAATTGTGGTCTAACTAGTGCAGTATTTTCACCCTTTTTTATATTCCATTTTCTTTGAAATACCAGACAACATTCTGGTTTCCTTCCCTATTACTTGCTGACCTTTTGTGCTAACATTTGATATTTACGCATAAGGACTTTGAATTCCCTCTATGCTGCAGCCTTTCTTCATTTAAACAATATACAGCTCTTCTATTCTTCCTGCCAAAAGTGCATAACCTCACATTTTCCCATATTATATTCCATCTGACAGGTTTTTGCCTGCTTGTTTAATCTGCCTACATCTCTGAGCAGACTGTATCATCCTCACAAGTTGCCTTGCCACCTTTTTTTATCCTCAATTTGACTATATAGTACATCAACTTTCCTCATCTAAATTATTCATTTGTATTATAAATAATTGTGGCCCCAGCAGTGATTTCCTGTGGTTCACAAATAGTTACAGTCTACCATCCTGAAACTGCTCCCTATTATTGCATCTCTTTGTCTTCTATCAGTCAGCCAGTTCTCCACCCATGCACATGTACGATCTCCAACACCATAATCCCTTGACTTAATGTGCAGTACCTTATCAAACACTTTCTAGAAATCCAAATATATCCACCACTACCCTTTTTATTAATCCTTCTTATTACTCTCTCAAAGAATGGGCATGTTCCCCCCTGCCACTTTTGTTTGAAGCCATACTGACCCTACTTGGTTATATTATGTATTAATAAATGCTTTAACTTTAGATTCTTTTATCATAGACTCTAATATTCCCCAGTAACAAATATTAAACTAACTAGCTTATTGACTGTTTTTCATCTCCTTTTTTTGAATAAGGCCATTGGAGGATTGAAAAACTGCCATTTTTCCGGAATATGAACATTCTTGGTTGACTACTACCAGTGCATCTGCCATCTCTGCTGCTGTTACTTTTTAATATCCTAGAATGAATCCCATCAGATCCAGGAAACTTATCAGCCTTCAGCCCCATTAGTTTCACTAATGATAGTTATTCTATTTATTCCCCCACCTTCCCTTTATTTTTTCTATTGATTTAGTTTTGTTGGAATAGTGTTAGTATCTTTTCCTGTGAAGGCTGATGCAAAGTATTTAATCAACTCCTCTGCCAGTTCCTCGTTCCCCATTATTATTTCCCCACTTCATTCTCTAGAGAGCCTATGTTCACTTGGTCCTCTTTTTGATATATATAAAGAAGCTCTTGCTGTCTGTCTTGATAGTACTTGCAAGTTTACCCTCAATGTTTGTTTACTCCGTCTTTTATTTTTATTCATCTTTTATTGGTTTTAAAACTTTCCCAATCCTCTATCTTACCATTAATCTTTGTTGCTATCCTTGATTTCCATGGTTGGCTTATTCCCTTCCTCAAATCCTTCTTTCTTATTGGAATATATCCTTGTGAGCCAAGACCTACTTTCTTAAATGTCTGCCGTTGTTCCTCAACTATCTTTGCTGCTAAACTTCTTTCACATTTGACTCCAGCCAGCTCTACCATTATTCTTTTATAACTACCCTTATTTTGTTTAGTTGTTTCTCCCCCAAAACTCTTTCACTGTACCATGTTATGGTCGCTGTTTTGTAGAGGATCTTTGAGTCTGAAATCTCTATTAAACCTGCCTGCTTACATATCACCAGATCCAAAGTAACCTGATCTACATAGTTCTAAGAAATTGTCTGGAACACAACTGAATTTTTCCTTTGCCAATGAAATGAAAGGTCATCTCTACCAATTTGACTTTCCCAACCTACATGAGGATTAAAGTCACCCACTAATAATTTACTGCTTTCCAACAAGCCCTCATCCCATAATTTATTGTGTTGGAAAGCGATCTTAAAGAGGGGTCTCAGTCCTGTGTTCAGTAGCATTAATTGATCTTTATTCAGAGCTCCTTACTAATATAGTGTGGAGAGATCTCTAGGACACTCTACCTTTTCCAGTAAAGTAATACATACCGTGTCACCATGATTACGTGCAACATTGACTTCAATGCTTGCCACATCTCCTGTGACCTAAACACCCAATCCTGTAATTAACGCTCAGTCAGGGACAGCTTCACGGTCAACCCTAAGTCCTCCCATCATCTCCTAATGTTTGCCAGGCCCCCTATCATCTGTCTTTGGGCTCTTACAATACATTATATTGACCATATTCCAACACTAACTGTTTTGTCCCTTCCCAGACATTTGCCAGCTGCATTATATATTTGCTTATTATTAATTACTTTTATAATTCTGTTTGCTATTTATAATTCTTGCTAACCTTAGTTCAGAATGTTGGAAAGGTTGTTAATTTCTACCAATTGTTATAAAGTTTGTAATATCAACCCTGATATAAAGTTACTTATTCACAGTTACACCTAATACTGGAAATCTGTGACAAAGTTGACAATTTCAGGAGCAGCTTCCCTCCTACCTGATTTTGAAAGTTCAAACACAGTTTCTCCACCTAGCAGCTGCTATTTACATCTGCTTCAATTTGCATGCTGCAACGTGGTTTAAAACAGAAGTTTGATGCAAGGATGGACTTTATTGTCATTTCTTTAAATACTTTTCATACTAATTCTCTTTATTATTCAAATCCAAATGAAATTCAGTCACTTTTGCAGCTTTAGCAAATCATTAAAAAAAAACTTCTTTAGATTCTTTAATGTTCTAATAGACATGGCCTCTTTCTGTCCCTTTTCTTATCATTTCTCTCTGCCAATCTTCCCTTGTACTTTATACTGTTCGTTAGGAAGAGGCGATTGTTTATTCTCTTAAGGTCATAGTGACCCTGTTTCACAATTGTTTCAGCCCTCCTTTGTTACTAGGTTATCTTGTTATACCTTTTTGTTGTTCTAATCTTCCTGCTGATGGAGAAAAAATTTTTCCAAGGGCGTTCATCAAAACTAGTCTCTGCATCCAAGGCTGACTGCCTACAGAAATCTAATTGAATTTCCCAATGTCTAATACATTTAAACTACTATGATTGTATGAATATATGTGTCTACTCTAATATGTAATTATCATTATTTAAATGCTTCATTTAAGGTAGGTCAAGCTTTCCCTATCCATTTCATAATAAATCAGGAAATTTCAAATAAGGCTGTTTTCATCTGAGCTGCTTTATCAGAGCCTTAGTGTCTGCAAGCTAGCCCCGTCTTACTAAGACTCAGAGGCATTTTGTTGTCTGTCTGTGAAGACAATGATTTGAGCTATGTGAAATGTTGCATCAGCCACAGTCTTTTTTTGACCAACTTATGTCAGTTTAAAATTAAAACACAAGCAGCCATTTTGTCACATTTAGCCATGGGCAGTTACAACATGTGTCCTACCCTGTAGCTAATGTCAGGGGTCTATAGACTACTCCCACCAGCTTCTTTTTGCTCTTGTTATTTCTTACCTCCACCCATATGGATTCCAAATCTTCTAGCCCAAGTTCATTTCTTGCTATCAATTATTCCATCCAATATTAACAAAGCTATTCCACCACTTTTCCTTCATGCCTGTCCTTTTTAAGATGTCACATACCCCTGAATATGTAATCCCCAGTTTTGATCTCCTTTGTTACAATGTCTGTAAAGGCCACAAGATCATATCCATTCACCTCTCCTTTGTGCTATTAATCATTCTATTTGTTCTAAATGCTACATGCATTCAAGTAAGGAACCATTAACTTAAATGCTACATGCATTCAAGTAAAGAACCATTAGCTTGTGTGATTTTACCATTTTTTCCCTTTTGACCTATTTGCTGCTGTTTTCTATGTTTTCACCCACTGTCCCTTCCCGTCCCATTCTGAACATCATTGAGGATATTGTCAATCATTTAATGTAGCACAAACATGCTAAATTGGGAAAATTCCAATAGATCTAGTACTTCTAAACAGGTATCCATGAACCACTGTGAGCCATCAACAACAAAATAGTATTCAATCACAATCTATAATCCCAAAACCTAGCATATCCCCTGCTCTGCCACTACCAGCAAAAGACAAAGGATCAACTATTAATTCAATAAAGAAAGCAGAAAGGCATGCAAGGGGCAGCACCAAGCAGATCTAAGATGAGGTGTTTCAGCCTGGTGAAGATATAACACAGGACTACTTGCATGCCAAGCAGCATCCAATAGTTAGGGCTAAGGGACTCCACAACCAACAGGTCAGACCTAAATCTGCATCCCTGTCATATCTAGTTCTGAATGTTGATGGAAATGAAAGAACAAATAAGATGGGAGGTTCCACAAATATGATTTTCAATGATGTGGAGCCCAGCAAATCAGAAGGGATGGACAATAAATGGTAGTTTAGCCAGTGATGTCCACATGCCGTGAACAAGTAAGCCACGTACTAGCAAATCTTGCCTTGATGTCAAGGGCTGCTGTATTCACCACATCTTTAATCTGGAATTCAGCACATCTGTTCATGTTTATACCAAGATCAAAATCTCTTCAAGATCTGAATAACCTACCAAAAAAGAAACTGGTTAAATACTGCTTAATAGCACTATTGATGACACATTCCATCACTTTACTGAAGACTGAGATTAAACCGGGGCTGTTGTTAGCCAGATTGGTTCTTGTGGCATATTTTCAGCACTGAAGTTGGGATGTTATCAGAGCATTCAGAAGTAGGATTGACATTTAACCAAGGTTATTTAAAGAGCCACTTAAGTTGCATCTGAGGTCATTTTGACTTAATCATGCACAGCAAGGGTGGTTGTGGGATCTGTGGTGCAGCAGTAGTGATTCTACCTCTGAGCTATGAGGCCTGGTTTAAAGTCCCCTGTTATAACATCTCTGAAGAGGTTGATTTTAAAATATCTACACTCAAATTGGTGGAAGTAAGTGGTGAGTTGCTGGAGACTTTTGGAGGCTTCTGTTGACCACAGACAGGCAAAGGATGACATTGCCTTCCATGGTTATGAGGGTGTTAGCTGCACTCCTATATCTGTTCAACTCGACCAGGATGTACAGAGCAGGTAGTTGTAAGAAGATTCTCCTGGGTATTGGGAGGACAATAGGTTTCTCTTTAAAAGATACTCCCCTGAGCACATGCTGATATTGATGCATGAAGAAAAGTGCCTTTAGATACTTCATTAATGAGGTGGCAACAATGGTTGTGACTCCACCTTCTTGGAGCTGCAAATTAAGACTGGGATTTCCTTTCCGGTGGCTGGGGAGTTCACCATCATCTTTTCTCTGCATTGGTAGCCTTTTGAAGCTGAGAGCAATATTTTGTAATTTACAGTTCAAGACCATCCAGGAAATGATAAAGGTACTCTACAGGACAAGAGGCATCTTCCTTTTCTGTTCAAGGAGGGGTGACCAAGATGAAAGAATGCATGTGTTCATCAGAATGGCATGCTTCTTGATGGTTTTGTGCACCATTGAATGCATGCAGATGTGGCTTTTTGGGACACCATTCAAGGAGGACCAATACCAAATTCTCAAATATGTTTTCATACCGTAGGTCATCCATCTTCTGATTGTAGAGGCATATGTGCATTTCCTTCAATGCTTACTCTCTGTCCCCAGTGGGAGATTCTCTTCAGCTGCTTCAATGCAGCATCAGATTCTGCTCTATGTCCTTAATACTGGGGTGATTTCCATGATTCAGATAATCTGCAGCTTGCTTATGTAGCTGTATTTGTTAGAATTCAGTTACTCCAATGGTGCATTTTGGACATATTCTTCGATAGTTAATGATGTTTTTCATAGTAAAGTGGAGAATTTATTAGAAAACTGCAAATGCCATCCACAGAACCATCAGGCTATTACTACTGAATTTTTATCAAGGAGCTGCTTCATCTATAGGTATAGTCAGGGACAGAATTTTAAGTTCCAACAGAAACATTAAATGGGTGATATCAGATTTGCAATCAATTATGTACTGCACTCAATTTCCCTTTAGATGGGGCATCTATACAACACGTGACCACTTGTCACATCAACAGATGTATAACATAAACACTAAATATAGGACTGAAGACCTCCTGTCTTGACAGATAATGGAATGATTATGTAGTACATGAACAAACAGGCTCTGAATAGCCCAGACAGGATATAAATTAACCTCCGGTGCCTGAATCGCAAGATGACGCTTACAACACCCTCTCATCCAGACAATATAACAGCCAGCAGTCAGTTCAACTATATCAAGATATTCTAACCCATTTGATGTTACCTGTGGGTAGACTTCTGCATCACTATCTAGCATCTGTTTCCATTTACTTATTCAGTACCTTAAGCATTTCAGATTAGAAGCTGAATGACATTATCCTAAAAAATAAATTATATGTGATTCCTCCATTGGGGCAGCAAATGGTATTACCAACAGTTATGCTAAGCATCTCATAGCAGATGCTGGCTGGGCAGCCCTGTTTATATTTTCTTGCCAGATGATTATAATTTTATATCAGAGAGCACCTAGGCTATCTCTTGCTCATCCTTTTGGTTCTCAGAATGGAAACTTTTCCTCTGGCAGCCATCCTTCTTACCTCTGTTTTTCCATAAACATTAATTTAATTCTATGTACCAGCATTATGAATCTGCTGGTGCCCAAAATCTCCCCCTTTCCATCATGTATTTTATGCTTTGGGAACAGCAATTTTTAATTGAAATGGGATAACATCACCTCCTGAGCGTAAATTAATTCCTCAATAAATGCAAGCAGTGTTTCTGAACAAGTGGTCCTAGCCCTGAATCTAGAATCACATTATTTACTTACAATGCTATTGCAAGAGAAGAAAGCTAATGGAACAAACCTAATTCTGAGCTCCTTTTTAGATGGCTTTGTAAACTGTGGTTCTTTAATATCCTGGAATTGAACAATTTTCATTAATACAAAGGAGAAATCTCTGCAAGCTGAGAGGTTACATTCTGCATCATGTTTTAACAGGTTTCAAGTTAAAGGCTCAACATATAAGACATTTATTTGTCCAAGGTACCATTATTTTTACAGGATATCAATTGGTTTGGATTTTGCAGTCAGCAGAAATGAAAAATGAAAATTCTCAGACTTGCCTGCAACCTTGTTGCAGACTCTGCGCACTAGAACCTGTGATTTCAAAGAGCTAAAGGTGTCTGACACCTTCTCCATAGATGACCTGGGAAACAATTATCTATCTATTTTACCGGTCAAATTAAAAATGAGACTCACAGTAACTAACTGAACATGAGTTTGGAGCATTTAATTTACTGACAACATACAGAAAATGAGGAAAGAAAGACAGGTTTAAGAAATTAATAACAGGAAAATATTGTCCAACTCACTCCTTCAGTCAGTGCTGATAGAAATAATGGTGAAGCTATTTCAAACTCTAAAACAATATAACCTCTAAAATGTGGATCCTTTCCCATATTATAGTCCATCTGCTAAATATTTGCCCACTCGCTTAGCCTATTTATTTCCAATATTCACTTCACAACTTACCTACCTATCTTTGTCATTAGCAAATTTACCAATCATACATCCAGCCCTTTTCATCTAGCTGTTGATGTATAATGTAACTAGTTGAGGCCCCAACATTGATCCTTGTGTCACTCCATTTGCTTTTCTCTGTCAACTCAAAAAGTCATTTATGCTTTTTCTATCTTTCCTGTTAGCTCACCAATCCTTTATCCATTCTAGTACATTACTGCTTACATAATGAGATCGGTTTCTGTATAAGTACCTTTTGATATCGGATGATGTCAAATGGCTTCTGAAAATCAAAAAGCACCACATCCACAGATTTTCTAAGTCTGTCCTGTAGTGTCCTTAATAAATTCTAGCATTTTCTCTATAACAGATGTAGGCCAACTCGCCTGTAGTTTCTTGCTTTTGGAATGTCCTCTTGAATAGAGGAGTTACAAAAGAAAACAGCCCATTTGGACACATTACGGCACATCTGTGTAGCAGGTGGGATTTGAACACTGACATTCTAGCCCATAGGTAGAGACAAATCGAGGAGATGCATGTTGATTCAGATCTTAGCCTGTTTGTAAATTAGAACTCTCAACATACGTTATCCCTTGTTTTTACTGAGATAGCATTCTCTATTTCCAATCTGATGGGACCTTTCCAGAATCTAAGGAATTTTGGAGAATGAAATGTTTCTACAATCACAGCAGTTTCTTTTGTGGCCATAAAATGAAGTCCGTCAACATCATGGACTTGTCAGCCGTTTGTTCCCTGCATGGTCTATCTTCATTCTTCCAGAGCAAATCCAGTCCTGCCACTCATATCTGGATGCAGTTTATTTCAACACATGATTTAAAATGATCAAAAAAGCTTACGAAACCAGTCATATTGTTCCCTCTAGAATATTCAGACTTTGGTGGTCAGGTATAGAAGAAGTCCAAAGAGACATAGAAATGGACCAATAACCAGAAGAAATAATCCACTAGTTAACCGGTTAAGTAGCCCTTGATTCTTTTTAAATAGAAGAAATGAGAGGTCCTTCATTTCATTTAACATCATCTCCAGCTGTGCTAGTTGAAGAAACCATACCGTCTGCCTCATGGAGTCCAAAAATGCACACTGCATTGTGTCTTACTCTTTGCAGGCTGTGAATGGTCATTAGGCACTTGTGGGCAAACCCTGTAAACAACTTGGTGACCTGCATATTTTTTGTCAAAAGTGTGGGAAAGATATCGTGGACCACATTTCACGCATATGTGATTGCCCTAAGCTTAGAAAACTGGCATAGCATGACCCAACTTAATCCTCTGTAGCTTTGGTCTTCCTAATATTTACTTGGAGAACATTTTTAATACAGGACTGGATGTCAAGTAAAATGTCTGGCAACAGAGGCAGGGTCAAGATAGCCAGGGGTCAGGTGTAGCCGGGTATTATTAGCATACATCTGCAACTGTTGTACTCTTAATGATGTTACAAGCATGGTAATAATTAAAAGAAAGGGAGCAGGATGATGCAGGAGCAGTGAAAAGTCAATACTGTGGTTCTCTGCCTACAACTGGATACTATATATATAGGTAACAGCAGTTCCACTTAAATGAATGATAGATGAGGCATTGCAGGAATATAGTCAATCCTAGCTGTCAAAGGCTAGACTGAAGGATAGTACACCAGATCGTACTCATGAAAATTGTCATTTGTGACTTTTATTTCAGTGGAAAGCTAATTGCAGAGGTTCAGACATGAAGTTATGGGAAAGATGAGCACAAATTTAGAAGGCAACAGCACATTGAGAATCCTGGAAAGGAAATGAAGATTAGATATGGGTCACTAGTTTTCAAAGACCTGACTGAGATCATGGATATTTTTGAGATTTAACTGAAATGTCAATTTTGATACCTGTTTCTACACCAGGTTAGAGATAGTAAGAACTGCCGCTGCTGGAGTCAAAGATAACACGGTGTGGATCTGGAGGAACACAGCAGGCCAGGAAGCATCAGAGGAGCAGGAAAGCTGATGTTTCGGGTCGGGACCCTTCTTTGTCCCAACCCAAAGGGTCCCGACCTGAAACGTCACCTTTCCTGCTCCTCTGATGCTGCCTGGCCTGCTGTGTTCCTCCATCTCCACACTGTGTTATCTACATCAGGTTAGTTTTGTTGCTACTACTGTCATTTCTGAGTCAGCAGTTCATCTCTTCGAGACCAGTGTTGAATTTGAGCCCACCATCCCTCGAGAGAGTGCTGTGCAGCTGTGGAAAATAAATGTAGTTTTGTCATGATGGCTACTTTTTTATAACTGTGTTCCTTCTCAAGAAACTCATTTTTGAGGATTTTGTTTTTACACAGAGTTTAGTGTTTGAAGAAACTGGTGATCAGTAAGGGGGGAATATTTGCAGCCTGAAGGGATGCTATGGAGGCAGGGAGAGTTTGGGCTAAATGTTGGCTGATGATTGGGGCTTTCTGAAATGTGTCGGCTGACTGCGGAGATGGCAGCTTGAGTGAGCTTAGGTTTGGAGGTGGGGTTGGGCCGGCAATGTGCAGGACAGCATTGGCTGATGTCTAGGGAGGCAGCTCCAGAGCAGAACATGAAGCCAGAGGCTCTCGATCAATTGTACAGTACATAGCTTGAGGAACATTTTGCATGGGCAGTTATGCAGCAGGAGATCATTCTGGGGCTTGGAGAGAGTATTGACGAGTCATGAAGAAAAGCTGTAGCAAACAGAAAAACGAATGAAAGTTGCTACTCATGGCCCATTGCATTTCATGGATTCCCAATTTTGAGCTGCAAGACTTGTTCAAAGTTTGTCCCATTTAGCATAGTGTTATACCCTCCATTTTATTGTGAGGAATGCTCATTATGAAGACTCAGCATGCAACACACAGGGTTAAGCAATCCCACAACAAACCGATCAGACCTAAGCTCTGCACTGAATGGTGGTGGACAATTTTAAAAAGCTAAAGAAAGTGGAGGCTCCACAAACATACAAAGACAGTGCAGTAGTCATAGAATCCCTACAATACACATGTAAGCTATTCAGCCCATCAAGTCTACACCGACTCTCGAAAGAGCATTACACCCTATCCCTGTAACCCTACATTTACCATAGTTAATCCACCCAGCCTGCACACTACAGGGCAATTTAGCATGGCCAATCCACCCAACTTGCACAATTTTGAAATGTGGGAGGAAGCCCACACAGATATGGGGAGAACATGCAAACTCCACACAGTCACCCAAGGCTGGAATTGAACCCAGGTTTCTGGCAATGTTAAACAGCAGCGCTAACCACTGAGCCACCATGCTGTCCTCTAGATTGGTAGTTGCTTCTACAGAGCTGTCAAGGATAGATGCGTCTGTGAACGGTAGATTGGGGAAAATGACAGTCAAGTAGATTTTTTTTTCCCTCTTGTTGATTTCTTCACCATCTGCTGCAGTCCCAGTCTAGCAGCTATGTCCTTTTGGATGAGGCAAGATCAATTTGCAGTGGTGCTACTGAGCCACTCTTGTGTTGGATATTACTGTCTATCGTACATTCTGTGCCCTTGCCACGCTCCATGTTTCTTCCAAGTGGTGTTCAATGTAATGGAGTACTGATTCAGTACTTTTCAGCCTAGGAGGTGGTAATCAGCAGGGAATTTTTGCCTGTGTGTGACCTATATGAGACTTCATGGGGTCTAGAGTGAATATTGAGGACCCCCACAGAAACACTCTCTTTCCTGACTGGATATCAATGTGCCACCACTTCTAGTGGGTCTGTCTTGCTGATAAGATGAGACATACCCAGGGATGATGATGGTGGTGTATGGGGTTTTGTCTTTAGCATATCATTTCATGCGTATGACAGTCAGGCTGTTGTTGACTTGTCTGTGGAACTAGATATTGTTTTACTCAGTTGAGGTTTTATAACGTACAGAAAGTACCCTGAGGTGAGAAGCAGATTCATTTCGTACCAGCTGATGAGCTATAAAAGTAGTTAAAGCCTTGAGATTTTCCTGAGTCCTGTTGTAAATGCCAATGAGTTAGCCTGTGTCTCTGTGTGTTGGGAGAGATGGTCAAGAAAAGAATCCAGTGCAGTTAATGTGCAGAGGTTTACTAAAAGAAATGTTGTGTGTGAGTAAAGAATTTTAAAGTGAAGATGGGAATGGTACTTCACTGGAGTGGAAGGTCTATGAAAGGAGATTACTGGGAAATATTGGTAATTATTTTTTGTTTTATGCGAAGACTTTCCAAATTGCCTTCTGTAATGTTATAAATTTAGTTTCTTCCATTGAAAGTGCATTAGCAGCTTCTTATAAATATGTCAGCGACTGAGGACCACCATAACCAAGTTTCAGAATTAAAACGTATCATCTATGAGGCCTGTCAGTATACTCAAATGCCACTACTGATAATAAGGCAATAACTGGTGTGTCATTGGTCCACACATAGCAAGACTGATGGGGAATTAATTTCAGCATCCTTAAGTGTACATGATTAAAGTAAAATTAAACTTATGTGCATCTGAAACACTTGTAAAATGGTTAGACGCCTCTGCCCTTGTAATTTCTTACTTTCTCTTTTCCTGCCACTCTGCTGAGGTGCTAACAACTTGCTGACTGTTCCTCAGTTGCCTATGATGACCCTGGTGGCTGTTATCTGTGATCTGGCACCTTGAAGACTCTGGTGTGCTAAGGGTCTCCTGTACAGGTGCAAGTGTACCTTCATCAACCTGTTTGGTGGAGGTGATGGCTGTGTCTGGTTAAATGGAGGTAGGGTTCCATTGGTGTCCTAGAATGAAGGCCCAGGGTGCCTTGTTGGCAATCCACCTCTCTGGTGCACAGTCACACCTCCTGTTCTTCACAAGGAGTCAGAACACTTGGAGGGAAGTCAAGATGCTAGGTCTGATGTTCCCTCTAAGTTGTGTAGTGGCACAGCTGTTCTGAGGCTCCATGAATGCTGATTGGTATGCTGATGCATTGACTTGCAGCACAAAGGAAAAATAATGAGAGGGAAAAAAAAACAAGATTCACTGTGCTCCATGTGCATGCATATCTCATTGGTTGACAACCATGTAATGATTTTAGAAAAGCTGTCCTGTCCATGAGCAAAGTGATGCTCATTTCTGGTCCTGCCACCAAACTTGCCCCCACATTGCAAGATTCTGCCCATTAACTGGGATCTTTGTGAAAGATTCACAGTGTCTTTAAATTTAAAAGCTCATAACTACTCTGAAGCTCATCATCATCTTTTGGTTACACAATGACTTGTAATATGAATTCTATGTTTTCTAAACCACCATTTAAATTAAAAAAATATCATTAAAATATGCATGGGTATATTTTTGACATTCTTTGCCATATATATTTGTTCTACAATTACACTTTGGTCAATTAGAAGGGATAGCTCTTTTAAAATTAAGTGGTGCATCAGGCCGAGAAGCAATGTTGTAAGAATTTCATAAAAACTCTTTCTTGGTGAAATATTGGCAGACTATTCTCAATGTGCAACCAAAATATTTCACTTTAACAAGTTTTTTATTTAAAACAATGGGCTTGATTATGCAGCCAGTGGCAAAAGAGTACCTGTGACACTAATATTTTTCTGAGGAACTGATACTTCATATTAATTTAATTTTTGTGGCTATAGAAGTATTTCAGCAATCACTTATCATTGTTTATGCCATTAAAAACATTCTTGCACATGAAAGCATGACCAACTTTTACAGTCATGTTTAGTGTGTATCCAGAGGGCAAGTACATGTAGTTGCAGTTATTTCAATATGGAACCTAATGATAACAACTGTAATAGTGTAGTGCACAGTGTAGAGGAGCAGGTTATCCCTGAACAAAACCTCTGGATTTCCAGATTTTACTGTGTATTTGCCATTGTCAGATTTTGCTGCTCAATTAACTCCATAATAATGGTGAGTGCTATTCACTGCAGCATTATTATTGCAGAAAAATGCAGGCCTACCTTGCATAGAAGAAATAACTTGTCTGCATTGTTTCTGTTAAAGGTAGAAGGACTGGGAGTAACCCTCTAGGGAAATTTACAGCTATAGTTGACCAATCACTCTTTAGGATTTCGAGCAAAAAAAGAGTTTTAGCTTTGTGGTGACCTGCAAATAAAATTATGCTTATATTTTGATATGTATTGAATGAAGTCACCTGACAATACTTATCTTAAAAACTAGAAATTTGCACGTAACTGGCTATTAAATTCTGCCAACACTATTCGTCCAACCTGTGTTTTAAAATGTAAATAAAATATGAAATTTTCTGTATTAATTGCCCAAATATATTTTTAAGCTGGAAAGCATTTAACAAGTAAAGATGAAATAAAAGGGATTCATTGGGCCACCTGGACTTGTGTAATTGGACCTGAAGTAAATGGAATTTGGCCTAAGTATACAGACATCACGGACATCAATTTTGTGGATGCGAACTTTGGCAGTGCTACACTCGTCTCAGGAGATGACTTTGGATTTGTCAAACTTTTTAGGTTTCCTTGTTTGAAGAAAGGTAAGGAATCTGTTTCTTCACTGTCACATTTTTATTGATTTATGCTATCAACAATGAATGTTGTTCTAATACATCCAATATCTATGTTACAAAGATTTACAATGTGGAAATATTTATTTGGATAGTGGCTCTATGCAGACTATTGGAAGCAGGCAGTGCCACAGGTTGCGCAGGCAGTGGCCTCTGGCACTGCTTGTCCACAGGAAAATTAACAAGAATCATCAGAAATTGTGTCATGTGAACTAATTTCTTCCCCATATCTTTAGAATGTTATATTTTCTTGCCTCTACTTTTACTTTTTCCTTCAGTTTCTTATGTACTTTACAATGCACATTTTCTTTGCTGTTAGTACCATCAACACTTTATGCAGGTGCTGAAAATCTGCAACATTGTCTTACTGCCTGAAGGACTAGAACTAGGCTGTGAGGTAGGCAAGCTTGATCCTTGCTTTCTGTTGAACTTTCCAGGATGACCTACCAAGGAGGGGCTCCCAAGCACATCTTTTAACATAAATGGGAGAAAAGAATCCCTTAATGGCGGGGACTTCCCATGTATTTGACCCTTTGTGTACAGTTAAGTGGAGGTATGTCTGGTTAGCCAAGGAGTACTGAAATGCTGAGGAATAAATATGAAGCCCAAATAGGGGTCACAGTGATTATACTGTTGATTTCTGAAACTAAGGAAGTCATGTTTTGAAATTTGCAATGTAACCTCCCTTATAAGAGGAAATTTGGGTATAAAATAAGAATCTTTTGTGGGGAGGGGACCTAGACCACCCCTCAAGCCCACTAGTCATGTGGCCTTTAAACTGGAATTTTTGCCTCCATTACTAGAATGCTGAAGAACCACCTCTATCAATGGGTAAATTAGGCTATTTTTCCTGATGTTAGAATAACTATCAGGAATGAATTTCTGGTTGTCTGTTCTCAGTATTTATTAGAGATGTAACGCATTGCAGATTTCTGCAGCCCTGTACCTAGAAATGCAATAACTATGTCCGTTTGTAAGGCACTAAATGAGCATTTAAACATCCAGTATGGCAGTCATTATACAATACTCATGACAAGTTGGAAATTTGCTGCTCACCACATTGGGAATTTGGCTGCTCCATTTGTGTTCAGGGCACATGCCATAACGTTTTAAATTGGTGAATAAAATATTTGAATTAACTTGTTTTCCAAATTAATACTGTCCAAATTTAATTCTGACTGCTAAGGGAAAGATTTTGCTGCTGCTGCAATATTATTGGCTGCCTTTTGAACAGTTGTAGTCATAAGCGATGTGATACTTTTGGGATTGGAGAAGAAAAATAAGGGGATGTGGCAGGAAGAGCATGAACAATTCATAGAAGAAGGAAGAGAAGAAAAGTTTGCAGGAGTTCATTACATAAACAGATCTTAAGCAATCAGTTCTTCTACATGAACTTATTGGAGGAGGAAGGTTTTACAACAGAACATTTTAATCAAACTGTATCATCTGTTGGAGCTACATAGAACATAGAACAGTACAGCACAGTACAGGCCCTTCGGCTCACGATGTTGCGCCGACCTATTATCCTACTAAAATCAATCTACCCTGCAAACCCTACATTTTACTATCCTCCATGTGCCTATCCAAGAGTTTCTTAAAAGTCTCTAAATTATCTGACTCCACTACCACTGCCAGCAGTGCATTCCACACGCCCACCACTCTCTGTGTGAAGAACCTACCTCTGACATCTCCCCTATACTTTCCTCCAATCACCTTAAAATTATGCCCCCTCATAATAGTCATTTCCGCCCTGGGAAAAAGTCTCTGACTCTATCTATGCTTCTCATCAACTTGTACACTACCTGACACTTAACACCAAGGGATAGGCAAAACTGCTTCTGACACAGAGGAGAACAGCCATGAAGGAAAGAAGGGGTATAGGAGTGAACAAAGAGAAGAAAACATGAGAGAGCCGTTTTCCAAGACAAACTGTAAAATGTAGTCGTTACTATCTAGGTCAAGGGGGTTTGACCTGGAGAATTCCCTGCCTATTTGGAATTGTATGTGCACTTAGCTCTTCAAAGGAATTCTCACTGGTTGTGATTTAGCATGGATCATGTTCAAGAAGGATGAATTACAATTTTAAGTTTGGGTAACGTGGACTTTGGAGGGATGGGGAGAAATTGAAGGCAGTGCTAAGGGCAGGTGTATTAATGGGTAAAAGTGCTGGTGAACCGTTGGCAGTGTTTAAATATTTAGTAAATGCAAGAGCTGTCCATGCCCTAATTGGAAATTTCCACTTGTGTAATTTAAAGAATCTTGGTCAACAAGTGAAAGGTAGTATAAAACTAAACCAAAGGATTTATATGAATTCCACAATATAAGGTTGTATTACTCAAACTAAACTTGTGTTCCTTAGAATTTAGGAAGTTAAAGTGAAATTTGATCAAAGACTTCAAGGTTTTAAGCAATTCAGACATGTCAGATTGGATGAAACTATTTCTGCTAATTGTGGAGTCTAGGACCAAGGGACATCACCCAAAATTTAAAGCCAGACCAAAACACCAGATCATTCCCATGAGATTTTTATGGCAGCTTTGCAGTTTTTCTTTACTAAAGCAGAACAGAGACATTCCAAGAAGGGAGCAGGTTATTGAAAGGAATGGGGGGAAAAGGTGTTATATTTCAATAAGATAGTCCTTCTGATCCATATTGATGAAATAGTGCAAAATGATGATGAGCTGACGAAAAGTTGGAAGCTTCTTGCATAACAAGAATGGAGGTGGTAGTGTTACTGAGGGACCACCCTTTCACGCCAGAAGTACAGAGCAATTTACTCTTGGGCACAAGCATGTTATATCCTATAAAATGGTAGCTGCGTAAGTCACCCTTCACTTTGAACTGTAATTGAAGTGTTCTTAAATATTGATTTTGCAATATGTGCCATCAATTATTTGTCTGAAGAATGTTACAACTGTCTCTGTTTCAGAGGGTTCAGTTGGATGGAAAATTAGAAAATCAAATTTCAAGAAAAAGTGGAAGTACAGCTTAGTTATGAGTCTGATTGTTGCCAGAAAATAAAAAGAAGGGACATAATGTATGAATGACCTATTGCACCAAGGAATCGTACAAGAGTAGGAAAATTTGATAATAGAGCAAACTTAAAAGGCTTTGTATCTGAATGCAAAAAAGCATTTGGAATAAAATTAATGAGTTAACAGTGAAAGTAAAGACGTGTATGATTTGATGACTGAGACATGTTTGGAGGGAGACCAGGTTTGGAAGCTGGATATCAACGTACACAATGCTTTGGAAGGATAGGCAAGGAGGTAGTGTAATTTTGTTAGTAAAGGAAGAGATCACTGCTGGAGTGAGAAATGATATAGGCTGTGGAATTCAAGCTGTAGAATCAAAATGAGTAGAAAGAAGGAAAAGTAAGGAACAAAGTCCTTGATTGGAGTAATTTATAGGTCCCCAAACAGTAGTCCTGCAGTGGGGCACTGTATAAAGCAGTAAATACTGGGGGCCTGTAAGAAAGGTACGGCAATAATCATGGGTGATTTTAATATACATATAGACTGGATTAATCAAATTGGCAAGGGTGGCCTTGAGGAAGGGCTCATTGAATATATTAAAGATTTGTTTCTTGGAGCATTATCTTGGGAACCAACCAGGGATCAGACTATTCTGGATTTGGTAATGAATAATGAAATGGAATTAATTAATGATCACATAGCAAAGGATCCTCAGAGAAGAGTGATCATAGCATGTTAGAATTTCAAATTCAAAATTGGTGGGAGAGAAACTGGAACCCCACAGTAGCATTCTGGAGTTAAATAAATGGTATTTGATCTCATACATAGGTATGAGTTCAGATCTAGCCCTAATAATCTGGGTGGAAAGATTAAAAGATAGAACAGTTAATGAACTTTAGCAGTTGTTTAAAGAAATACTCAACTGCTCTGAACTAAATTATATGCCAGAAAGGAATAAAGATTGTAAGGGGATGGCAGGCTGGGGGTGGGATAACATCTATGGCTAAGCAAGGAAATTAAAGATAACATAAGGACAAAAACTAAGGCATACCTAATTGTAAAGATGAATGGCAGGCTGAACGATTGGGAAACTTTTAAACATCAACGAAGGGTTCCAAAAAAAATCCTAAGAGCATAGGTAAATTATGAAAGAAATCTAACACAAAATATAAAAACAGGTAACTAAAGCTTCTATA
Organism: Rhincodon typus; assembly: GCF_021869965.1. Taxonomy (NCBI): domain Eukaryota; kingdom Metazoa; phylum Chordata; class Chondrichthyes; order Orectolobiformes; family Rhincodontidae; genus Rhincodon; species Rhincodon typus. The sequence continues at coordinate 43,738,514 of NC_063340.1, read as the reverse complement.
AGTAAATAAAACGGAAGAGGGAAGCTAAACTGAATGTTGGATGGGACTGGGGAGTTATCACTGGGGAACTCAGAAATGTTGGAGTCACTAAATCAATATTTTGCTTCAGCTTCATAGTGGAGGACACTAGATCCATCCCAATACTGACAGGTCATACATGTTGAAAGAGAAAAACTCGGAACAATCATCGTCACTGGGGAGAAAGTACTAAGCAAACTATTGGGAATAATGGCAGCAGAGATAATGGATCCATTGGTTATAACATTCCAAAGTTCCTTGGATGTGGACAAGGTTCCAGTGGATTGGAAAATTGCTAATAGCCCTTATTCAAAAAGGGATGGAGGTAGAAAGTAGGAAACTACAAATCAGTTAGTTTAACATGTTGTTAGGAAATTATTAGAATCCATTACTAAGGAAGTAATAACAGGACATTTAGAAAGTCAATATACAATCCATCAGAGTCAGCATGGTTTTATGATGGGTAAATCATATTTGACTAATTTACTGGAGTTCTTTGAAGATTTATCAAGCAATATGGATAACAGAGATCCTGTACATGTAATATATCTGGACTTCTAGAAGGCATTTGCTGCACAAAAGGTTAATACAAGGTAAGATCACATGGGGTTAGGGATAATTTATTAGTTTGGATAGAGGATTGGCTAACTAACAGAGAGCAGACAAATAAAAGGGTTTTTTTTCTGGCAAGATGCAACTACTGGGTTGCCACAAAGTTCAGTCCTTTGGCCCCAACTATCTACAATCTATATTAATGATTTGGATGCGGGAATAGAAAGTACTATAGCCAGATTTGCAGATGATACTAAAATAGGTGGGAAAGTAAATTGCAATGAAGAAATTAGAAATTTACATGTAGATATGGATAGGTTAAGTGAAAGTACCAAAATCTGGCAGATAATGTTCAATGTGGATATGTGAGAAGTTATCCACTTTGATTGGAGGAATAACAAGGCAACTTATTATCTAAATGGAGAGAAGCATCAGACTACTTCAGTGCAGGGGGACTGCTCATGCATGAATAGCAGAAAACTAATAAGCAGGTACAGCAGGTAATAAGGAAGGTAAATGGAATTTTGGGATTTATTGCTAAAGGAATAGAGTTTAAGAATATGGAAGCATTACTGCAGCTGTACAAGGCATTAGTGAGACTGCACGTGAAGTATTAATTTACAATTTTTGTCCTGTTACCTGAGGGGGGATATAATTGCATTAGAGGCAGTTCAGAGGAGATTGCAGAGGAGATGAGGGGTCTGTCCTATGAAGATGGATTGGTCTATACTCTCTGGAGTTTAAAAGAATGAGAGGAGATCTAATTGAAGTATATAAGATGCTAAAGCGGATTGACAAAGTAGATGTAGAGAGGATGTTTCCTGATGATCCAGAAGAAGAGGGCATCCTTTTAGGATAAGTGGTAGAAAATTTAAAACAAAGATCAGGAGAAATTGCTTCTCTCTCAAAGGGTTGTGAATCTGTGGAATTCACTACTGTAGAGTGTGGTGGATGCTAGGACATTGAGTAAATTTAAAGAGGAGATAGACAGCTTTTTAATTAGTAATGGGTTGAAGGGTTATGGAGAGCACGCAGGAAAGCAGAGTTGGGGCTGATATGTGGTCAGCCATGATCACATTAAATAGTGGAGCAGGCTCGAAAGGCTGAATTGCCTACTCTTGCTCCTAGTTCTTATGTTATGTTCCTCCACTCTAACAGCATGTCACTGCAGGTTCACTGCACCACCAGCTATTTTATGTAATTCAACAGATACATCTTAAAAGCTAACCTTAACCTAATTGTACGATCTTATTTCGGGAGAAATTTAAACGCAGTTGAAAGACTGGGAGGAGGTTGGGCAGTGGGAATTGTTGATGGGGATATACTGGGTCAGAGACAATATAATAAGGTAAGCAGAGTGGAAACTTTATGGAACTTATGAAATAATAAAGGAATTAAGACTGTAGTGTGAACTGTGTGTAGGCCCTTGGTGAAACCTGTGAAGTGGTGAGGATCATACAAGCATACAGGTGGTTTGATTAGCAAACTTTCATAGATTGGGATAATTAGATGAGCTCAGGATAGAAAGGTAGCAAATTTCTTGTGTGCAAAATAATTTTCGGCAATAATATGTTGTAGAACTAATAAGCAGGCAGATCATATTAGATTTAATAATGTTAATGAATCAGGTTTAGTTAACACAACAATAGTGCATAAATATTAATCAATAGTAATCATCATAACACTGATTTCAGCATTGCTTGAAAGAAAACAACGTGAAACATCTAGATATTAGATTTAGGTAGGGCTGACCTCAATGGGATGAATCAAACCGCCCCCAAGTAAACTGGGAAGATTTGCTAAAGGATAGTAGATCAATGGAAAGTTTGAAAAATAAATATGATATTGAATCAATTTATAGCCCAAAATAGCAAATGGCTTTATTTTTGTCCAACAGAAGAGATATAGAGCAACCTGAGCTAAAAGGAAAAGCATACAAAAATGTAAACAAAAAGCACAAGACCTCGTTTAGAAAAGAAAACAAAAGGTGACAAAAAGGATCGTAATATCTACAAAAGGGGAGCATAAAAAACATTTCTAAGGGATAAGTACACAACTTGTTCTACAAATATATTTGATAAAAGTGAATGGTCAGGGTATTGTGGGCTTCTTGTAAACTTAACTGTGATCCTATAAACAAGGAAATGCTGGGCCTATTGAATAATTACTTTTCTTACTGTAAATATTGATGCAGACAGTATGCCAACACCCCAAATAAACTATTATTGAATAAGGATGCAAACTCTCGTATTAATAAGTGAAATAACAGTAGTGAAGAAAAAAAGTATTAAAGAGTGACTGACCCATTGGATTAGAAGACTTCTTAAAGGAGATACATGAGAATATTGCTGATGCTCTAAATATTTCTTCAAAATTCTCTGAAGGGAGGAACCACTCCTTTTAGATGGAAAATTGCACATGTCACCGCACTATTTAAGAAAGGTGAGAGGAAAACCAGGTAATTGCAGACCAGTTAGCCTAATTTCTGTTATCTAGATACTAATATATGATTAAGGATAGAAAGACCAACATTTTCAGCTGATTAGAGTGAGCCTTCATGGATTTGTAAAGAATAGATCATGCCTGACTAACCTGATTAATTATTTTGAAGAAGTGACTAAAGTTGTTTGATTGTCTACCCAGGAAATTCCATGTCACTGCTTATGAGTTCTGTAGGTCCTTGTGTAGCCGATGAACTTGATCCCAGAGCCACATCTCCAACCACACATTTGGCAGGTGTTTCCAGGAAATGAACTGGCCCTTGGCCTTGATTGTTAGCACTCCTTTTCCATACTTGTTCTTTCTGATGGCTGTTCTCAAAAGAATTATGTCTCCTCATGCAGCAGTTTGCTCCAAATCTGTTTCTTCTGAATAAGAGTTTCCCATGCGTTAACATCTGTGTTGCATTTCTTGAGCGAAACCTTCAGGAAGCCTTCAAAATGCTTCTTTGTCCCCCTCTTGTTCGAGTGCCTTCCTTGAACTGGGCAAAGACGATTTGCTTTTGTAGTGGGAACTCAAGCATCCTAAGCCCATGGCTGGCCCAGCGGAGTTGGTTTCGGATGTTCATGGCCTTAATGCTGGTGCTTTACCTGCCTCAAGGACACTGACGGTAGAACGCCTGTCCTCCCAACTGATACAGAGAATCTATCTCAAATTTATAGAGGTTTATAAAATCGTGAGGGGCAGAGATAAGATCTTTCCCTCAGGGTAAGGGAGTCCAAAACTAGAGGGCATAGGTTTAAGTTGAGAGTGGAAAGACTTAGAGACCTGAGGGGCAATTTTTTTCACACAGTGGAGTATACATGGAATGAGCTGCTAGAGGAAGTGGTAGAGATGGGTACAGTTGCAACATTTAAAAGACATTTGGATAGGTACATGGATAGGAAAGGTTTAAGAGGTATGTGGGCCAAATGCAGTTAGGAAAACTGGTCAGCATGGACGAGTTGGGCAAAGGGTCTGTTTCTGTATGACTCTATAACAGTGTTGATGGTACTTAAGGGCCTTGAGGTGGTGCCTATCTGTAGTCCAAGTTTCGGAGCAAGATAGAACAGTAGGAAGGCTGACTGCCTTATACACAAGGTGGTGACTAAAATAGTGGACCGGGGAATGTTTATGGATGTAATTTATGGGGACTCGGCAAAGGGCTTTCTGTCCCTCTTAAAGTCGTTCATAACGTACTGTTTGCTAAAATTTAAGCTCATGGATTTGAAGGCAGATTATTAACTTGGTAGAAAAAATTAGCAGAACAGCAGATTGCCAAATAAGGGTAATGGACATTTATTTGACAAAATCTTTGCTGATGCTAATTATCCTGTGAATGTTGACTTTGTTTCCTCACTTCTGATTTTTTTCCAGACTGCACGTGTATGCAATATAAAGATGATTTATTGAAAACTTTAAAAAAAACACTTTGTTTGAGCCTTCTATTCACAGATATCCTTTTTATTTTCATTTTTATCTTTGTTAGGTTTTCATAACTTGGCTTAATTATTTGCTACTATTGTGCATACAAGATGTCAACAAGTGCAGCCTTATTTCAGTTAACACTATAAGTGATCTTTAATGGAGACGACATAGGCCTTGTCCACCAGCTAGCAAAAGCCACATGTTGTCTCTCTTTTTCAGGAAAATGTAACTCATAATATGCCATTTGGGCACTTGACAGGTCAGTAACAGACTTTCAGGCACCCCGAGACTAGAAGTCCTACCTGCTGAGAGTTACCAACTGATCAATGGTTGGTAGTGTGTAAAAATAAAAGCGCCCCTGTTGGCCAGGGTGTAAAACAGAGGATAAAATGTGGTGACTTTTCACGGTCTAAAGGATTTCCTGTCGATGGAATTGAATTACTGACAGCTGTACATTAATGCAAGATCTTTAGACCGATTCAAATCAAGATTAATCTAAGTCGTTTAGAAAGTGGCCACAGTTTAGCTTTACAGAGCTTAAACAATCAGAAATCCTGATACTTGGAAATTTAGCAGGTTCCCTAAACAGCTTTATTCAAAGTCACTCGAATTTCTGAAAACAGGAAGTAAACTGCAGCACTCATTAAACTGTTGGTCTAATTTCTCAAAAAAACACGTGATAAACTATTTTCAGTACAGAAAATTCCCAAAAAATTCCTTATCTTTCATTTTTTTCATAGCCCTTAAATATAAATATGTATTCCTAATAGATGCAGTATAGGAGAAATGCACTTTACCTGCTCATGTTTTCATGTAGGCCAGAGCAGTTCACAAGGCAAGAAATGTAAGGTACCATGAAATTCTAGGATGTCAAACCCATTGAATTGTTATTTCTCTGAAAATGGGGAAATACGTAGAAATTACAGTTGCTTCATTAAGGAGAGCACGTTGTCAGGAAGTTCATTGTAGATTCTCCTTGCAGTCCTGTTTGAGGACACTGCTGCCTGAGGGTATTCCTGATGATTCGTTCCATGCTACCTTGATTCAAAACCATAGGGACCACTTCCTCAGGAAGTTAACTGCAAGAAGCTGGCACTGCTGTGTGCGTGCTGTCTATTTGGACTCTGCACGCTAAGGAACCAAGCAGTTTGGTAGATCTGCATATGCTTTTGCTAAGTTGTCTCAACCAAACTGGATGAATATTTGGTAATTTCCTGAAATGCATATCACTGACTGAACTACTCCATGCCTGAACAGCAGCCTGGGCAAAATGGCAGATGATGTGATGCTAGAAATTAACAAGTGATACAAAAATGAAGTACAATTGGAAATTTCATACCCACAGGTGCATATGTCCAAAAATTGTCTTATTTGTAAGTTTTCATTCAGAGGTTCACACAGCTGTTCTGTAGCCACATTGTTGAAACACACTATTCTCATGCTGAGCCTTTTATTGGAACTGTTGTAGTTTGTAGCCTGTCAGTTGGTGGGAAAAATATATTGTTCAGTCCCGAATCTAAGGCTATCAGATGCAAGGTCGGGTATCTTCAGCTGCAAACAAGAAAAATTATGCTAAAATATTGTTTATAATTAAAGATGTCTCTACTCAAAGCATCGCCAGTTTGCTGGTTCCAAAAGAAGACACTGCTACCAACTGATACTGTCAACCCATACACTTCTTCTATTATGTTCTACGTTAGTTTGTGTTTTATTAGGGCTACAAGTTGCAGATGTCATCCACTCCAATGCAAGTCCACTTCATTATCGTTTCTTATTATCAGTTCTGAGCAGATTTTTGCTACATTATAGGAAAGATCCAGATCTCTTAAAAACTGCACTGATTTTCATGTCTTAGAAAGTAAAAGTATAATGCTAATTCTCTTCCTTTTCTAATTTCTCCTTCCCACTTTGCCCATGCATCTCTGTTTCTCCTTCATCCACATTGATGCATCAAAAGCTTCCTTCAAATTCACCAATGCTAACTACTTCAACCACATATGCTTACTGCTGTTTAAAAAAAATCTTCCTTAATTCTTCACTAATCCATCAGCAGCAATTTTATATTAATATTAATCACTCATTGTGCAGAACTTATCATAGTCATTGAAGTACAAAAGTAGCACAACCAGCCCATCATGTCTGTGCTGAAGCATAAGGCATAACCTTACCATGGTTTGAGCAATGTAGGCTATGGCAAGTGGAGAGGTAGAATCACTCGTCTCTTACATTGCGATTATCTCGCCACAAGTTCCCTGCTTTGTTCAAGCAGCATGATGAGATTCATGCCAGGAAGTAGCGAGTTACCATAAGAACATAAGATATAGGAGCAGAGTTAGGGCTTTCGGCCCACCGAGTCTGCTCTACCATTCATTCATAGCTGATATGTTTCTCAACCTCATTCTCCTGCCTTCTGCCTGTAACCTTTGATTCCATTACTAATCAAGAACCCATCTATCTCTGTCTTAAATATACTCAATGACTTGGCCTGGACAACTCTTGCAGTAATGAGTTCCACAGATTAACCACCCTCTGGCTGAAGAAATTCCTCCTCATCTCAGTTCTAAAGGGTCATCCCTTCACTCTGACACTGTGCCATCTAGTCCCAGTCTCCCATCTGATGCTTTTCCTTGCTTGTTAAACAATTTATTGACAATCCAACTTGCCACAGGTTGCAATCTTACCAATTCGCAATACAAACTATCCTTCAGGAGAAAGTTAGATGAATAGAGAGATTAAGAAAAGTATATAGTTGAAAGAAAAAGCCTGTAAGAAGGCAAAAGTCATTGATAAATTCAGAATTCAGCAAGGGAGAACTAAAAAGCTGACAAAGACAGAGAAAATAAGTTACAAGAGCAAACTAGTGAGACATATAAAAACTAACAATAAAAAGGTTCTTTAAATTTATAAAGAGAAAGAAAAAGATTAAAGTTAACATCGGCTTTTTAGAAGGGAGATAATTATGAAGAGCAAAGAAATGACAGAGAAGTTAAACATATTTTATATCAGTCTTTATGATAGAAGATACTTCAAACATCCCATTAATACTAAAGAATACAGAGGAGGAATTAAGTGCCATCACCATTAGCACAGAAATAGTATTAGATAAATTAATGGGGTTAAAGGCAGATAAGACACTTGCCCCTGATGGCTTATATCCATGATCCTAAAGGAAGTAGCTACAGAGATAGTGGATGCTTCTGTTGTAATTCTCTAAAAAAATGTCTTGGGTTCCGGGGCAGTACATGAGGATTGGTAAACTGCCAATGTGACACCTTTTTCAAAAAGGGAGGGAGGCAAATATTGTGTAACTATAGGACAACTAGCATAGCATCTATTATTGGAAAAATGTTGTTATCAGTTATTAAGGACGTATTAGCACATTTGGAAAATCATGTAATCAAACAGAATCAGCACAGCTTCATGAAAGGGAAATTGTATCTGACTAATTTATTAGAGTTTTTCAAAGAAGTCTCAACCAGAGTGGATAGAGGGGAGCCAGTAGATGTGTTGTATTTGGACTTCCAGAAGTCATAAGATAAGAGACCGCGGTGTGGAGGTAGTATATTGGCATGGATAGATAATTGGGTAGTGAGCAGGAAACAGCGAGTAAGAATAAGGGATTCTTTCTCAGATTGGCAACCTGTAACCAGTTGGGTTATGCAGGGATCAATGCTTTTGTTTCATGACAACATCTATGCAACTATATTTGTAATAAACAGAATTCTCACATTTCCATGATGAAAATCAACCACGTACAATAAATACTAACTGGAATTTGGATGTATTGATTTACTAGATATACTTCACTCTGCTGCCAAAACTTCATTAAAATAGAAACTGTTTCACTTCTGCTGCTACTGCTAATTAAACCGATGGTGTAACCTAAAACATTTTCATTCTAAGCATTTTCTTTTAACAGATTTGTGTTTGCTAGCTCCAGGAATATTTTAACATAAAACTTAGTTTAGTCAAAGCAATATAAATGACCGCACTCAATAGTTTCATTGGTTGCTGCATGGTTATCTTTTCCTTATTTTTAGGAGCAAAATTCCGTAAATATGTTGGACATTCTGCCCATGTGACTAATGTGCGTTGGTCATATGATTTTCAGTGGATAATTAGCACAGGTGGTGCTGATCACTCTGTATTTCAATGGAGATTTATTCCAGAAGGAATGTCAAATGGAGGCTTTGATACAGCACAAGGTAAGGAAAACTATATATGTATTATATGCACTGATGAAAATAATAACTTGTCATTGTTGAACTTGGATTCTAAAGTAGCTACAAATGGACTCTTGGTTTTTAGTGCTGTGAAAGTTTGATTATTTTTTAAAGGAAGTGTCAGACAATAATTTACAACAGGGAGTCCAAAACAGCCTTTCCAAGAAAGCACTCAAAAGCAAAATACTGCAGATGTTGGAAATCTGAAACAAATACAGAAAATGCTGGAGCAACTCAGCAGGTCTGGCAGCATCTTCAGAGAGAGGAACAGAGTTAAAGCTTCAAGTCTGACATGACTTCGTCACTGAACCTCCACACCATTCGACCCCCTTGATCCTCCTCTGCCTTTGTCAAAAGTATAAAGAAAACACCATTTTACAACCCCTTTCAGTTCTGAAGAAAAATCATATTTGATGGAAAATATTTTCTCTGTTTCTCTTTACAGATGCTACCATATCTCCTGTACTCCACAGTATTTGTCTGTTTGTTTCAAAGAAAACATGTGGCTTAAGCTAAATGGCTAGATAAGCTACCTAGTAAGGTAATTGCTGGGATGTTTACTAACTGCAACTTCTATGATCAACAAATACAGAAGGCCCAGGCTATATGAGGTTGGGTCCAGAAGCAAACACACCAGCAGAAGGGTAGTTTAGTTTGTGGAAGTCATCAGGCCATCAAAGCTGGAATGCAGTTTTAACTTCTTTTAGCAACTTCAAAATAGTCTAAGTTAGGGAAAACATTGTGAGTTAGCTTGTCTGCGTATCTCAGGGAGAGAAAGTAAGGGAGAGAATCACATCTGGTAAATGTGCAGAAAGTCACTGAAAAAGCTTGCTTGTAACTTCATCTGTTCAATAAGAAATTTTGAAGTGAAGATAAGGATGATACTTCACTGGAACTGAGTTTCTGTAAAATATATAGCTGGGGAAAAGGGCTGAAGCTTTTTTTCTATTCATGATAAGATCTTTCCAAATTCTAATATATAGCTTTGTTTTCTCATTTGTGTAATCAACTTATTTTGTTCAAAGATACGTTGACATCCCCATGTGAATATGTTCAGTGACTGACCACTGTAACAAGTTGCAAAAATGAAACTTCTGATCTACCAAGCTAGGTTTCATTCTGGAAAATGTCTTGCCAAATGTTACCGTCATCTGGGATCTTAACAATGCATATTATGTCGCTGGATTATTTGTAAGTAATTTTGGTTGTAGTTATTGGAACCAAAGCCCAGATAATTGCAGGAGTTACACATAGCAATGTCCAATACCCAACTATCTTCGGCTACTTCATTCATGACTTTTGTTCTATTATAAGATCACCAGTGAAGGTGGTTGCTAAGTATTTAGCTCATCATTAAATCCTTCGATATCAACAGCCTCGGGATTACCACTGACTCGAATTTGAACTGAACTACCCATATAAATACTGTGGTTACACATGGATAAGGAGACCCACCAATTCGACTGGGACAACACCAAAATCCTGGGACAAGGTAAGCAGAGACAGGCACGGGAATTCCTAGAAGACTGACACTCCACGAAGAAAGCCATTAATAAACACATAGAACTCGACCCCATATACACTCCACGATGAAGGAAAACCGAAAGTGAGGCAATTCGGCTCAATGGACGCCAGAGTTTAAAAACCAGGTGGGAAAACACACCAACGCTTCATCGGAGGCTGCACTGAGGATGTTACCCAGCATGGTAATGAAACATCTGCGGAATAACAAACCAGCTCGGTGAGCCAACCAACCTCAACACCCACAACCCGAGCTAAAAATCTACTCCAAAACCTTAGATACTCTGAAAGTGTAAATCCAGCATACCTACACAAATATACAACGTTCCTTCCCCATTACATCAGAGGTTCCTGCAATGAAAACAATTACAATATTTACAATAATATATACAGCAGTCAGTAGGTAAGACATTCTGGAGGATGTTGATTCCTGAGTGGCTGTCAGCCATCTCAGGCATTTATTTTTCTTGTTGCTTTTAAACCCTGGTATTCTAGGTGAGTTAGGATCATCATCTGTCATATTGTTTCCTGAGATAATTCAATGTTCAGAGGTTTGCACAATTTCATGGCATTCTCCCTGGGGTACCGTCTCCCTCAGGTGCTCCAGTTACAGTTCTGCCTCCAGCATATCCAGGTCCTCTATTTGGTGCAGTTATTTGTGGATTTTCAATGATTGTTGTCTCTTGCACACTTGTTATGATTGCTAAGAGTTGATCTGCAAACTGTATCATCTCTAGTCTGTACAATATAGGAGGCAAATCCAGTCTGTGCTACATTGATGGCTGGTACTCACTTCTTGTTAGTGGTATTCTTCCTCACCAACATTTCCTTGCCTTTGTGCAAAATGTGGCCTTGTTTTCTCATTGGAAAATCTGATTCTGTGGTTTCCTGTCAACAATGTCTTTTGCTATGAAAGGTTTCAACAAATCAAAGGCTGTGTGCAACTGAGGCTTTACTGTGAACAATGCTAGAGAACTTTGAGTTGTTAAGTGGGTTGTATTCTAGTGCATTAACAAAAATTGGCTTAATCTTTTGGATAGTGATTCTTGTTCTTGAGTTGCCTTTATTTCATTGTCTGAACAAACCTTTCTGGCAAACCATTTTGGCTGGATGATAAGGAGCTGATTGACTATGTTGAATTCTGTTCTACTTTACGTAGTCTGTAAACTCTTGTGATTAAAGTCCACAGTTTATATCACTACAAAGTTGTTCCAGATAATCAAACCTCACAAAGATCTCTCCTGATCTTTCAATGGATTTCTCTGATGGTGTCTTCATGATGGCAACTTCAAGCCATTTAGATTTTGTGTCAACCATTATGAAAAATATTCACCCATTGAAAGATAAAGCATAGTCAGGCATAGTCAGTATGGATTCTTTACCATGGCCTTTTTGGCTATTCCTGTGGGTAGAATGGTACTAGTGGGTGTAGGTTGCAAATTCTTGTGCAAGTTGCATATTTCTGCTTTCTCCTCAATTTCAGACTCAAGCCCTGGCCACCAAAAATAGTTTCTGGCTACCACCATCATTCTGGCAATGCCACAGTGATCGTCATGTGGTTGATTTAACACAGGTTTCCTTTACTGTAGTGGAATGATGACACTTAATCCCCATAGGAGATATCTGCTTATATGGATAGCAGCTTCTGTGTGACATAAGGCCTCAGTTCTGGGTTATTCCTGTGATTTTGCCTCTAAGTACCATGTCCATCACTTCTGATAGTACTGGATCATTTCTGGTGTACTTCTTAACTTGTCCTGCCATTACTGGAGTGTTCTGTACTTGGTTGAGGGAGAAAACGTTTACAGAAGGACTGTTTGTAGTCTACTCATTTGGCAACGGTGATCTAGAGAGCCCATCAGCATTCCCATGTCAGTTGGATTGCTGATACTGAACTATATAAGTATGAACTTATAGTAGCAATACCCGCTTCTGAATACTAGAAAGTAGAGTAGGTATCTCTGTATGAGGCCCAAATACGGTAGTCAATAGCCTGTGGCCTTTCAATAGGGGCAATACTTGGCCATACAAATATTGGTGGAATTGTCTAATGCCAAAAATGATTCCTACACCTTCTTTCTCTATCTGTGCATAGTTAATTTCCACTTTGTCTGACAATCTTGATGCAAAAGCTATTGGCTTCTCTTCACCTTTGAGTTGTGTGTAAGAAGCAACTACTCCCATTCCATGTGGTGATACATCACATGCTAGTCCTGTCAATTCTGCAAAGTCCTCCTTACAAACAGTTGGGGGTTAGTACCGAAATTGGGAGGTCTGTCTCACAGGCTGGTCAAGCAACAACCTGACATAGTCGTTCTCATGGAATCATACCTTACAATGTCCCAGCCACCACTATCCCCATCCCTGTATATGTCCTGTCCCACCAGCAGGATAGGCCCAGCAGACATAACAGTATAAATTTGGGAGGAAGTAGCCTTAGGAATTCTCAACATTGTGTTCAGATATTATGAAGGCTCATGGCATCAGGTAAATGTGAGCAAGGAAAACTTCTGCTGATTAGCCATGAATCACCACTCATCCATGTTGAGCAGCACTTCAAGGAAGCATTGAGGGTGGCAAGGGTGCAGAATATATTCTGGGGGGATACTTCAGTGTCCACCACCAAAGACGTTGGGCAGCAGCAATACTGATTGAGCTGGCCGAGTCCTAGAGGACATTACTGTATCTGCAGTGGGTGATGACGGAACCAACAAGAGAGAAAAATGTATTTCTCCTCATCCTCACCAATCTGCCTGCCGCAGATGCGTCTATCCATTACAGTATCACTAAGAGTAAACACCACACAGTCTTTGTGAAGATGAAGTCCTGCCTTCTTTACATCATATTGTGTGGCAGTCTCTTTCTGCTAAATGGGCCAAACCTCAAACAGATCAAACACCTAAGAATGGGCATCTATGAGGTATTGTGACCCATCAACAACAGCAGCAGAAGAATGATCCTCAAACACAATCAGCAAACTCGTGGCCTGGCATATCTACCACTCTACCATTACCTGAAGCCAGGGATCAATAAAGAGAGAGCATGCCAGGAGTAGCACCACATATACTTAAAAATGAGGTGTCAACCTAGTGAAGCTACAAAACAAGACTACATGCATGCCAAACAGCATAAGTGGGAAGTAATAGACAGACAACCAAGGATCAGAACTAAGCTCTACAGCCCTGCCACGACCAGTCATGATTGGTAATGGCAACTTGCTGGAAGAGGAGACTCCACAAATATCCCTATCCTCATTGATGGGGAAGCCCCGCACATCAATGCAAAAGATAAGGCTGAAGCATTTGCAACAATTTTCAGCCAGAAATGCTGAGTTGATGATTCATCTTGGCCTCCTGCAGATACCCCAGCATTGCAGATGCCAGTCTTCAACCAATTCGATTCACTCCACACGATATCAAGAAACGGTTAGAGGGTTTGGATACTACAAATGCTGTGGGCCGTGAAGTATTCTGGCAATACTGCTGTAGACATGTGCTCCAGAGCTTGCCGCTATCCTAGCCAAGCTCTTCCAGTACAGCTACAACACTGGCGTCAGCCTGGCAATGTGGAAAATTGCCCAGGTATGTCTTGTACACAAAAAGCAGGACAAATCCAATTTATCCAATTAGTGTTCATCGGTCAACTCTCAATCATCAATAAAGTGATGGAAGATGTCATTAACAGTGCTATTAAGCAGCACCTGCTCAGCAATAATCTGCTCACTGATGCTCAGTTTGGATTCCACCATTTAGCTCCTGACCTTTTTCCACCCTTGGTTCAACCATGATCAAAAGTGCTGAATTCCAGAGTTGAAGTAAGAGTGACTGCCCTTCACATCAAGGCCATATTTTACCGAGCATGGCATCAAGGAACCTGAGCAAAATTGGAGTCAGTGGGAGTTGGGGGGTCGGGGGGAGAAGCTCTCCACTGGTTGGAGTCATACCCTTGTACATTGCAAGACAGTTGTGGTTGTTGGGGATCATTTATCTCAGCTCCAGGAATTCTCTGCAGGAGTTACTCAGGGGAGTTTCCTAGGCCCAAATATGGCCCATCTATGTCAACAATGACTTTCCCATCATCATAAGGTCAGAGTGGGGATGTGCATCAATGACTGCACAATCTTCACCATTCGCAGCTCCTCAGGTACTGTAGCAGTACATATTTAAATGTAACAAGACCTGAATAATATTCAGGGTTGGGCTGAAAAATGGCAAGTAATATAAATGCGACATAATGCCAGGCTATGACATCTCTAATAACAATATAACCATCACCACTTGACATTCAACACGTTACAAAGTCCCACACTATCAACATCCTGGGGGGTTACCATTGACCAGAAACTGAATTGGACTCACCATGTAAATATAGCAGCTACAAAAGCAGGTCAGAGACTAGAAAAACTGCAGCATATACCTCACCTCCTGACTCCCAAAACCAGTCCATCAACTACAAAGCATAAGCCAGGGGTGTGATGGAATATTCTTCACTTGTCTGGATTAATGTAGCTCTAACAGCACTCAAGAAGATTGCCATTTATCCAGGACAAAGCAGCTATCTTGTTAGGCATCACATTCACAAACCTTCATTCCCTCCACCACTGATGCTTAGTAGTAGAAATTCACCGGAGATCCTGAGACAGCACCTTTCAAACCTACAACTATTTCTATCTAGGAAGACAAGGGCAGCAAATTCGCTCCCCTTCAAGCCATTCACCATCCCTGACTTGGAAGTCTATTATCGTTCCTTCACTGTCTCTGCATTCAACCTTCTCTTCCTTTAAATAAAACAAACAACCAAAATTTCTTAATAAATTCAATTAAACACCTCCATATTAAGTACAATGCATCACATCATGAGACAGCCCTCATCAAGGACACCGAACAATGGTCTTTGTGCATGCATTTTCTGTATAAAATAATTGGGCGATTGATGACGTGTGTCCAATCCTTTAGATTTAATAATTTATTTCTACCTATGATTTATTTCAAACAGCAAGATTAATTTATAACAGTTTTTCATGCAGTTTACTTCCAGAATGAACAACTGTCTACGTAACATTCAATGTATATACTATCTTCAATATGACTCTTGTTCAGAATTTCACTCAAAATTTTTAACAACTAACATCTCACATTGACTACCTTCACAAGAACCAATGTTTCAGCTACTCAAGTACTTTTGACAAACCATTTTATCTCCAGTTAAAGGGCAGTGTTTTCACCCATAAGAAATGCTTTAAAATCAGCTGCTCTAGACTTACCAATCAGGAAGGTTAGTATGTTGGGTGTTACTAATCATGATCAGTTTCATGGTTATTACACATTTCAAGAATACAGCT
>NC_063340.1:43600142-43722453 GCF_021869965.1 Rhincodon typus | reverse complement strand
AGCTGTTGGGAGAATTACTCGTTGCTTTTCATCTGCCCAATATCATTTGCCCAGAAAGAATAACACATTCTTTCCAGCTACTGGGCCCAGTCTTGGATGGCAGGATGAACCAGTCAAGCTTCCCAAATAACAGCATGATGCCAGAAATGCTTGCCCCAACTCAAAGACAATTGTTGCGAGTGAATTTCTTCAGGAGCATGCTTTTCTCTTGGGTCACCACTAAAATAACTCCACAGAGGCTGTTCTTCCATCACCAAATCACCCTTTATTTGCACCTGGAGAGTCCTTGACACTGATCCAGCTCCCTCAGAGCCAACTCAGAGTGAACAGGATATCTGATACTCCTTACCTGTCAGCCAGGGCTCCCTGATTGAAACAGATTAACAGCTCCAATGAAAGAACTCATATTCTATGACGTCCGCCTGGCCAACTTCTTTACTACATAATGATGACCATGTCAATTGCTGTAAAAACATATCTTATTCACTAATGGGCTGTTCTCATCTGGTCTGGCCTACATGTCACTCTACATCCACTGCAGTTTTGTTAACTCTGAGCTGTTTTCTGATATGGCCTAGCAAGCCACTCAGTTGCATCAAAATGGCTACAAAACCCAAAGAAAGGAATGAAATCAGGTAGACCATCTATAGCTGTGCAAATGGGCCAGTAGCAGGTGATAAAGGAACCTACAAGACAGAAAAGCATACTTGACCTGTTCCTCGCATCATCTGCCTGCGATAGATGCATCTGCCTATGCCATCTGTCCATTTATTATATCAAAGTTCAGGACTTGGCTGTACTTAAGTACAGTAGGTTTCACAGTTTCATAAAATTTGGGATCAAGTTAAATATTTGGCATCAATAAAGTGACCACCAAACAGTCCTTGTGGACACAAAGTCCTGTCTTCATATTAAGGATATCCTCCATCATGTTGTGTGGCCCTACCACTGTGCTAAATGGATCAGACTAGCAACTTAAATCTGGGTTTCTGTGAGGTACTGTGGGTCATCAGTATCAGCAGAATTGTATTCAGCTACAATCTGTAACTTCGTGGCCTGTCATGTCCCCGCTCTACCTTTACACTCAGGCTTAGAGATCAACCCTGGATTAATGAGAGGTGCAGAAGAGCATGTCGGGATCATACCTAAAAATTAGATATCAACCTGGTGGAGCTAAAACACAGGACTACTGCAGCATGCAACAGTCAGCAGTAAGCAATCTAACAACCAAGTAAACAGATCTAAGTTCTGCAGTCCTGCCACATCTAGTCATGGACAATTAACTAATTGGTAGTGAAGGCCACAAACAAACAAACGCACTCCACCATCTCCCTCTAGTGAATTGTCCTAATGCACTTCTCTGAAGTATGCAGAATTTGACTGCAATCCACTTAAGGATATACTATAGAAAATGAAAGAAATTTGAAGAATCTTGAAACAATCAAGGACATAGCAGCCCTCTTGATTAGACACCACTCACCACTTAAATGTTCACACTCTCAAACACCACTGTGCAATGGAAGCAGTGTGTTTCATATATAAAGTGTACTACAGCAACTCACCAAGCCTGTTTCAATAGTTCATTCCAAAGCCACAATGTCAATCAATTAGAAGGATTAGGCAGCAGATGCATGTCACACCTACAAGTTCGTCCACATCACCCTGACTTGGAACTTTAGTGCTGTTTATTTACCGTTACTGAGTCAAAATCCTAGAATTTCATACAGCACTATAGGAGTTCCTATACCAGAAGGGCTGCAGCGGTTCAAGAAAGGTTCACCACCAGCTTCTCAAGATCAGTTAAGTATGAGCAATAAATGCTGGCCTTGATAGTAAAGTTAAAAATCATGACACCGTAAAACGTTAAAGCCAGCAGTGGCTGAGTTTGGGCTTAGAATCTGTTTTTAAACACATTAACTCCACCATCTGACTCAAACAGATTTGTTAATAAAAACTCACCCCAATATTTAACATATATAGTGATGAAGACTTTTGAACCTAATGTTTCCAATGTCTATAATGTTTCAATGTTTTTCATGCATTGTGCAGAATTCTCATGTAATTCAGTCTAAGTAAACCAAGTCATTCATTTGTATTATTGAATTTGAATAAGTTACACCAGTGTTGTTGAATACAGTTACATTTGGTCTAATATTACTTGATATTACACACACCAAAAATTTGACACCAGTATTCTTATATTACAATTATGTATATGTTCACATACTTATGTTAGAAATAACTGCAATGTAATTGCAGCATTACAATCTATGGCTCATAATTTGAAAAATTGTTTGAATGCAAATAGTATGTACCAGGCTAAGGGGGTAAGAAGGCAAAGAATTTCATCAATAAGTCCTTCAAGTACTAATACAGTCAAAGAAGCTGGTATTCTGTAACTACTGATATTTTCTAACTAACCTGTTCAAAGATATTATTACACACCTCTGACGGAAGTGGGAATTAAATTTGGACATCCTGGCTCAGAGGTAGGAACTCTACCACTGCACCACAAGCCCCTTTTCTAACTATATTACCTTCAAGAGTTAGTATACATAGATTACAATAACGTCAACAAAGTGATTAAATGTCATGTACCTTTTATACATTTTCATATGATATTACTTTCTTCTCCTTATTCAGTGCTATGACTATAAATGATGTACAATGAACAATGCTTATTTTCTTTTATCTAATTAGGGTCATATGGAAGGGGAGGTTTGGGGTCTTGCGGCTCATCCTATTCTTCCCATCTGTGCTACTGTAAGTGATGACAAAACATTAAGAATTTGGGAACTCTCTTTTAATCATCGAATGCTAGCAGTACGTAAACTTAAAAAAGGTAATTACTACATTATTTTCTCAATTTAGCATAATACATCAAAAGTGGCAGCATATGGACCCACTTTGTAAAATCATTTTGTAGTTAAAACTAGAATTATTTAATGTATTGTACTGTGGTGATCCAAGCTGATGGTAATACTGGATAAGCCAGATTCCAGAATGAAACATAACTTAATGGATAATATATTTAATTTTTGTAGTTGGTTAACGTGGCAGTTAGTTACTGAAACATATTCACATGAGGCTGCAGATATTCCTTAACAACAGAGTATAAATTTATTATGTAAAAGAAGAAAAAAAAAACGCTGAATATGTGTGTAGAAGACAGAAAGATATTTAACAAAATCAAAACAAAATTTTCAACTTTTTCCCAATGCTATCTGTTACAGCGCCTCAATTCCAGAACACTTTGTAGTTTCATTCCATTTGACTGCAGAGATTGTTATTTCCAATTCCATTCCAACTATGAGGCATGACCCTTTCATATTCCTAATATCCTCAACTTTTTTTTTATTTTTAATAACTTGAAAACTTCTATACAAACTCTGACAGCTTGAAAACTCCACAGACTAAAAAAAACACTTCTGCTGAGGTGACTGGTTCCCATGAAATAAACTGCAAAAAACTTGGTCCTCCTCCTACAAACAAAACTATTCCCTTTTGAACTGAATTCTGGAATCTTATGAGCTGAGAACTTGAACCTTCTGTTCTGAATTCTCAATTAAACTAATTGCCTTAATATGGTTTCTCTATTTGTCATAAACTCAACAGTATAAACATTTTATCCATTAGCTACAGGAGAGTCTCAAGCCATTGACTGAAGTCACATGCCTTCTTAGATATGATGTATTTAGGTCACTGTGCATATGACCATCTGACCCTGGTGGCCATATGTGCAGGAAATGTGTTCAGGTGCAGTAACTGGCTAACCACATTTCAGAGCTGGAGCTTGATTTGATTTGATTTGATTTATTTTAATCACATTTACCTAGGTGTAGTAAAAAGTTTTGTCTGCAAGCAATAGAGGCAGATCATAGCAAACAAGGATACACGAATCATAGGGTACGTAGACAGTGTGAAGCATACAAGGTTAAGGCTGCACAAAGCAAAATCAGCATTAGTAAGATCAACATGAAGTTAGAGAGCTCCATTCAGCAGTCTAATAACAGCAGGGAAGGAGTTCTTCTTGAACCTGTTGATGCATGTGTTCAAGCTTCTGTACCTTCTGCCTGATGGAAGAGGTTGGAAGAGAGCAGTACCAGGGTGGCAGGGGTCTTTGGTGATGTTGACAGCCTTTCCACAGCAACGATAAGTGTAAATGGAGTCAATGGATGGTAGGTAGACTTCTGTGATGGACTGGGCTGTGCACCCAACTTTCTGTAGCTTTTTATGGTCCTTGGCAGAGCAGTTACTGTACCAGGCCATTATGCACCCAGATAGAGTGCTTTCTATGATGCATCTATAGAAGTTGGTGAAGGTCCTTATGGATGTGCCGAATTTCCTAAGCTGCCTGAGGAAGAAGACGTGTTGTTGTGCCTTCTTGACCTACATGGAAGTCATAGATACCTACCATCTACATGGGAGGTCCAGATTGTTGGTTATCATAGTTCCTAGGAACTTGCCCCTTTCGTTCTCTCCACCTCAGCTGTGTTGGTGTAGATAGGGGCATTTCTCCTCCTTTCTCCCTGAAGTCAATGATCAGTTTTTTGGTTTGCTGACACTGAGAGAGAGATTGTTATCGTTGCACCACAGCTGCAGGCTGACTTTCTGTGGGGCATCCATGATACTGAGATCATCACGCACAGCAATGAGATGGTCACACTGCTGATAAAGACTGAACAAGCAGAAAGGGTGTGAGTGACCACCAGGCAAATAGACTGAGACAGATAGTGCAAAAGACCTCTGTGGCCATTCCCCTCTCTAAAAGACACAGCGTTTTGGATACTGTTAGGGGAATTGAATTCTAAGGGGATTGCACAACAGTTAGATCCATGGCACCATTGGTGGTTCTGCTGAATAAGAAGGGAGGAAGAAAAGTGGCAGAGTGTTAGAAGATTCATTAGGAAGGAGAACAGACAGGCTTTTCTACAGCTATATAAAATACTGCAATATAGTATGAGATGGCAAGAACTGCAGATGCTGGAGTCACAGATAACAAAGTGTGGAGCTGGAGGAACACAGCAGGCCAAGCAGATTTCTGAAGAAGGGTCCTGACCCAAAACGTCAGCTTTCCTGTTCCTCTGATGCTGCCTGACCTGCTGTGTTCCTGCAGCTCCACACTTCGTTATCTCTGGGATAGTATGTTGCCTTAGGATCAAACAGGCTTTGAGAAGCTGCAAGGCATGCTGAAGAGGAAAGGTGAACAACAGTGTTGGTGGTACATATCGGCTGATAAATCTCAGGGCCTGATAACCTGCATCCTAGATTACTAAAGGAAGTGGTCCTGGAAATATCTGATGCATTGGTGGCTGTGTTCCAAAATTCTATAAACTCTGAAGCAGAATTTTATTGATTGGAGGGTGGCAGATATAATCCACTGTTTTTAAAAAAGGAGGGAGAGAAAAACAGAATTACAGATCAATTAGTGTCAGTACTGAGGAAAATACAAGACTCTAGTACAAAATAAATAATAACAGAACATTGGAAAACACTAACGGGATCAGATAAAACTCAGAAAAACCAAATAACTGTGGATGCTGGAAATCCGAAACAAACATAGAAATTGCTAGAGAAACACAGCAGGTCTGACTGTGTCTAAGAGAAAGCAGAGTTAATGTTTTAGATCCATTGACCCTTATATAGAACAGTTCTGAAGAAGGGTCATTGGACCCGCAACATTAGCTCTGCTTTTTCTCCACAGATGCTGACACACCTGCTGAGTTTCTCCAAGAATTTCTGTTTCTGTTTCAGACAAACTCAACATTGGTTTATGAAAGGTCAATTATGCTTAATGTATCTACTGGAATTTTTTAAGGATGAAATAATGGAAAAGCTAAGGGAGAACTAGTGGATATGGTGTATTTGGATTTCAAGAAGGCTTTTGATCAGGTCCAACATAAGAGGCTACTGATTAACATTAATGTACATGGAATTGTGCGTAATATTACTGGCAGAAATTAAGAAGTACAAAACCCTAGTTTCTATGTTGTAGGCTCAGTGATGTATTCAAATGCACCAGTGAGATGTTTCTCAAATGCCTACACCTTGAGAGTTTGAAGGCTGCTAAACCTTAATTAAGGAAACTTCATATGGCAGCACTAGGTCATCCTGATGAATTCTGACTGTCAATAATCTACCTACACAATGCTGGGACTTTGGTTTTGGTTAGGACTTTCTGGCTCACCTGGCTATGTGGTAACAATTACAGACTATGTCCCTATGTAAAGTGGTGTGACACTTGATGTTCTACAGTGCCTCCTAATTCTTATGCTGCCTTCCCCATCCTCCTCAACTCCCCACCTGAAGACTATGTGGATCTTCTGCATCTGAAATGGAAGAAAAGGGCTAAAGAATATCATAAAATGCATAGGTAAATATAAATAAATGATTCATTACTAAAAACAGCTCTGTGTAAAGGTATTTTTTAAAATTCTTTGTTATGTCTGTGACAGGAGTAATCAAGCCTCAATACTCCCAAAAGCTGAACACTCGTATAAATATTTTGACTCAATCACCAGAATCACAGAATCATGGAATTGTTATAGTGTAGAAGGAGGTCATTTGGCCCGTTGTGTCTGCACCAACTCTCCAAGCATTTTGACTTAGTGCCAACTTTTTCCTCACAACCCTGCACATTGTTACTATTTAAATAATCATCCAATGCCACTTTGAATGCCTCAGTTGAACCTGCCTCCGCTACACTTGCAGACAGTGCATTCCAAACCTGAACAGTTCACTGTGTGAAAAAGATTTTTTTCACCTTCCGTGTGCTTCTCTTGTAAAACATTTTAAAATAGTGTCCTCTGGTTTCTGATCCTATTACAAGTCAGAACAGTTTCTCCCTATCCACTCTGTACAGACTCCTTATGATTTTGAAAACTTCTAGCTAATCTCCCCTCACCTTCTCCATTCCAGGGAAAACCATCCCAAGTTCTCCAATCTATTCTTATATCTGAAGTTTCTCATCCTTGAAAAAATCTTCTGCAGCCTCTTCAATGTGTTTAATTCCTTCCTAAATCACTGTACACAGTACTCCAGTTAAGGGTCATACTAGTGACCTATATAAGTTCTGAATAACATCCCTGCTCTTGTACTCTGTTAGTGAAGTCTAGAAAACAATTTTTTTTAACAGTTCTCTCCACACATCCTCCCACCTTTCATGATTTGTACGCATGTATACTGTCATGCCTCACAGGGGTAGTGTGCTTGAACTCAAACTCCACTATCCTGAAGTTATCGTAAAAGTTAAAAAGTTTCTCAAAATATGCAATTTACCTAACAGATGGACCCAGGCTAACAGAAAACACAAACTAGGTTTCTGTAATTAACAAGAACTACTGTTTATTATAAATAAGTAGATTCTAACCACAGGCAAACAATTATGAACTGTTGACATATAACTCTATTAGTTAAATCTCAAATTCCCTTCCAACCACGCACGCACATGCACACACATTGGTGTTACAGATAGAGGGAAAAAAATTGGGGAAGCAATTCAATGCTTCCAGTCCACACAGTTTGCTGAGATAGTTGTTCTGCTTGCCCGAATTTTCTGTTTGTCATTCTCTTTTAAGCAGGTTCTTTTCATTTCTTCACATGAGGCACAGGCTATTAGTACGTTAACTGAAAAGTCTCTTGGTTACTGGTTAAAGGCCAGAGATTACAGCAACTGTTGAGAGAAAATAAACTGGCTTTCTTCAGGTTTTAGATATTTAATTGCAGAAGAAAACATACCATCTATCTTTGCAACAGGCCAAAGGCTTCTGCAAGTATCATGTATACCTACAAACTGTTCAGCTACACAGGTGCCAAGCAGACAGTTTTTGTCAGGCTGATGGCCTTTGTCACCCACAGCTGGTCACAGCTCCATAATTCAATCAGCAACCTGTTGCCAGTCAAGTATCATTTTGTACACATCCCCAGTGCCAACCCATCTGCAAACAACTCCACTACCCCTTGAACAAAATGACAATGACTATTTTCAATGAGTTTCAGTAACTTGCTTTCTAAAAGTACAACAATTATTTCTCCAGTCCTTTGCTGTAAATCAGTCCTTTTTCCATTTCAGTCCAGTCAAAAATATATAAGAATAAAAAGATACAGTTTTTACACCAGCCAGGTCACTCTGCTCCTGCACACCACTTAGAACAGTAAGTTTTATTTATGTTATCTCTTTATTTTCTTTGTCCCAAAATGTGTCACCTCACCTTACTCTCCATTGAACTTTATCTGCTACTTATCTGCCCACTCCACCAACTTTTCATTGTCTTTTCAAAATTCTATATTATCCTCCATACACTTCGCAATTCTTGTAAGTTTTGTGTTGACCACATCTCGAAATTGTCCATCACACATCAACATATTGTTATGGACCAGACCAAACCCACTCAAACTATTCAGAAGATAGTTTAGACCCTAACTTTTCTGAATGTAAAGGTAAATGTAAGGTATTGCATTCCAGCTGCAAATTGATTGGTTAACCTACTGGATTTAAAGCAAAACACAGTTTATTCATCCACTATAGTTAAAATACAATAAAAAGAAAGAAGGAATTGGAATAACTTAACTTTTATTTGAAAATTTAACAGTAACTGTAATGAATTAACTATTCCAATATTGCAACATCCCATAAACACACCCTTGGCAATAGGCAAATTCAGAAAGTGGGTTGTCTTACATGTAGTTCTCCAAACCAGGAAGAAAGAACAGCAAAAGACAATTCTGAGAGAATTGCTGATAGCTAAACTAAAGATCATGGTTCTAAAGGAGTTCTAAGGACCACACTCTTTCAGGCTGCTTCTATTGTTCCAACTTTTAAAAGAAAAATCCCAAGGCCTCACAAGCTGTTTACTCCAGTGGTTCTTGTAGACTGCTTGATACCTCTGCCTTAAAACCTCTCTTCATTAAAAAAAATCCAGGACAAAAGCCGCAGCATTGTCACAATATAGATATTTTATATATTATCAGTAAAAGCAAGGGCCCCAGTTCCAACTCCTAGCGGACTCTGATTCAAGCATTCTTCCAGCCCAAAAAATATGCATTTACCATTACTGTCTGTTTCTTATCATTCAGATAATTTGAATCTACTTTGTTACTGTCCCTTTTATTCTACAACCTATAAGCATCCTCACAAGCCTGATGTGTTTCATTATATTGCAAGTTATTTGGAAATCCATGTACACCACATCAACAGCCTTGCCTTCATCAACTTACTCTGTTACCTCTTCAAAAAACTTCATGTTAGTTAAACATACTTTCCCCTAACAAATCTGTCCTGACTTTTCTGAAATAACCCACGTTTTTCAATACGATCATTAATTTCATCTCACAGAATTGTTTCCAGATATTTCCCACCATGGAAATTAAAATGACTATAATTGCTGGGTCTATCTTTTTGAACAAAAGCATAATGTTTGCAATTCTTCAGTCCTCCTGCATCACCCTTGATTCTAGGGGAGAGTGAACGATTATTGCCTGTGCCTTTGCAATTTCCACACTCACTTCCTGCAATATCCTTGGATCCATTTTATGGATCCCAGTGCCTCATCAACTTTAAGTATTGAGAGCTTATCCAAAACCTCCCCCTTACAAATCTTAAACCCTCCTAGTGATTGGGTTTCTTCCTCTGGACAGCATTTGCCTCTGAAGTAAAGACAGATGCAAAGTATTCATTTAATACCTCAGCCATACCTCTTGCCTTCATGTGTAAATCTTTTTTTAGTCCTTAATCAACCCTATTCATCCTGTTAGCTCCTTTTTACTATTAATGTCCTTATAAAAGATTTGGGATTTCCCCTATATGTTAGCTGCCAGTCATTTTTTATCATCTCTCTTTGTAACTTTAACTTCCTTTCTCATCTCGCTTCTGAACCTTCAGCATTCAGCTTGGTTCTCAATTGTATTTACTACCTGACACCTGTCATAAGCACACTTTTTCTCTCTCTCTGCCTTACTTTGTTTTATCGGGTTCCCACTCTCTCTCTTTTGCACTCTTTTACCTCTTGTCAGTTCTCTCTGTCAAACTATTTTATCTGTTTCCCGTACTCTGTTTTTCTCATGCTGATTTATCTCATTCATACTGTCTCTCTGTCTTGTACTGGTAACTGTTCTGTCTCATGTGGTGTTATCTCTGATGTCTGCTCTCTCCCTCACGCAATTTTAGTTGGTCTGCTCTCTTTCTTATGATGTTTTTATCTGATTCCTACTGTCTCTCATGCTGTTTTATATGAAGTCCACTCTCTTTTTTCCCATTGTTTTATCTGGTCCACTTACATGCTGTTATCCGGATCAAAAGAGGCTTTCACCAGGGTTCTTTAATTAACTCCATATTATCCATTTATTATTTTTAAAAAGTCCTAACAAAACTGGCAAAAATAGGTAACATCTCAGCAATAAAGGAGATCATTTGATTGTATGTTGAGGTTTTCTCACCATGTGATACATATTACATGATTTATAAAACTGCACCACATCACTGTGAAAGCCTGACCAGGAAACTGCTGCTTGAATTTTCTGTTTTCCTACATATCCTGTTATAGGAATTTCACATGCTACGCACTATAGATATTTATGATATCCGGATAATACAACACTTTATAAACAATGATCCATTCTTCGTCTGCAAGTGTGTGAGGAGTTTTGACATCCCATCAAAATCCCATTTTTAATGTAATGCCACGATGGAACTCCCACAACTGCAGCTTCAGTGTGGATTGATTGTGCTAATGTGCTTAACTCTGGATCTGTTTGCTGAACCTCAATTAAAGAAGGCATAATATCTTTTTCATTTTTCATACCTTGAAAGAAAGATTCAGTTAGTCTAGTATCTTCCTATGGAATCAATGTGACCCCTGGCGATGAACTTTGCTTCGCCATTGCTCTAGTTATGATACATGAAGGAAAATACTTGGAACTCGTTCTTGCAACTGTTCCATCTCTTTAACCTCACTTGGGCATTCTGTGATCATGGGAAAAGCTACAACTTATGTTTTTCCCCAATTAAGAATTTTGAATATTTCCTGCATCTGTTAATACAGTTATGGGGTTAGTTGTATCATTTGAGGAAAATCATTTATTTTATATCTGCCATCTACCTCATTCATCTTTCCTGCATCCACAGAATTACTCACATTTGGCCTCATAGTTATAATTAAAAATACAATTTGACCCATTATTTTTTCATTCTGGGCCCCTTTATCAGAATCATTGTTATGAACCCCATTATGTCCCATTGGTTTCCCACACAACTTTCAGCATTCTGACCAGAGATGTCCCATTTTCTTGCAATGAAAACACTTCAGCCTTCAATTTTCACTTCCACCCTCAACACCTTCCCTTCCAGTCTGAGGAGGCACCTTCCTTTCTGGTCTAAGATGGAATTCCTGGGGCATTCCCGCTGTGCCTTCTTTATCCTGGCTATCTGCCTTCCTTTCAGTCTCCAACCGTCTGCCCTTCTCAGGTTTATGGGGATGATGAATAAAGGTTTGCTGTTATGGTTCTGCTTATAATCAACAGCCATCTTCCCTGCCTGTGCAGCAATTGCAGCCTTTGATCTTCAGTTTGAGTTCTAATGACTACATTCAGTGAATTTTTAAATTCTTCAATGAAAATAATTTCCTGAGAGCATCATACATTGCATTTATGCCTTGCGCCTGTATTCAATGGTTAAAGTTATTTTGCTTTACCTTTTCAAATTCAGTGTAGGTCAGTCCAGGTTGTTTCCTTCAGTTTCAAAATCTTCCTTGATACACACCAAGAGCAGCATTATTTCACCGTGTCATAAACAACAGAAGCCTCCTCTAAAAGTGTTGTGTAAATCTCATGAACTCTACTTGTCAATCTGCTTTGCATAAGCAGTGTCCAGGTTTCTTTTGCCAGTTAATGTGTTTTGCTGCTTTCTTGAACAAAATGCAGAATGCCTCCACATCCTTTCTCTCACACTTAAGGATAGTTTGTATTAATTCAAACACATCATTCCCAGACCTTGGGTTAGACTCAGTCTTTCATTGTCAGATTGTTCTCCAGAATCAGAGATCTCCTCTCTTAGTTCAGGCTTTTTGAACTAGTATTCCCTTTCTGTCTACTTTTCTTTTGCCTTAACTGCTATTTCTTTTGAAGTGCTTATGTCTCAAGTTCGAGTCTTTTTTTGAAGTTTCAATCCTTCTTTATTTGTACTGTTTTATCTACAGTTGAATTCTTGCCAACTCAATTGACTCATCACTGGCTGCATCTGGTCCTGCTTGTATTTGCAGCTGTTCTAATTGCTGTATTAATTCTTTAATTATCTCTGCCTTCTTTGCTTCTGCAGAAAATTCTACCTTTAACTGCTCGTCCAATTTTATTAGCTTAGCTTTCATTAAATTGTGTAAACCAGTCAAGGTTGTCTCTTCCATTAGAATTAAAAATTTAGCCATTTCCAATGACATTTTTATGTTATACCTTCAGAACACCAGCATATGTCCTTTTATCGGTTGCCAATTATTACTGTTCCTCATCCAATTGCCCATTGTCCACATCCAAGATCCCAACTCTAAGCCCTCGAACTATGTTATGACTTTGACAGGAGGAACGCACTGGTAAACAAGCTCCATTACTCTACAAGGAACACCATTAGTATAAATGTTTTGATAAAGCTTAGTAAAAATCCTGTTTAATCCAACAAGTGACTAATCAGTTTAATATCTTCCAAGTTTCCACATAGCCCCTGAACATAGATATGTATTCCCAACATTTCATGGGCATTGACCAAAAGTTGTTGTGCATTGCAGATTGCCTCTGAGAAGGTGATGGTGAGATGTCTTCTTGTACTGCTGCAGTCCATGTGAATGTATACCCACAGTGCTTTATAAAGGTAGTTCCAGTTATTTGATCCAGCAATAGTAAAGAAACAACGTTATAATTTCAGGTCAGGATGATGTGTGGCTTGCAAGGGAATTTGTGTGTGGTTGCACTGATATGCACCTATTACCCCTTTCCATCTTGAACACAAGCTACTGACACTGTGCTCTGGTGGTGAATGTAACGAATGCTTAAGGTGCTAGAAAGAAAGGACGTACTGGCCCTGGAGCGGGTTCAGAGGAGGTTCACGAGAATGGTCCCAGGAATGGAAAGCTTAACATATGAGGAACGTTTGAGGACTCTGGGACTATACTTATTGGAGTTTAGAAGGATGAGGAGGGATCTAACTGAAACTTTCAGAATACTGAATGGCCCGAACAAAGTGGACGTTGGGAAGATGCTTCCATTGGTAGGAGAGTCGAGGACCCAAAGGCACAGCCTTAGAGTAAAGGGAAGACCTTTTAGAATGGAGATAAGGAGAAACTTCTTCAGTCAGAGAGTGGTGAATCAATGGAATTCGCTGCCACAGAAGGCTGTGGAGGCCAGGTCATGAGTACTTTTAAGACTGAGATAGATAGGTTCTTGATTATCAAGGGGATCAAGGGTTATGGGGAGAAAGCAGGAGAATGGGATTGAGGAACTTATCAACCATGATTGAATGGTGGAGCAGACTTGATGGGCCAAATGGCCTAATTTCTGCTCCTATGTCTTCTGGTCTTCTGGTCTTAAAGAGTGCCAATAAAGTGTCTGCTTTGCCTTGAATGGTGTTCAGCATTTTGAATATTATTGGAGCCATACCCATCCAGGCAAATGGAGAGTATTTCATCGCACTTTTGAATTGTCCCTTTGTGGAGAGACATTGAGGAATCAAGAGGTGAGTTACATGTCACAGTATTTTCAGTATCTGATATAAACCAGAGAACTGTGGAATCAAGAGATCTGAAACAAAAACAGAAAATGCTGGAGAAACTCTGCAGGTCTGGCAGTGTTTGTGGAAAGAAAAACGGTTAAGGCTTTAATTCTAGTGGTCCTTCGTCAGAACTGAAAACAGCTTGGAAATGGTGATATTTATGCTGATGACAGGGGTGGGGGAGCCACCCATTTGCAATTATTCACACCTGCTGTTAGCACCCATTCAGCATTCATTGCACTCTCCCAATTTATTATCTTTGCCTGCTCTCTTTTTTTCTCTGTCTCCCTCTGTGTAGATCTCCATCTGTTTGCCTCAATCCTTTCCATCAATCATTAGCATAAAAACCATTTCCCAGCTGCTTTCAGTTCTGACAAAAGGTCATTGGACTCCAAATGTTAACTCTGTTTTTCTTCTTTCCAAAATGTTCCAGACCTGCGGAGTTTGTCCAGCACCTTCAGACTCTGTCCCAACTGCTGATCTTCCTGTGGAGCCACAGTATCTATATGGCTCGTCCTCTTAAGATCTAGTCAATAGTAATATCGAAGGCGTTGAGATTTAGCAATGATAATGGTGTTGAATATTAAGGTCAGCTGAAATCATCTGATTGGAGATTACCACTGCTTGGTACTTGTGTTGAGTGAATGTTACTTGCCACTTGTCAGTCCAAGTATGAACGTTGTCCAGCTCTTGCTTTGTGAAGGTGCATGCTTCTTAATTAAGAAGAAAGTGAGGAGACTATGGATTAAAACCTTACAGGACATATTCTGAAACCTTCAAGTAGTGGCAGCACAAGGATGAAGCCTCCTCCTGTGCCTACCTGTTATGATGCTTGAACTTACCCTGTAAGAAAGATGGGACAGTGCCAATTTTCAAGTGCTGAGACATTTTGAGGATGTGAATGTCAGGATAGAACATTGATGTTTAATGATACAGAGATGTAAGGAAATTTGGAGAATAGCAGATGCAGTGTGCTGTAATAGAGGCAGAAGGAGGTGGAATGAAGTGTGCTGCGTTGATTGCTGGAGAGTAAAGTTAAAGCACTCCAAAATGTTTTATTTCTAAAATGGTGAATGAAGACAACCGAATTCAAGCAGAATTAGAAAGTTGATGGCAATAATTGGAACAGTTTGCTGGAGGATAAGAGATATGGGTTAGTAGGCAGAGTGAGGAGAGATGAATGGAAAGATTAGATTACAGAGAGATAAGAGGGAAGAACACTTATTTTCTTTAAGAACACCTTATTTTGCAACATATCTTTGAAGTTAGTTCCTCTTGCTCCATATCCCTTTAATCAGCCTTGGGCATTAATTCTTGAATTATATTTAATGTTTTATCATTTTCTGGATTGTCTGCTCTAACAGTAGATCTTCAATGGCACATGAAATCTGTCTGCCATTTCAGTCATGGCAGTAAGAATTCCAGGCACTCCAGCACTTCTGAGAGTGCAGTACACTTTAGATCCACTCTATTTACTATGCCAATAAAGCGTGCCTTTCCAGAACTACTACCCACTCAGTTTTTAATAGAGTTTATAGAATCCCCACAGTATGGAAACAGGCCATTTGGCCAAAGAAATCCACACCAATCTTCCAGAAAGCATCCCACCCAGATCCATTCCCCCTACCCTATCCCTGTAACCCTGCATTTCCCATGGCTAACGCACCTAACCCACACATCCCTGAACGCTATGGACAATTTAGCATGCCAATCCACCTAGCCTGCACATGTTTGGACTGTGGGAGGAAACCAGCGGAAATCCTTACAGACACAGGTAGAATGTGCAACCTTCACACAGACAGTCGTCTGAGGCTGGAATTGAACCCAGGTGCCTGGCACTGTGAGGCAGTAGTGCTAACCACCAAGCCACCATGCCGCCCCTCAAGCAACTGTGCTGCCCCAGTTCTGAGCTTTAAATATCCCTCAGTTTCATTTTCAAACTTGTTGGGCTGAATCTTATGATATTTTGTTTAAGTGTATTTTTTTGTCCAATTTTACTAAGGTTTCCTCTCCACAAGGCCTAGCATTATTTTCTCACACAACTGTCCCAAAGTCATCCGATTAACTGAGGGCATCTAATTTTATTAGTTCAACCTTTGGATGTGTGCCTCAACAAGTCATAATCCAGAATGTGATCCTTAAGGTGACGCTAAAATGATTCAATAAATTCGATAAGTTCCTTGCATCAGATGCCAGCAACAATGAATTTGTCAGTTTTTAGAACATTTTGGTTGTGGCTAAAAGATATCTTTGTTGAAATAATTAATTCAGTAAAATGTGTCACATTGATTTAATTTGAATTATCATTTTTATTCACTTTTCAAATGGCACCTGCATTGATATAATTGATTCACATTTTGCACTTGGGATTTAAGCAAGGATCAATGGTTGGGGTTCCAGCTATTTACTTTAAGTCTCAATGATTTGCATAAGGGAGTTAAATGTAATATTTGCAAATCTGCAGATGACACAAAAATAGATGGGAATGTGAGCTAAAATCATAGAATCCCTACAGTGGAAGCTGGCCATTCAGCCCATCAAGCCCACACCGACTCTCCAAAGAGCATCCACCCAAATCCATCCCCCCCCCCACCCTATCCCCGTAACCCTGCATTTCCCATGACTAATCCACCTAGCCTGTACATTCCTTGACACTGCACAATTTAACATGGCCAATCTACCTAAAAAGCTGCATAGCTTTGGACTCACCCAGAGGTAATCCAAGCAGACATGGTGAGAATGTGCAAGCTTCACACAGACAGTCACCTGAAGGTGGAATTGAACCAGGTCCCTGTTACTGTGACGCAGCAGTGTTAACCACTGACCCACTGTGCCACCCTTGTGATGAGGATGCAAAAGCACTTCAAGGGGATTTGGAAGGTTAAGTTAGAAAAGCAAAAAATTGGCAGACACAATGTGGAAAAATAAGAAGTTATCCACTTTGATAAGAAAAAGCAGAAATACAGTATTTCTTAAATGGTGAGAGGCTGGATGTTGTTTAGCTTCAAAGGACTTGATTCAATGAGCATTAACAAGAACACACAGCAAGCAACTAAGAAAGCAAATGGTATGTTGACTTTGATTCTAAAAGGATTTGAGTACAGGGGTAAAGATTTGAGTACAGGGGTAAAGATGTCTTACTGCAATTCTATAGAGCCTTGGTAAGACTAGCCTGGAGTTCTGTATATAATTTTGGTCTCCTTACCTACAGAAAGATTAACTTGCCACAGAGAAAGGCAACAAAGATTTACCAAATCAATTAATGGGAATGAGGGGTTATCCTACGAGGAAAGGTTAAATAGACTGGGCCTAAATTGTCTGGAGTTTAGAAAAATGAGAGGTGATCTCATTTAAACACACAAAATTCTATGGCTCAGCAGGATTGATTTGGCAAGGATGTTTCCCCTGATTCTGTGATTCAACATGGGGAGCACAGTCTCAAAATAAGGGCAAACCATTTAGGACAGAGATGAGGAGGAATTCACTCAGAAGATGAAGTATCTTTGAAAATCTCTGGTTTAGAGGGCTGCGGTGGGCTCAATTATTAGTATGTTCAAGACTGAGATTGATAATTGAAAACATCAAAAGATACTGCATATTATAGGAAAATGGTATTGAAGTAGAAGATAGACAAATCTCATCGAATGATGAAGCAAAATCAAAAGTCTGACTAGCCTATTCCTGCTCCTATTTCTTATGTTTTATGACCCCTATTTTTGGAAGGATTCTTTGAGCCTTCAGGAGTTTACTTGTAAGGTACCACCTTTTTATGCTCTCTTAGAGTCTTAGAGTCATACAAGATAGAAACAAACCCTTTGGTCCAACCAGTCCATGCTGAATATAATCTCAAACCAAACTAGTCCCATCTGCCTGCTCCTGGCCCATATCACTCCAGACCTTTCCTATTCATGTACTTATCCAAAGGTCTGTTAAATGTTGTAATAGTACTGCATCCACCATTTCCTCAGGAAGTCCATCCCTCAAGATTACAGATGATTTTTTACACTGTGGTATTGTGAGTCTTAAGATGGTTTGCAGTGTAATACTGGATCCCCAAACCTTGCCACAAGTGGGGCAGGTGTTGTTTGCTGAAATGGGTGATAGGCATGTGCAGATGTACATAAGAACATAAGAACAAGGAGCAAGAGTAGGCCATCCGGCCCCTCGAGCCTGCCCCGCCATTTAATAAGATCATGGCTGATCTTTTTGAGACTCAGCTCCACTTACCCGCCCACTCACCATAACCCTTAATTCCTTTACTGTTCAAAAATTTATCTAGCCTTGCCTTAAAAGCATTCAGCGAGGTAGCTTCAACCGCTTCACTGGGCAGGGAATTCCACAGATTCACAACCCTTTGGGTGAAGAAGTTCCTCCTGACCTCAGTCCTACATCTGCTTCCCTTTATTTTGAGGCGATGCCCTCTAGTCCTAGTTTCACCTGCTAGCGGAAACAACTTCCCTGCCTCCACCTTATCTGTTCCCTTCATAATCTTATATGTTTCTATAAGATCTCCCCTCATTCTTCTGAATTCCAATGAGTATAATCCCAATCTACTCAGTCTCTCCTCATAATTCAACCTCTCAACTCTGGAATCAACCGAGTGAATCTCCTCTGCACCTCCTCCAGTGCCAGTATATCCCTTACAAAAACAAACTTGCCGGAAAAGCTCAGCAGGTCAGGCAGCATCTGTGGAGGAGAAAACATAGTTAACGATTCGGGTCCGGTGACCCTTCCTCAGAACTGATGGTGGCTGGGAAAACGTCAGTTTATATGCAGAAAATAGGGAGGTGGGTGGGGTAGGGAGTAAACGATAGGGCAGAGCCCAAAGAGAGAGAAAGACAGTTGGACAGACAAAGGAGTTGCTAATGATCAGGCTGGGAGGGTGAATAGTTGTTAATGGGGACTGTTAGTGACTAACAACAGGGGGTGTGTAGTGGCAAGCTAAAGGCCTGATCGTTAGCAACTCCTTTGTCTGGCCAACTGTCTTTCTCTCTCTTTGGGCTCTATCTTATCGTTTACTCCCTACCCCACCCACCTTCCTATTTTCTGCATATAAACTGACGTTTTCCCAGCCACCATCAGTTCTGAGGAAGGGTCACTGGACCCGAAACGTTAACTCTGTTTTCTCCTCCACAGATGCTGCCTGACCTGCTGAGCTTTTCCAGCAACTTTGTTTTTGTTCCTGATTTACAGCATCCGCAGTTCTTCTGTTTTTTTTTTAGTCAGTATATCCCTTCTCAAGTAAGGAGACCAAAACTGCACACAGTACTCCAGGTGTGGCCTCACCAGGACCCTATACAGCTGCAGCATAGCCTCCCTCTCTAGCAATGGCAGACAAAATTCCATTTGCCTTTTTAATTACCTGCTGCACCTGCAATCCTACTTTTAGTGATTTATGCACAAGGACACCCAAGTCCCTCTGCACAGCAGCGTGCTGCAATTTTTTACCATTTAAAACATAGTCCATTTTGCAGTTATTCCTACCAAAATGGATGAGCTCACACTTATCAACATTGTACACCATCTGTCAGACCTTTGCCCACTCACTTAGACTATCTATATCCCTCTGCAGACTTCCAGTGTCTTCTGCACACTTTGCTCTACCACTCACCTTAGTGTCATCTGCAAATTTTGACACACCACACTTCGTCCCCAACTCCAAATCATCTGTGTAAATTGTAAACAATTGCGGTCCCAACACTGATCCCTGAGGCACACCACTAGCCACTGACCGCCAACCAGAAAAACACCCATTTACCCCTACTCTTTGCTTTCTACTGGTCAACCAATCCTCTATCCATGCCAATACATTACCTGTAATACCGTGCAACTTTATCTTATGTAGCAGCCTTTGGTGTGGCACCTTGTCAAATACCTTCTGGAAATTCAGATACACCACATCCACAGGTTCCGCATTGTCCACCATGCAAGTAATGTCCTCAAAGAATTCCACCAAATTAGTTAAACATGACCTACCCTTCATGAACCCATGCTGGGTGTTCCCAATGGGACAATCTATATCCAGATGTCTTGCTATTTCTTCCTTAATGATAGATTCAAGCATTTTCCCCACTACCGAAGTTAAGCTAACTGGCCTATAGTTACCTGCTTTTTGTCTACTTTCTTTTTTAAACAGTGGCGTCACATTGGCTGTTTTCCAATCTGCGGGAACCACCCCAGAGTCCAGTGAATGTTGGTAAATAATTACTAGTGCATTTGCTATTTCCCCCATCACTTCTTTTAGTACCCTGGGATGCATTTCATCAGGGCCAGGAGACTTGTCTACCTTTAGCCCCATTAGCTTGCCCAGCACTGCCTCCTTAGTGATAATGATAGTTTCTAGGTCCTCACCTGCTGTAACCTTCTTGCCATTAGGTTTTGGCATGTTATTTGTGTCTTCCACTGTGAAGATCGACACGAAATAACTGTTTAATGTCTCGGTTATTTCCTCATTCCCAGGTATGAAATTGGCCTTCTCATCCTCTAAAGGACCAATGTTTAATTTCGCCACTTTTTTATGATTTACATATTTATAGAAACTTTTGCTGCCAGTTTTTATATTCTGAGCTGGTTTACTCTCATAATCTATCTTACTTTTCTTTATAACTTTTTTTGTGGCTTTCTGCTGGCCTTTAAAGATTTCCCAGTCTACTAGTTTCCCACTACTCTTTGCTTTTTTGTATGTGTATTTTTTCAATCTGATACTTTCCTTTATTTCCTTAGACATCCATGGATGTCTCTCTCTTTTCCTACAGTTCTTCCTTATCACAGGAATATACTTCTGCTGAGCACTGTGAAAAATCGTTTTGAAAGTCCTCCACTGTTCCTCAATTGACTCACCATAAAGTTTTTGCTCCCATTCTAGCTTAGCTAACTCCTCCCTCATTCCTTCATAGTCTCCTTTGTTTAAGCACAGGACATAGGTATTGCATTTAACCTTCTCACGCTCCATGTGTATTTTAAATTGGACCATACTGTGATCGCTCCTTCCGAGAGGATCCCTAACTGTGAGATCATTAATTATTCCTGTCTCATTACACAGGACTAGATCTAGGATAGCTTGCTCCCTCGTAGGTTCCATTACATATTGTTCAAGGAAATTATCGCGGATGCATTCTATGAACCCCTCCTTAAGTCCGCCATGACCGACCTGGTTTGACCAATCGATATGTAGATTAAAATCCCCCATGATAATTGCTGTACCATTTTTACATGCATTAGCTATTTCTATGTTTATTGCCCGCCCCACCACGATGTCATTATTTGGTGACCTATAGACCACACCTATCAGTGACTTCTTCTCCCTGCTATTCCTAATTTCCACCCAAATGGATTCACCATTTTGTTCAGTAGAACTTATATCATCTCTCACTACCGCTCTGATATCATCCTTAAAAATCAGAGCAACACCACCTCCCTTACCTTCCTGTCTGTCCTTCCGAACAGTTTGATACCTCTGGATATTTAACTCCCAGTCATGACCATCCTGTAACCATGTCTCTGTAATGGCCACTAAATCATACCCATTTGCCATGATTTGCACCGACAACTCATCCACCTTGTTTCGAATGCTCCGAGCATTCAGATAAAGTGCCCTTATGCCAGTTTTTGCACCTTCTTTTTGGGTCCTATTACTTCCATTACTAACAGCTCTTGAGTTCTCCTTCCTTTTAACTTTTTTCCTAATTTTCAATGGAGTTGAAGCTTCCTCGTCACCCGCTAACCTGCTGCTTTGCCTTTCATTAATTGTTATTCTCCCTCTATGCTCACCTCCCTTCCCCCCTACTTACTAGTTTACCACATGTCCTTTCCAGTGTCTGGGCTTGATTTCTGCCTGGGGCTTTCAGACACATTCAAATTGGTTAGCTCCTTCCCAGCTTCTTCATCCAGTTTGGATGGAGTTTGGGCAAGAGATTCCCATAAGTGGGTGAGGATATTGTACTTTTTCAGGAAAGCTTTGAGCATGTTCTTAAAACATTTCCTCTGCCTTCCTGGAACCTGCTTGCCATGAGGAAGTTCAGGCTAGAAAGTTGGCTGTCAGTGTCTTGTGTCGGGCATGTCAATGATGGGGGCCACCCAGTCCAGCTGGTTGACCATAACCAGTGCCTTAATGTGGTTGATGTTAGCCTTAGAGCACACACTGATAATGGAGCACCCATCTGCCAGTGGGTTTGCAAGATTTTATGGAGGCATCACTGATGATAAATCTCTATGGATTTGAGGTGCCTGCAATACTGTGCATGACTCCAATGCATACAAGAGGGCAGGTAACACTGCTGCCCTACAGATCACGAGCTTAGTGTTGGGTCTGAGGTCCTTATCTTTAAATACTCTTTTCCTCAGGTGGCCAGATTGATGCATGTTGTTCAGTAGCTCACCATGGATATTGATAGAAACCATGATCTATAGTGGTAATGCTTGTCACAAACTATTAGCTATGAAAGTGACAGTCAGAGATGCTCCCTTATTAGAAACAGGTAGCTGAATGAGTTTGAGTTTAACCTGAGGGTCATCACACCTCAGACGAGTAGAGTGGCTGAGAAGGCAGAGCCTTCATTGTGATCTCAGCTGGTACAGGAATTGAACCTCCACTGTTGGTGTCAGTCTGCATTGCAAACCAATTTTCTAGCCAACCAGTCATTAAGATTGTGCTATGAAGTTGCTGCCTCAAACTCTATCTTCTCAGTTTGTTTTTTGCCCAACTAAGTATGTGTAAAGTTAGAGAATCAATGTGGTTTGTGAAAAAGAAATCACTTTTGGGCAATTTTTTAGAATTCTTGAGGAAGCAGCTGTGATGGCAGGTTTGTTGTATGAGGTGAGATTGGGTCAACTAGGTCATTGTTCACTGAAGATCAGAAGAATGAGAAGAGATCTCATTGAAATATATAAGATTCTAATAAGGCTGGACAGATAGATATAACGATGATGTTTCCCATGATTGGGGATCCAGAACCAGGGGTCAAGGTCTCAGTATGTGGGATAGGCCAATTTGAACGGAGGTGAGGAGAAATTATTTTAATCAGAGGGTATGAACTTATAGAACCATCTATCACAGAAGACTGTGGAGGTCAAGTCACTGAATGTGTTTAAGAAAGAAATAGATTTCTAGGGACTAAAAACAGTGCCAAATGGCATGGGGAAAGAGTTGGAGTGTGGCATTGAAATAGACGGTCACTCATGATCTTATTGAATGACAGAGTGGGTTCAATGGACAAAATGGCCTACTGTCCTATTTTCTATGATTGTAGGCCATTCACCCTTTCAGCTGCTCCATCATTCAATATGATCTTTGCTGATTATCTAATTCAGTACTGTGTTCTCACTTTCCATATCCTTTGATCCCTTTAGCCCTTAGAACTAACTCCTTCTTGAAAACATTAAATGTGTTGGTCTCAACTGCTTTCTGTGGCAGGGAATTCCATAGGCTCACCACTTTCTGGGTGAAGAAATTTCTCCCCACCTCAGTCCTGAATGACCTACTCTGTATCCGAGTTCTGGACTTCCTGGTCACTAAGAATGTTCCTCCTGCATTTAACATGACTAGTTCTGTTAATATTTTATAGGTTTTTATGAGACTCCTCCATTTCTTCTAAACTCCAGTGAATATCTAAACCAACTTCTCTTCATATGTCAATCCTGCCACCCCAGGAATCAGTTTGGTAAACCTTTGTTGCATTGATTCAGTGTCAGAGCATCCTACCTTAGATAAGGAGACCAAAATGGCATGCAGTATTCCAGGTGTGGTCTCATTAAGGCCCGATAAAAATTCAACAAGACATCCCTGCTTCTGTGCACAAATTCTGTCACTATGAAGGCCAACATACCACTTGCCTCTTCACCTCCTGTTGCATCTGCATGCTAACTTTCAATGACTGGTGTACAAGGATACACAGGTCTCGTTGCACCTCTTGTTTTCCTAATCTTTTACCATTCAGACAATAATCTGCTTTCCTGTTTTTGCTATCAAAGTAGATGACCTCACACTTATCCACATTATACTTCATCTGCCATGCTTTTGCCCACTTCCTCAATTTGTCCAAATCACACTGAAGTATCTCTTCATCCACCTCACAGTTCACCCTTTCACCCAGCTTCATGTTGTCTGCAAACTTGGAGACGTTGCATTTAGTTCCCTCATCTAAATCACTAATCTATATTGTGAATAGCTGGGGTCCAAGCATTTATTTCTGTATTAATTCCTATCCCGTTAATCACTGCCTGCTGTTTGGAAAAAGACCTGTTTGTTCCCACTCTATTTCTTGTTTACCAGCCACTTCTCTATCCATGTCGGTACATTACCCCCAATCTCATGCACATTAATTTTACATGCTAATCTTTATGTGGTCCTTACCAAAAACCTTCTGAATGTCCAACTAAGCCACATCTATTCATTCCCTGTTATCAATTCTACGAATTACACCCTTGAAGAATTTGAGTAGATTTGTCAAGCAAGATTTTTCTTTCATGTTTCTCTGTTGACTCTGTTTGATCCTATCATTGTTTACCAAGTGCTATGCTATTAAATCTTTTATAATGGATCCTAGCATTTTACCCACTACTAATGTCAGGATAAATGGTTTATAATTCCCTATTTTCCCTCTATCTCCTTCTTAAAATAAAATCTTGAAATATGACCACCAATGCGTGCACTTTTTCTAGGGCCACTTTTTGTAAATACTCTGGGATATAGATTATTGGACCCTAGGGATTTATCAGTCTCTAATCTCATCTGTTTCCCAACTCTGCTGTCAATGAACACGGATTCTCTTCTGTTCCTCCCTCTTACTGAATCCTGTGTTCCTGCATTATGATCACTCTTTCCCAAGGGGGCTTGCGCAGCTAGATTGCCAATTATTCTTTTCTCATTACACAATACCCATTCGACGATGGCCTGTTATATAGTTTGTTCCTTTGTGTATAGATATAGAAAACCATCCTATGCACACTCCAGGAAATCCTCCTTTATGGCATTGTTATTGATTTGATTTGCCCAATCTATATGCAGATTAAAGTTACCCATAATTACCACTGTAACTTTATAGCTTTTATCTCTAATTTCCTGTTTAATGCCTTCCCCAACATTACCACTAGAGTTTTGGCTCTATATACAACATCCTCTATCAGTATCTGCACCTTAGTGTTTCTATGCTGTACCCATACACATCTCAATTTACCAGAACTAATATCCTTCTTCACTATAGAACATAGAACAGTACAGCACAGTACAGGCCCTTCGGCCCACAATGTTGTGCTGACCTATTATCCTACTAAGATCAATCTACCCTGCATACCCTATAGTTTACTATCCTCCATGTGCCTATCCAAGAGTCGCTTAAAAGTTTTTAAAGTATCTGACTCCACTACCACTGCCGGCAGCGCATTCCACACGCCCACCACTCTCTGTGTGAAGAACCTACCTCTGACATCTCCCCTATCCCTTCCTCCAATCACCTTAAAATAATGCCCCCTCATAATAGTCATTTCGGCCCTGGGAAAATGTCTCTGACTACCCACTCTATCTATGCCTCTCATCATCTTTTACACCTCTATCAAGTCACCTCTCATCATTCTTCGGTCCAATGAGAAAAGCCCTAGCTCCCTCAACCTTTCCACATAAGAACTGCCCTCCAGCCCAGGCAACATCCTGGTAAATCTCCTCTGCACCCTCTCTAAAACTTCCACATCTTTCCTATAATGAGGTGACCAGAACTGAACACAATATTCCAAGTGTTGTCTAACCAGAGTTTTATAGAGCTACAGCATAACCTCGCGGCACTTAAACTCAATTCCCTTGCCAATGAAAGCCAACACACCATACGCCTTCTTTATAATCCTATCAACTTGCGTAGCAACTTTGAGGGATCTATGGACGTGGACTCCAAGATCCCTCTGTTCCTCCATACTGCCAAGAATCCTGCCATTAACCCTGTATTCTGCATTCAAATTCGACCTTCCAAAATGAATCACTTCACACTTTTCTGGGTTGAATTCCATCTGCCAATCTTTTGCCCAGCTCTGCATCCTGTCAATGTCCCGTTGCAACCTACAACAGCCCTCCACGCTGTCCACAACTCCACCAACATTCGTGTCATCAGCAAACTTACTAACCCACCCTTCCACTTCCTCATCCAAGTCATTTATAAAGATCACAAAGAGCAGAGGTCCCAGAACAGAACCCTGTGGAACACCACTGGTCACCGAGCTCCAGGCTGAATACTTTCCATCTACTACCGCCCTCTGTTTTCTATTGGGCAGACAGTTTTGTATCCAGGCAGCCAAATTTCCCTGAATCCCATGTCTCCTTATTTTCTGAATGAGCCTACCATGGGGAACCTTATCAAATGCCTTGCTAAAATCCATATACACCACATCCAATGCTCTGCCTTCATCGATGTTTTTTGTCACATCCTCAAAGAATTCAGTAAGGCTTGTGAGGCAAGACCTGCCCCTCACAAAGCCATGCTGACTATTTCTAATCAAACTGTGCTTTTCCAAATAATCATAAATACTATCTCTCAGAATCCTCTCCAATCATTTGCCCACCTCAGAAGTAAGACTGACCTGTCTATAATTCCCAGGATTAACCCTATTTGCTTTCTTGAACAATAGAATGACATTTGCCACCCTCCAACCTTCTGGTACTTCCCCAGTGGACAGTGAGGAAGCAAAGATCTTTGCCAAAGGGGCAGCAGTGTCTTCCCTTGCTTCCCTTAGAAACCTTGGGTATATCCCGTCTGGCCCAGGGG
Organism: Rhincodon typus; assembly: GCF_021869965.1. Taxonomy (NCBI): domain Eukaryota; kingdom Metazoa; phylum Chordata; class Chondrichthyes; order Orectolobiformes; family Rhincodontidae; genus Rhincodon; species Rhincodon typus. The sequence continues at coordinate 43,695,957 of NC_063340.1, read as the reverse complement.
ACTTATCTATCCTCATGTTTTCAAAATTTCTAGCACATCCTCCTTCCTAACATTAACATGTTCGAGCATATCTGCCTGTTTCACACTGTCCTCACAAACATCAATGTCCCTCTCACTGGTGAATACTGAAGCAAAATATTCATTGAGGACCTCCCCTACCTCCTCTGACTCTGTGCACAAGTTCCCTCCACTATTCCTGATTGGCCCTACCCTCACTCTGGCCATCCTCTTGTTCCTCACATAAATATAGAACGCTTTGGGGTTTTCCATGACCCTACCTGCCAAGGTTTTCTCATACCCCCTTCTAGCTCTCCTAAGCCCATTCTTCAGTTCCTTCCTGGCTACCTTGTAGACCACTAGAGCCCTGTCCGATCCTTGCTTCCTCAACCTTAAGTAAGATTCCTTCTTCCTTTTGACTAGGTGTTCCACACATCTTGTCATCCAAGGTTCCTTCACCTTACCATCCGTTCCTTGCCTCAGTGGAACAAACATACCCAGTACTTGTAGCAACTGCTCCCTAAACAACCTCCGCATTTCTGTCGTGCATTTCCCTGAGAACATCTGATCCCAATTGGTGCTCCATAGTTCTTGCCTAATAGCATTACACTAAATTCTTCTTCAATCAGCAATGCCACTCAATGTGCTTTTCCTTTTTGTCTTTCTTCCTAAACAATGAAATAAAACATTTATTGCAAAACCATTTGCACGACTAATTCATCCACTTTATTGCGAATGGTCTGTGCATGAATTCACAAGGCCTTCAGGCTTATCTTTGACATTGTTAGTCCTGTTCGATTATTTTGCACGATGGCCCATTTTGTTTGTGTCCTTGTTTTTCTGTCCTCCGTCCCCCTGTATAAGTCACCGTCGCCTTGCCATTCTACTTTAAACCCTCCCCAACGACACTAGTGAAATTGCTTCGATTTGTCTGTCAGTTGCTGCGTATGCTGTTTGGCGTGCAAGTAGACCTATGCATCACCAGGCTGACACCTCATTTTTAGGTACACTTGATGCTGCTACTGATATGCAGTCCTGATCGCTTTATTCTACCAGAGTTGATTCCCTGACTTTGATGGTAATTTTGGGGAATATACCAGACCAGAAGTTTGCAGATTATGTTGGAATATGCATCTGCTGCTGTTGATGGCTAATCTTGCTTCGTGGATGCCTAGTTATGAGTACTAAATCTGTTTGAAGTCTCTCCCATTTAGTGTCACACAACATGATATAGGATATTCTCAATGTGAAGATTGGATTTCATCTCCACAAGGACTGTGTGGTGGTCACTTACTGATATTGTCATGAATAGATGCATCTGTGGCAGGCAGTATGATGAGGACTAGAACAAGTATGTTTTTCCCTCTTATTTGTTCCCTCACCATGTACTGCAAATGTAGTGTAGCACAGTGTCCTTTCAGACGCGACCGGCTCAATCTGTAGTACTATTGCCAAGCCACTTATGTGGTGGACATTGAAATTCCCCACTCAGAGTACATTCTGCTCCCTTGCTATGCTCCAAGTGGTATTCAATATGGAAAAGTACTGATTCATCAGTTGAGGGAGGACAAAACGTGGTAATTAGTCCATATTTGACCTAGTGTCATGAGACTTAACGGTGTCTAGAGTCAATTTTGAGGGCTTCCAGGGCAACTCCCTCCTGACTGTGCCACCTCCTCTTCTGGACCCATCCTGCTGGTGGGACAGTTAATTATCCAGAGATGGTAATGGTGTCCAGAAGGTATGATTCAGGCTATTGCTTGACTAGTATATGAGAGTGCTCCCGCTGTTTTGGCATAAGTCTCCAACAGGAGGACTTTGAGGATCAACAGGCTGGTTTTGCCATTGTTGTTTCCAGTGTCTAGGTCGATGCCAGTTGGTCCACCCAGTTTCATTTCTTTTTCAAACCTTCTAGTGATCATTACAACTAGTGGCTTGCTAGGCGATTTTAAAGGACAGCTAAGAGTCAACCACGTTGTTGTGGGTCTGGAATCATATGTAAGCCAGACTAGGTAAGGATGACCTTTCTTCCCTAAAGGACATTAGTGAATCAGAGAGGTTTTTCTGACAATTGACATTGTTTCACAGTCATCATTAGACTCTTAATTCTATATTTTGATTGATTTAAAATTCCATGGCAAGATTCAAACCTGAGTCCCCTGACCGTTACGTGGGTCTCTGGACTAATAGTCCAGTGATAATACAGCTAGGCCATCAATTCCCCTTACTGGGGAGTTTACTGTGAGAGGACTTGAATGCAAAAGTGGGGACATTATGCTTCAATTATATGGGCATTGTTGGGACTACAATTAGAGTATCATGTACAGTCTTGATCTCCTTATTTAACGAAGGATACTTAATACATTAGAAGCAGTTCAGAGAAGGTTTACAGGACTAATGGACGGGTGGTCTTAGGAGGAAAGATTAGCTAGGCCTGGCTTTTATCTGCTGTAATTTAGAAGAGTAAGAGGCAATTTAGATTCTTGATGCATTTTATTTATTTGAATGATTTATTGTCATTTGAATTTTACAGTAAATAATACAGTAAAATATGGTGAAAAGCTTCAACTGTTGCCACAATCTGGCACCATTTTGAATAGTTTAAGAATAAAACGATACAACTGAAAGGGAGTCCATCTGCGTTCTACTGCCTCCAGCGTGACCCCTGAGCCAGCTCACCAGTGACACGATGCCTGCGTCTTCACGCTTCCTCCACTGTCTCGTCACTGTCTGTGCTGGACCTACCATAGGACATTTGGACCATTTCTGGGGGAAGTGGGACCTGTACAAGTTGGAGGGTTACAAATGAACAGGAATGGGACCAACGTACTAGTGTGAAGAAATTCAGTAGGTCTGGCAGCATCTGTGCCAGTGACAAGTCACTGGATTTGAAATGTTAACTGTTTTGTCTCCACAGATGCTGCCAGACCTGCTGAGTTTCACCATTAATTTTTGCTTCATGTGTTTCAGATTTCCAACATCCTCGGTTTATAGTTTTATACTTGTGGGGAGGTTTGCAAAGAGTCTGAGGAATAATACTGACGAACCATCTTGGAATTTTGTCCGTGACCACAGTCAAATATTAGCAGTCTGGAGTTGTGCTTCACCATCAGCTCAGTGGCTTTGAGGAAGCAAGGATCGGACAGGGCTCCAGAGAATTACAAGGTAGCCAGGAAGGAACTGAGGAATGGACTCAGGAGAGCTAGAAGAGGGTATGAAAAAGCCTTGGCAGGTAGGATCAAGGAAAACCCCAAAGCATTCTATTCTTATGTGAGGAACAAGAGGATGGCCAGAGTGAGGGTAGGGCCGATCAGGGATAGTGGAGGAAACTTGTGCGTGGAGTTGGAGGAAGTCCTTAATGAATACTTTGCTTCATTATTAACCAGTGAGAGGGACCTTGTAGTTTGTGAGAACAGTGTGAAACAGGCTGAAATGCTCAAACAGGTTGATGTTAGGAAGGAGGATATACTAGAAATTTTGAAAAACATGAGGCTAGATAAGTCCCCTGGGCCAGATGGGATATACCCAACGTTTTTATGGGATGCGAGAGAAGAGATTGCTGCCCCTCTGGCAATGATCTTTGCGTCCTCACTGTTCAGTGGAGTAGTACCAGATGATTGGAGGGTAGCAAATGTTATTCCATTGTTCAAGAAAGGAAATAGGGATAATCCTGGGAATTACAGACCGGTCAGTCTTACTTTTGTGGTGGGCAAATGACTGGAGAGGATTCTGAGAGATAGTATTTATGATTATTTGGAAAAGCACAGTTTGATTAGAAATAGTCAGCATGGCTTTGTGAGGGGCAGGTCATGCCTCACAAGCCTTATTGAATTCTTTGAGGAGGTGACAAAACACATTGATGAGGGTAGAACAGTAGATGTGATTTATATGGATTTTAGCAAGGCATTTGATAAGGTTCCCCATGGTAGGCTCATTCAGAAAGTAAGTAGGCATGGGATCCAGGAAAATTTGGCTGTCTGGATATAAAACCGGCTGTCCAATAGAAGACAGAGGGCGGTAGTAGATGGAAAGTATTCAGCCTGGAGCTTGGTGACCAGTGGTGTTCCACAGGGTTCTGTTCTGGCACCTCTGTTTTTTGTGATCTTTATAAATGACTTGGATGAGGAAGTGGAAGGGTGGGTTAGTAAGTTTGCTGATGACACGAATGTTGGAGTTGTAGATAGTGTGGAGGGCTGTTGTAGGTTGCATCAGGACATGACGGGATGCAGAGCTGGGCAAAGAAGTGTCAGATGGAATTCAACCCAGAAAAGTGTGAAGTGATTCATTTTGGAAGGTTGAATTTGAATGCAGAATATAGGATTAATGGCAGGATTCTTGGCAGTATGGAGGAACAGAGGGATCTTGGGGTCCACATCCATAGATCCCTCAAAGTTGCCACCCAAGCTGATAGGGTTGTTAAGAAGGCGTATGGTATGTTGGCTTTCATTGGCAGGGGAATTGAGTTTAGGAGCTGCAGCTCTGTAAAACCCTGCTTAGACCACACTTGGAATATTGTGTTCAGTTCCGGTCACCTCATTGTAGGAAGGATGTGGAAGCTTTAGAGAGGGTGCGGAGGACATTTACCAGGATGCTGCCTGGACTGGAGGGCAGGGTCTTATGAGGAAAGGTTGAGGGAGCTAGGGCTTTTTTCATTGGAGCGAAGAACGATGAGAGGTGACTTGATAGAGGTGTACAAGCTGATGAGTGGATAGATAGTGCATAGATAGAATGGATAGTCATAGACATTTTCCCAGGGCGGTAATGACCATAACGAGGGGGCATAATATTAAAGTGATTGGAGGGAGATGTCAGAGGTAGTTCTTTACACAGAGAGTCGTGGGTGGTGGAATGCACTGCCAGCGGTGCTAGTGGAGTCAGATACATTAGGGACATTTAAGTGACTCTTGGATTGGCACATGGAGGATAGTAAAATGTAGGGTATGCAGGGTAGTTTGATCTTAGATAATAGGTCGGCACAACATTATGGGCCAAAGGGCCTGTACTGTGCTGTACTGTTCGAAGTTCTATGTTGATACAGCACCACAAATCTGCACTTATCACAGTACAAAAGCAACATGGCTTCCTTGCATACACAATTGCACCTTCCTACTCTTTAAGTGCCAGACTGCACAACTCACTGGTCCATAGACACACCCCATTTTGCACCCCTCCAAATTTATGTCACCCATTCCCCAGTGCTCACTGTAGCCCAGTATCTTATTGTGAAATGTGGAGCTATGTACAGGGAAGTCTTTAAACAATTCTAAACATTCACTTTTATTTACAAGGAGAACAAATGAGCAGAAATCAGACAAAAAGAACATGCATTTTCCTCCCAGCGTACAAACTGCTTGCATGTTGAGCGCTAATATTTTACAGTCGTTGAGTGATCACTGCAGCCAGCTCATATCTGGAACTGAATGTTAATTAAGTCCTGTCTGACTTGTAGCTCCTGTTGTTACTGCATTCTGTCATGCAGAAAGTGATATTTCTCCTGCTTAATCACCTCATCCACCTCAGAAGACGACTCCCACTCCCCCACCTCCTCAGCATCTATCACATCTCCTTGTTGACTGCTGAGCACAGCATGATTGGAGTGTGTAGCACACTGCCTGAAATATATTGTTGCCATCTCACCCCCAACTCCATACTGGTTCAGTCAATGGAACTTCGTCTTGAGGGATCCTATCCTCTGTTCCACCATGACCCTGATTGAAGACTGGGCTGCATTGTATTTATGACAGAGACAACAAGGTGCAGAGCTGGATGAACACAGCAGGCCAAGCAGCATCATAGGAGCAGAAAGGCTGACGTTTCAGGCCGAGACCCTTCATCAGAAATGGGAGAGGGGAAGAGGGTTCTGAAATAAATAGGGAGAGAGGGGGAGGCAGATAGAAGATGGATAGAGGAGAGGATAGGTGGAGAGGAAACAGACAGGTCAAAGAGGCGGGGATGGAGACAGTAAAGGTGAGTGTAGGTGGGGAGTTAGGGAGGGGATAGGTCAGTCCAGGAAGGACGGACAGGTCAAGGGGACGGGATGAGGTTAGTAGGTAGGGGATGGGGGTGCGGCTTGAGGTGGGAGGAGGGGATAGGTGAGAGGGAGAACAGGTTAGGGAGACGGCGACGAGCTGGGCTGGTTTTGGGATGTGGTAGGGGGAGGGGAGATTTTGAAGCTTGTGAAATCCACATTGAGCTGCAGGGTTCCCAAGCAGAATATGAGTTGCTGTTCCTGCAACCTTCGGGTGGCATCGTTGTGGCACTGCAGGAGGCCCAGGATGGACATGTTGTCTGAGGAATGGGAGGGGGAGTTGAAATGGTTCACGACTGGGAGGTGCAGTTGTTTATTGCGAACCGAGCATAGGTGTTCTGCAAAGCAGTCCCCGAGCCTCTGCTTGCTTTCCCCGATGTAGAGGAGGCCACAATGGATACAGTGGATGCAGTATACCACATTGACAGATGTGCAGGTGAACATCTGCTTGATGTGGAAAGTCTTCTTGGGGCCTGGGATGGGGGTGAGGGAGGAGGTGTGGGGGCAGGTGTAGCACTTCCTGCGGTTGCAGGGAAAAGTGCCGGGTGTGGAGCGGACAAGGGAGTCATGGAGAGAGTGGTCCCTCCGGAAAGCAGATAAGGGTGGGGAGGGAAAGATGTCTTTGGTGATGGGGTCGGATTGCAGATGACGGAAGTGTCAGAGGATGATGCGTTGGATCCGGAGGTTGATGGGGTGGTACGTGAGGACGAGGGGGATTCTTTTTTGGTTGTTATTGCGGGGACGGGGTGTGAGGGATGAGTTGCGGGAAATGTGGGAGACACGGTTGAGGGCGTTCTCGACCACTGAGGGGGGGAGGTTGCGGTCCTTGAAAAACGAGGACAACTGAGATGTACGGGAGTGGAATGCCTCATCCTGGGAGCAGATGTGGCGGAGGCGAAGGAATTGGGAATAGGGGATGGCATTTTTGCAGGAAGGTGGGTGGGAGGAGGTGTACTCTAGGTAGCTGTGGGAGTCGGTGGGCTTGAAATGGATATCGGTTTCTAGGTGGTTGCCCAAGATGGAGACAAAGAGGTCCAGGAAGGAGAGAGAGGTATTAGAGATGGTCCAGGTGAACTTAAGGTTGGGGTGGAAGGTGTTGGTGAAGTGGATGAACTGTTCGAGCTCCTCGTGGGAGCACGAGGCGGCGCCGATACAGTCATCAATGTAACGGAGGAAGAGGTGGGGTTTACGGCCATTGTAGGTACGGAAGAGGGATTGTTCCACGTAACCTACAAAGAGGCAGGTGTGTAGCTTGGGCCCATGCGGGTACCCATGGCTACCCGCTTTGTAGGAAGTGGGAGGAATTGAAAGAGAAGTTGTTGAGCGTGAGGACGAGTTCGGCTAAGCGGATGAGGGTGTCAGTGGAGGGGGACTGGTCGGGCCTGCGGGACAGGAAGAAGCGGAGGGCCTTTAGGCCATCTGTATGGGGAATGCAGGTGTATAGGGACTGGACGTCCATGGTAAAGATGAGGTGTTGGGGACCGGGGAATTGGAAGTTCTGGAGGAGGTGGAGGGCGTGGGTGGTGTCACAGACGTCGGTAGGGAGTTCCTGGACCAAGGGGTAGAAAATGGAGTCCAGATAGTTGGAGATAAGTTTGGTGGGGCAGGAGCAGGCGGAGACAATGGGTCGACCAGGGCATTCAGGTTTGTGGATTTTGGGAAGGAGATAGAAGCGGGCGATGCGGTGTTGGGGAACGATGAGGTTGGAGGCCGTGGGTGGGAGGTCACCTGAGGTGATGAGGTTGTGGATGGTTTGGGAGATGATGGTTTGGTGCTCGGGGGTGGGGTCATGATCAAGGGGGCGGTGGAGGAGGTGTCGGAGAGTTAGCGTCTGGCCTCGGCGATGTGGAGATCAGTGCGCCATACTACAACTGCGCCTCCCTTGAGAGGTGGTTTTATGGTGAGGTTGGAATTGGAGCGGAGGGAGCGGAGGGCTGCACGTTCTGCGGGGGAGAGGTTGGAGTGGGTGAGAGGGGTGGAGAGGTTGAGGCGATTGATGTCTCAACGGCAGTTGGAGATGAAGAGGTCAAGGGAGGGTAGGAGGCTTTGGGGTTGAAGGTTGCAGGAGCAGCAACTCATATTCTGCTTGGGAACCCTGCAGCCCAATGGTATCAATGTGGATTTCACAAGCTTCAAAATCTCCCCTCCCCCTACTGCATCCCAAAACCAGCCCAGCTCGTCCCCGTCTCCCTAACCTGTTCTCCCTCTCACCTATCCCTTCCTCCCACCTCAAGCCCCACCCCCATCTCCTACCTACTAACCTCATCCCGCCCCCTTGACCTGTCCATCCTCCGTGGACTGACCTATCCCTTCCTTAACTCCCCACCTACACTCACCTTTACTGGCTCCATCCCCGCCTCTTCGACCTGTCTGTTTCCTCTCCACCTATCTTCTCTATCCATCTTCTATCCGCCTCCCCCTGTCTCCCTATTTATTTCAGAACCCCCTTCCCCTCCCCCATTTCTGATGAAGGGTCTCGGCCTGAAACGTCAGCCTTTCTGCTCCTATGATGCTGCTTGGCCCGCTGTGTTCATCCAGCTCTGCACCTTGTTGTCTCGGATTCTCCAGCATCTGCAGTTCCTACTATCTCTGATTGCATTGTATTTATGCTTGACATCAGTTACATGACAAAGTCATCAGCCATAGTTACAGAGGGTAGTCCTTGTTCCGCGTAAACTTTGTAGACATATGGACCCTGAACTGTAGCAGTAACACAGGCACCTGACACATGCTGTCGGTACTTGATCAACTGCAACATGCCCACCTCTTTAACAGATGGCTGCTGACAAGCATGACAAACTGCCTGGCTTTGTGCCTTCGCTAAGCAGTAAGAAAAACATTTAAGCTTTGTCAGAGGCACAAACATGCAAAAAGGCAAGGCACAGTGAGGTGAGGCAGGGATGCTCTGAGCATCCAGGTTCATGCTAAGTGAGCAAGCAGTCCTGAGGTGCAACCTGGTCCAATCAATTCAAGGGTGCCTATCCCTGTGTGAAAAGTGCCTTTGCAGCAGCATTTCAATGAGAGGTGCCATCGCAATCCAAAGTGCAGTGTTATGGTGAAGCATACTTAAGTGGATTGGATATCTGCCATGATGGTGCACATAGATTTGCACACATTGGATGCTAGTGTTCATGAATGTGGTGTGCACTCAGCTGCTGTCCATGGGGCGTGCCTGAGATATTGGTGCCAATGTCCAAACTGGTGGTTGGGATGACAAAATGCTGAGCTAGACTCACAAAGTATCTGCTCTGACTTTTATACCTGGACTTCTCAGCATCTAGTTTCTATCCATCAGTCGCATAATAGAAATTTGCATATTAATAAGGTGAGATTTGGTGGTACCTTCAGTGATAATTAGCTATAATCCCTGTAAATTGGTCTCTTGTAGCTCATTAACCAGAATCTCATCTCAATGTCCAGAACTCCTAATGTTAAGAAAGGCTTTGCTGGCCATCTCATGTGATTCTCCCAGATTTCTAGACATATTCTACATCATTCAGGGCCTGGTAAGATTCTACCCAATATCGCTAATCCATCGTGGAATTGTCATCAACTTAATATAAGCCATACTCCACCATTATGTCACAGAAATCAATGGGAGCAGTAGATTGTTAACAGACATAATCAAAACAATGGAATGTAAGGCAGTGGAAATTGTAATTAAACTGTGAACAACTAAAACTGAGACAGAATGCAGCTCTTCAAGTGGTGAAGGTTATGCAGAGAAGAGCCATGCATCTGGTCCTTAGTGTTGGCAGAGCTGAGCTGTCTGGAAAATTTGGAGAAACCTGGACATTTTAGCTTGGAAGAAGTCATCTAGGAGATAGATAGAAGTATAGCAAATGGAATTGATAAGATGAATTCAAACTACTAATTAAACTAAATAACGAGTCCAGAACAAGAGATACAGGTTCATACAACTGAAAGGTTACTTTAGGAATGATACTGAGAATTGTATATATTGAGTATTGTATGGGTAAGGTTCCCTTTGGAGCAATAGAGGTAGAAATCATTCATTCGTGGAAACCAATTTAGTGGATGTGGGCAGTATGACTGTTCGCTTGAGGAAGCCAACCCACTTTTCAGAGCTGCACGTTCAGTCAGAGGGCTGGCAGTATGGCAGGCTTAGTAGGACCACCTGAGGGCCAAATAATTGTTTTGTGTTGTGACAGTTTCAGGCAGGCAGGGAGACTCTGGTGTTTAGAGGGTTGAGCCTTCCATTGGACAGTGTCAGAGATGCAGGGGTTATCTTTGCTAGGGAGGGCTCCCACAGCCTGGGAATCCACTGGGAAGCCATCGCAATTTGCCTAACGGGCCCTTCCCAATGCTAATAAAATCCTGACAAGGGTAGGAAGAGGCCATTAATGGATAATTAATTGATTCCCACCATTGAGAATATCCTATTGTCACAGGAAGTTGTCCATGTCACATACTGACAATTTCTACCACATTTTAAAAGGCTTCCCACCTTCCAATCAGAGAGCTGATTAAAATCTTTGCTACTTACTATTAACTCTACTTTTTAAAAGACATCAGATTATCTGGTCATAATAACAAAGCTGTTTGTGAGCACCAGAGTTTCCTGTGCACATATAAGTTGCCAGGTTTCTGTCTACAACAGTGACCACACTTTAAAAAGTAATTCATTTGCTACTTTGCATTCTACGACCTTCAGTGGTCACAAAGTGTGCCATGTAAATAAAAGCCGTTTTTGTCTGGTCATCAACTTTAGAGAATTGTAACAATAATGCCAAGGTGTTTTTTCTCATTTTGTGTAAGTGCCATGTGTAGTTTAGCCCCTGTTGGCCTTGCCTAATTGCATCATATTGTACTTATCTGAATTAAAGGGCATCTATCATAATTATGGGCAGATCATGTCTTACCTCTGCTCATAGATGTTCCTCCTCTTCTATTGTCCATATATTTGTCCAGATAACTTAATCTTAGGCTTCTAGGATATTACTCAGACCATTATAGCATCTGTTAGTTTCTTGATAGATGCTATAATGAGATCAATACCTTGACTGACCACTTTTCCTGCAAAATATTTTGTAACTCTATAAAGATACACTTCTTGTTGTGATAAATTTACTATTTAAAAAACTTATCCTTTACCCTCTTGTTCTACTGGGTGTAAATGAAAAGAATTTGTATGAAATAACTCCACAGAGGCCAGTATCCTGTCACCAAGTCACCCATTGTTTGCATGTGGAAAGTCCTTCAGACTGATCCAGCTCCCACAGAGCCAGCTCTCAGAGTGAACAGAACCTCTGACACTCTTGTTTATGTCTCTCAGCCAGAGCTCCCTGATTGGACCAGGTTAACAGCACCAATCAGGGAACTCATAATCTATGAGGTCCAGCTAGCCAACCTCATTACAATCACTGCATCCCTCCCCCTCTGAGTCCGAGGATATAAATTGGCTCTTTTTATCATACCTCCTCCTGAGGCATTTAGCACTGGGTCAGGTTCCTCCACCTCAGCCTCTGATAAGGGCGGCGTGTTCGCCTCTTTCGGTGGAGTGTCTCAAGAAATTCATACCCCTTTTCAGGCGACAAAAGCGTCAAGGCGGTGACATCTGCCGTGTCCACTTTGGATTCAGAGGTATCTTCAACACTTGATGGAGAGGGAGAACCCACAGATTCTGGAACAGTTAGAAAGGCAGTCGAGGAACAAGACATGTTTTGCTCCCACACTGTTTGCGAGTTTGCAGCTTTCACATGGTCCACATGCTTGTTCAGGACCTTTACAGTTACCTGCACTTAATACATCACTGGACCTGCCCTCATGTTGACCATGCCTCTTGCCCATGCAAGGCCATTCCTGCAGTTCCTGCATCAAACTTCATCCCCTGAAGTAAGCTGTCTCTCTTGCTTCGCAGTGTCTTGTGTCCAGCATTGGTATTCCTGATGCTGTTTCAGCCAGTATCTGGCAGCAACCTTTGCTCAGGACGATCACTTTTCTCCCCATAATAATATGCTGTCATCTATCGTGATCTGGTCTCTCCGGATCCAGTAAGGTTTCATTTCTGGTTGTGGTGACCCTTTGGTTTCCCCCATCACCACCAGCTGTATCAGTTTTGCCAGGACGGGATCTTTCTGCATCCAAAGTCTGATATTTTCAGCTGTGACTGGAAGTGTGTCCAGAAAATTTAAAACCATTACAGACTGTTCCAGTGGCAGTACCACCGATGGCGTATCCGTCAGTGGGAGGCGGGTCAATGCATCCGTGTTTGCTACATGGCCTCCCTAACTGTGTTCCAACTTGTAATTATATGCACTTGATATTAGAGTCCATCACTGAGTTTGGCCTGAAGCTACGGTTGGCACTGCCTTGTCTTCCTTAGAACTAGCAGGGGTTTAATGTCCGCTATTATTCCAAATTTACATCTGTAAAGGTATTGGTTAAACTTCCTGACTCCAAATATGACTCCAAACATTCCTTCTCTATCTGGGCATATTTATGCTCAGCAATTGCCAAAATCCTGGGTGCATATGCTATTGGGCATTCCTCTCCACTGGGCCACCTATGCTAATATCAGCTAATACTACCTCACTGCCATACAGGGCAGCATTGCATATCAATACTAGTTTTCACTTGGGACCATGGTGTGCCAGTACTTTAAAGGATGAAAGCTGTTTCTTCACTTCCCTGAGGGCTATGGCTTGGCTAACGACCATTCCAACCCTTTTTTCAAGAGTTGAGACAAAGGTGCCAGGATGGAGGCCAGGTTATGTGTTAACTTTCTATCATAATTCACCAACCCAAGACAAAATCTAAGATCTGGTACAGAATTGGAAGCTGGGGCACCTTTGATCACCCTCACTTTTATTTCTAACGGTGTAAACCTGTCTCGTCGGCTCTGCAGCCTAAGTAGGTCACTTGGGGTGCCCGGACCACACATTTTTCCTTTCTAAGACGTACGGACGCCTGGGTGAAACATCTAAGGACTATGTCCAAGTTCTCTTAAGAGCTCCTTATTGGTCTTCTCTGTCATTAGCGTGTGATTTAGATAAATGGCAGCTTTCTAAGATGCCCTCCATCATCTGCTGAAAAATTGCACGGGCTGACAATATCCCAAATGGTAGTCTTGTATATTGGTACAAACTCTTGTGGGTATTAATTGTAGCTTACTTCTGGGAATCCTCATATAACTGTAATTGTAAAAGTGTATGGTTCATGTCTAGCTTTGTGACTGACAGCTCCCCTGCCAGCTCTGCATATAAATCCTCTATGCAAGGCTTTGGATATTTATTCAGCTGCAAAAAGAAGTTTACCATTTTTTTGAAATCGCCACAAAGGCGATCTGACCTGTCAAGTTTCACAATCAGTACAACCAGTGCTGCCCATTCTGCAAACTGGACTGATTTGATGATTCCTTTGCTTTACAGCCTTTTGATTTCTGCCTCTACTTTTGCCCATAAGGCAAACTGCACTAGGTGGAGCTTGCAGAATCATGGAATTGCTTCCTGGCCAACATGCAATGTAGCCTTGACTCCTTTGATAGTCCCTAGACCTCCCTGAAAAACATGCATGTATTTAATTAGGACTTCACTCAGGCAACCATTTTCTAATTAAAAACTGTTGAGGCAACCTAGGTGAATCACTCTCAACCAATTTCGCGCCATCAAGCTTTTACGACAATCAGTGGTAACTGAACTAGCTGCTTCTCATAATAGGCCGGAACCGAAGTTGTACCCTTAATCTGTAAAGGTGCCCCGGTATAGGCTCTTAGTCTAGCCAAGGTCTTGTGTAAACTTAAGGGTTGGAGTCCAGAGCGAGTTTTGTTAAAGACTGGTTCTGCAATCACTGAAACGGCTGCACTAGTATCGGCCTCCATTAGAACTGGGTTACCATTTCAACAGACGTTTATTTTGATTGGTTCTAATTTAAATGTTGCTAAGCAATTTAACTGTTCCAAACCAGATATAGGTGGACTTTCCAGGGTGTGCACTCTCCTGGATACAGGCCTATGCGTTCTCAAACTCAATTTAGGTCTAGTGGGACTATTTTGCTGTCTCAAGTCTGCATAACAGCAGCAACTACAAGGGCTGACTCCCCCGTCCCCCACGCCCCCGATCCTGGAGAACATTGTGACATTGTAACCGTTTGGCTGAGAGTTGGCTACGTTTTGGGGTTTTGTGTGGGCTGAACTGAGTGAGGCTATGCAATTGCCTTCACTCAAGTGGTGTCCCCCAAGTTCGGTCAAACTTCAGTTCCATCTCGTGCAACTCGTATGCTCCACTTGCCACATTCTCCACTGATAAAACCAGTTGCAGTGCCTGTTTGAAGTCCAGTTGTGCTTCAGCCAGTAAGTACTTTTGTATGGTTATATCATTAATCCCACACACCAAATGGTCTCTCAGCATCTCATTAAAAGTTAAACAAAGTTATATGCTTCTGCTATTTATCTCAACCTAGTCAACAATCCTGATATGGATTCCCATGGTTCTCGAATTTGCTGAGTAAAATTGATAGCGTCTCGAATTGGAGGAGGCTCGGAGTTGCAATGTTGCTTAACTAAATCCGTCAACTCTTGAAAGGTTTCAGTATCTGGTGCCTCAGGGAAAGTTAGGTTCCTAAAAAATGGAAAACAGTGCCGGTACACAAGCTGCCGGGAGATTACTTGTTGCTTTTCATCTGCTTTTCATCTCCAATATCATTTGCCTAGAAAACATCATGATTTCTTTCCATGTGCTGGGCCCAGACTTCAACAGCAGAATTGAACTGGTCAAGCTTCCCAAGTAACAGCATGATGCCAGAAAGGTTTACCCCAACTCAAAGATGACTGTTGTGAATGGATTTCTTCAGGAGCATGCTTTTCTCTCATTGCCACTGAACTAACTCCACAGAAGCTGGTGTTCCACCACCAAGTCATTCTTTATTGACATCTGGAAAATCCTTGACACTGATCCAGCTTCCTCAGTGCCAGCTCTCAGTGTAAACAGAATCTCTGACTCTCAGGTTTATATATGTCAGCCAGGGTTCCCTGATTGGACCAGATTAACAGCTCCAATCGGAGAACTCATATTCTGTGAGGTCCACCTGGCTGACCTCATTACAATCACTACACTGTACTTTCATTATGACCATAAGGTGCTATGGAATTGAACAAAAATTGTAGGGAGGGAGGACAGAATCAATAAGATTACTTGCTCACTAAACCAATCTCTCTTTGTGAGAGGATAGAATAATTTTGTGTTTAAAAAAAAGTAACAAAATAAGACAAAAATAGCCCCAAAAGAAATGTTTTATTATTATTTGTTGGTTTGAAAATATTAAGTTCTGTCTGTTCTTATTCCTTCTTTTAGGTGGCAGATGTTGTGCTTTCTCACCAGATGGAAAATTCTTAGCCGTTGGGTTAAATGATGGGAGTTTTCATGTAGTCAATGCTGATACCCTGGAAGATATAGTATCTTTTCACCACAGGAAGGAAAATATATCAGATATAAAATTTTCACCAGGTAAAGCAGAAGTAAAGCAGCTTTTGCCTTTTTTTCCAGTTGTATCTGTCAAGTTTGAAAATAATGTCACTGTAGCATTTAGATGGAATTGGTAAAAATGGTCTGCCTATTCACACTTATATTGGGATCAAAGAGTTATAAAAATTCCCACTTCTGTAAACCTAACATCGGACAGAGTGCCCCAGATGTGCTAATTGTGTGGTGTTGGCAAAGCAAATGGGTAAAACATAAGACTGGGAACAGAAGTAGACTGATCTCATCTCAATTTCAACTCGACTCCTACCCGGTCTCCATAACCTCAACCCATTACTAAATAAAAATCAGTCTCCCCGTTAAATTTACTCAGTGCAGCATCTACCACTCTCTGGGTAGTGAATTCTACAGATTCACGACTCTTTGAGTGAAGTAATTTCTCCTCATGCCTGAGCAGACCTAGGTTAATTTATTAAGGTAAGCAACACCATGGGTTACCATCATTTAAGTAGGGTTCTTTAGCGGTATCAAAGAAGAACTTTGTATGAACCACTTAGAATGTTATTTGACATAAGTCTGCTTGTATTGCTGCACAAATTAGTTCTACCTCCACCCCCACAGTGTAATAAAGCTAAAAAGAAAGGTGAAATAAATGATCTGAGAAGGTGAGATTAAGAACTAAATTATTTTTTAAAGTTAGAAATGGAAATAATATTGATGCATTTTAGGAAATAATTATCTCAGTGTTCTCATGCTTGATGTTTCTCAAATGAGGAATCTCAAAAAAAGACAAGTGTATGATGCAGTTATAGGCTGCAAAGGAGACGTCGGGGAGTTCATCACCAGTTTCAGGTCTCACCTCTACATTAAATGACAACATCCCTACAAAATAAGAGCTATCTGTACAATGCTTGTGTTTCTGGGAGTTTGTTTGTAAATTTAATTTGTATTCCTGAGTGACGAAAGCGGATTTGAACATTCAGTCCTAAATGATATATCACCCCATTTTAAGAAATTGGGATTTTCACTCCTTTCTTGGCGAAGAAGTCTTCATTTGCTATCCATTGTTATGACTAGACTCCAACAAGGTGAGGTAGGATGAACTGACTCCCCTTCTTTAGTCACCCTCGCTCTTTGCTGATTGCAACAAGGTTAATTTGAAAAGGATCCATCCTTTGTGAAGGTGTTGCTCCTAGAACAAATGAACTTACATTTGAAAAAGGAATCAATTTAGCCAGGCATCCTTGAATTAACAAAAAGAGCAATTTTATTAATTAATAAATGTGAGAAGAATTAGGGACACAACACATATATACATAGATTTAGAAATAAGAGGTGAATACAAAAATAATAAGTTTTAAAAAATGTTATACGAATCATTCTCTGAAATGTTCACAAAGAGCAGATCATTGAACATCGTGCTGCTGCAGTGGAGGTTAGCAAGAGTATTGATGTTGATCACTGAACGGTAAGTTTCACTATCCTTAGTTTTGTAGCCTGGTTGAGATTCTGTAGTTCTGTTTCCTTTTGACCATGATTGAATTCCAGCATTCAGGGTGAGAGACAGGCCCATTGGTATCTTTCCTTTTTAACTGGTTTGTGGCACTCTGAGCCAGAGAGAGGCTTTAGCTGCAACACAAGTATAACCAGGGCATAGTTCTTCACAGCACACTAATGCTCAAAACCAGGCTGGTTCAGTCTCACTAGTACACTCTATTGGAGTAGAAACTGGCTTCTAAACCCCTGTCCTGCGTATTCTCCAAGGGTGAAATATAGAATGTGTCTGCAGTATTCGATGTAATCCATAGTGGGTGGCTTTCTGTTGAACAGGGAGTCATCAACCCCTCGTTACTCTTTTGAGTCACAAGTACTCCCAGTCTGTCTGAAATTTCTTTAACACTTTAGGTGTTACATTCCATCAATATCTCAGCCACTTAGTTCATATCCATAGCTATTTTTGGCTATATCAGTCCTCTTTTAAAAACAACATTTTTGAATGACAAGTTAAAGATGTTCTCAGTACTTCAGGAACCTGACCTGTGACCATAACAACATAAACAATCCATCTCCACTCTGGCAAGAAAATGTTATACTTCAATTGTTAATCTTATATTGTTCTTTCAAAAAGAGAAATGACAATATTATAAATTAATGACCAATTAGCAGTTCCCTTTCTAAATCTAGAAGGCCACAAGAAGGCCACAATAGCAAGGTTAAACAAATTGAGGCGATATAAATTAATTGTTCTTTTTCTCAGAGGAGACTGGAAGCAAAGGGGTTGCAACAAGTTATCCATGTCTGCCCTTCGAATAAACATTAATGTAAAGTTACTGATTCAATTTAGTAATCCTCTTGCTGTCTTAATAATAATCCAGCCCTGTTTTCATGTCAGGACTCAATATACCCCCAAATATGATGCACCTCTTACTAATTGTGACACCCCTTGGCTCTTTTATCTGCATTGTTAAAAAAAACAATTCTTTCTTGTCATTTTTGTGAACTACACTCATGCACTCTTCATTTGACTGGGTGTTCCCACACAATGGGCAGAATCTTCTGTTCTTGCTGGTGACAAATTTAGAAGCAGGAAGGATATTTAATTAGGTGCAGTAGTTTCATACATGAAACCCACACACTTGAAACTTGGAAAGATACAGCAAGACAATTCATTAGGCTATATTGGTGAATAACCCTCCAAAAAATTCAGCACAACCCCCAGAAATCCACCATCTTCATGACTCTATCAGAATTAAGGTTTGGGCAGAAAAGCTGTTGGTCAACTGCCATGTTTTGCTACCAAATAAAATACTTAAGTGACCAATTAAGGACCACTTAAGAGCTTTAATTCTGCTGCCACCAGGATTAAACCAGCTGCAAGCAGGCCTGTTACTGTGCAAAATACACAATAGGTCAAACTGTGAAGACTGATTGTCACCTGAGATGGTGAGGGGCGGTGGATTACTTTGGTAAAGGGCAATCCATACTTGACTGAGGGTTTGGATATCAAGAAAGGGATACCAACTGAAAGCCATGCTCTACCATTGCTTATAACACCAGGGGATTGTGCTGAGATAACACAGTGTGGAGCTGGAGAAACACAGCAGGCCAGGCAGCATCAGAGGAACAGGAAAGCTCCTGGTGCTGCCTGGCCTGCCATGTTCCTCCAGCTCCACACTGTGTTATCTCTGACTCCAGCATCGGCAGTTCTTACTATATCTAGGGGATGTACTGAGTTTTTTGGAGGGTTATTCACCACATAGCCTAGTGAATTGTCTTGCTTTACCTTCCCAAACTCTTCTCATTAATTACCTACCGTGCCTCTATGATATCTCTCGCCTCCGATTTCCATCCACCTTAGCGTGCAATGTTCCTGGAACAATTCACCACTCAGCAGACAGATGCAAAAAGACCTGCCTTACTTGCTAACATGCAGCTTTGGAAGGCCACTATGCACCTGGACAAGAGTTGGCAATGCAGCATTGCCCCTCACTGGCAGCACATTAGTACAGCAACTATGAAGCCACGCTACCTACCACACATAGACAGCATGACTGACACACCCTCGCATATACAACCTCTCTCACCCTAGTTGCTGTATAACTACCACACCACACAATTTACTTGTCACCAGGTACCCCCAGAGCCTCCATGTTCCCTTTTACTTTGCAGCACCCCAATATCAATTTCTATCCATTCACTACATTTGCCTGCAACTGTTTGCCCTGATCCCCAAACCCCACTTATACCTGGACGACGCCCATCCTGCTCTTTTACGCTCTTCTGTTTGGAAACAATACTGATAAACATAGGCAGTAACTCCTCTCCCATAACTTACAATGCCCTCTGATGCTGGTCCTTATTTTCCCATTCACCTTATGTTCCAGTCGCGCCCACCATAACTGTCTTTATTCACACTTCTACAAATAAGTCTGCTTTCACGCCCCAAGCCTCGGCTGGATGGAAAAGCTGGCATTGTGCTGTCTGAATTTACAAATCCGTCTACCAGTGCTATTTTTAAACATCCGTGAGGGTATGTAGGAGAATTGTAGGATTCTGCCCTCTGATTTTCAATTGTGGCTCAGTGAGAATGACTCTTTTCCTTCAATGTCACAAATTTAACATCTGGGAAATTAAACGTAAAAATTGATATCTGGGCATGATACAAATCCATTTTTTGTACTTTCTAAGTAGTTCATTTATATATTCCTCAGCTTCTTTTCTGTAGATTAACATCATTGCATACATCATTCTTGAATATGAAAGGTGTCAAACAAATATGTTCCAGTTTAGCTATGTAGGAGCATGGCAGTTTAGAAGATGCTGATCACATCCTGTTCTATCATGAATGTGACAATGTAAAGGGATTATGCATTGAGAAAAATTGATGATGGATTACATTTAAGTTTTAAAGGGAACATTGGTGGCACTAAGGTCACTAGGAAGAATAGCCTGAAGTTCCTAATTTATAGGGAAGCACCTTGCTTTATTCTACTCCCTTGACTGAGAGAAAAAACTCACCTTTTAAGGGAAGAGGTACATCTATATCATTGTTAGTTGTTGAAATTATGGTTATTTATGAGGACCACCTTTCCCTTAGAATTTTATTGATTGCCTTAAAAAATTGAAGAGGAATTCTTCAGCCTTTGATGGCCTGTTTGAGGATTGCATCATTAGGTGTTAGATCATTAGTAGGCATGGTAGTGCTGTGATGGGATAAGTGGGAGTGATGTCGTTTTTCCACTAACCTTTGTGATTCGTCCTATGCTACTCTATTATAAAGTGACTTAGAGCATGAATATGTTGCTGATTATTAATAACATTTATTATGCTCCTAGATGCAGGGAAATACTTGGCAGTAGCTTCGCATGATAATTTTGTGGACATCTACAATGTGCTTTCAAGTAAAAGAGTTGGAATATGTAAAGGGGCTTCTAGTTACATTACTCATGTAGACTGGGATGTAAGAGGTAAGAAGTTATTCTTCAAGTCTTTTCAATATTTTCTATAAATCTTTTTAGAAATCAAAAATATATTGCAAAATCAAAACTTTAAAGAAGTGCTCAAAAAAGTTATTTTGTTAAATTGGCTAGGGTATGTCAGTTACTAATATAAAAAGTCACTAATTTTAAAATATATATGCTTTTAAAATGTAAAGTAGAAATAGTATTTAGCAAAAAAAGTATATTGTTTTTAAAACGCTTTATTTTACTTAAATACGAAACTTAACATATCTAGACTACTGTTTCGTTTTTAAGCATTGGATCTCTCCAAAGATCTGATCTAGATGAATATTTATGACAGGGTGAGTACAGTTCATTACCATTAGTGAGATATAATTTTCATATAGTTTAATGAGCCTTCCCTGGTGCAATGGTTTGCATTCCATATGAACAAAAAGCTCCAATCCTGCAGTTTTCTTTTCCTGCAGAAATTATGTACTTTACAACTCAAAATCCTAAATCACTCAGACCTATTGGGAAGCAAAATTTGATAGCTACAGAAACAGACATCAGCTGCATGATGTATAATTAATTCATTGTTTCCAAAGCAGATAACCTGATAACATCACCATGCCTGTTAATTTTAATGATTGTAGCACACATTCCAACACTAGAGTGACTTCATGCCTCAGCAGGGAGACCAAGTTTATACAAGTCTACCAGCACTTAGGGTTAGCCTGCATTATTTAGAATCAACCTGCACCTCTTAAAAAATAAGTACATTTAGACTAAAACTATTGTTGATTCTGACAAGAAAGAGAGATTGACCTGTAAGAACAACGACTAGTGTTGCAACAGGGAAGACAGTGTGCTCTAAGATTCTCAGATCCTGTATTATAGGGCTTGGTACACAAGATGGTCAGAAGGATCCCCCATCCACTGGAAGCCATCCACGCAAAGTAGTATGACTGGAGTACTGTTGTAGGTAATACCACTAGTCAAGTCCAAGGACTAGAAGCAATACTACCAATAGTTGAATGTTTTCACAGTTGACAAAGTCAGTGAATGCATCTTCACATGCCGTTGCCTGGCTGATGACATAAGAGTCTCACACTGCTAATTCACCATCCCCTCTACTTTCACCCACCAACATTCTCTATTCAGCATGACTCATGCCTAACATTCTTAGCTACACCTCACTCTCACACACTTAACACTGCTGCAACCTTTCCATCAACATCTTGCAGCTTACAGATACTGTTCAACCATGACAGCCACATGACCCAAATGAATTGCACCATACCTGCTGATACAGTTCAGTCTCTCTTTCAAGACAAGGTGTCACATAACTGGAGATGGCAATATCTGCTCAACAAAGGAAAGCTGCACCTGCATGACCTCACCATTATTGGAGCAGCCATGATTGTAGCTGATGTATTAAAGATGATGGTATGCACATACCTAGTCAATGTTCTGATATTTAATGCTCTGTCATCTCAATCTTTCTGATTTGCAAACTGCAAATGGTCTACGCATAGATACCTTGGGCTAAGCTTTCATTTCCAAATGCTGAATGAACCCAAGCAGGAGGACATAATATCAGACTGCTGCGACCACATTAAAAATTTCTCCTCCAACTTACTTCTCTGCCATTTTCATTGATTTGGGAATTGTATTGGCTTGTAGGCCAACACCCACTTGAAGTGACTTAGATTCACTATTCGTATGCCTACTCTAATAACAAGTTTCACTGCCTTTGGTATTTTCATGTAAATTGGTGGATTCCTGAAGGCTATGGGAACCACACCAGGCAAGTCGGCTGTCAACTTTGGAGGAAGCCTGCTGTGAAGTCACTTTAAAAGCTCTTGTCAACTTCAGTAGTCATACTGGAATGGTTTATGGTGATTCAAATATTTTTTCAATGTACTGAATTGATTTTCACATTAACTTCATGTCCTGACATCTGCAATGCCTTTGAAATAATCTTTCAGTAATTGTGGTATAGAACAAATGGGCCATATAGTAACACTGATAAGCCTTTGAAATGCTCATGATTGTTTGAAAAAATTAATCAGCATTCACTTTGAAGAAACTTTTAATCTTGTCCAAATAAACAATCACATTGCAAAATGACTTTGAAAAAACAAGTTGTTATAAGATAATAAATCTGCCACTCAAACAAAGCTAATGGATTTTCCATCATAGAAATATTTATTCTCATCCAAATAAACACACACATGGTGAAAAACATGTCAAAGAAAGATCAAAATTACAAGGGAATTAACTACTTTGCAACTGAGTAAATCTTTACTAGCTAAGGCTATTAGTCATTCTTGAAGCTTAGGCTAGCACTCATAATGAGGCCATCTTGCAAATGAGTTATCTTGATTAACTGTTCAAAACAAGATTAAAATCTCCTTCAATGAAAATTTCATTGACTTTGAATGACAGCTTTATTATTTTGTATTAGCTTGATCTTTCTTTGTGGTGCTTTTTCACTGCTTTGATTTGGATAAAATTAAAGGTTTGTTCAAAGAGAATGTTGAATATCTGATAACTGTTCTTTAAATTCATGAGTGTTTTACAAATACAAATAAATATGTAGCTCATTGATTCTGTATAGACAGGATATAGGGTTACTGGCTATGGAGGATGCATCAGAAGAAAAATGGGAGACATAAAGAGTTTTGGAGGAACTTGCGAGATAAGGGAGTGTAGAGAAAGGTTTTGAGGGTGAGATGTGAGGGCTAGAGGGCCGAAAAATCATGAATTGAACTTCGCTAATGTTCCAGTCAACAAAGCAGGCCTTCTAATTTTGGCATCTGCCTGCCTCTGTTACCACCTTTGGCCTGCATCAGAAGGTGGGAGCCATAACTCGAATTCACTCACAATATCTGTTTTTGTTTTCCGTATTCGTTTTTCAAGGACCGCAACTTCCCCCCTCTCAGTGGTCGAGAACGCCCTCGACCGTGTCTCCCGCAACTCATCCCTCAACCCCTCCCTGCAAAAACAACCAAAACAGAATCCCCCTCGTCCTCACGTACCACCCCACCAACCTCCGGATCCAACGCATCATCCTCCGACACTTCCGCCATCTGCAATCCGACCCCACCACCAAAGACATTTTTCCCTCCCCACCCTTATCTGTTTTCTGGAGGGATCACTCTCTCCAGGACTCCCTTGTCCGCTCCACACTCCCCTCCAGCCCCACCACACCTGGCACTTTTCCCTGCAACCGCAGGAAGTGCTACACCTGCCCCTACACCTCCTCCCTCACCTCCATCCCAGGCCCCAAGAAGACTTTCCACATCAAGCAGATCCACACCTGCACATCTGCTAATGTGGTACACTGTATCCGCTGTTCCCGTTGTGGCCTCCTCTACATCAGGGAAACCAAGCGGAGGCTTGGGGACCGCTTAGCGGAACACCTACGCTCGGTTCGCACTAAACAACTGCACTTCCCAGTCGCAAACCATTTCAACTCCCCCTCCCATTCCTCAGATGACATGTCCATCCTGGGCCTCCTGCAGTGCCACAACGATGCCACCTGAAGGTTGCAGGAACAGCAACTCATATTCCGCTTGGGAACCCTGCAGCCCAATTGTGCACTTCACAAGCTTCAAAATCTCCCCTTCCCCTACCGCATCCCCAAACCAGCCCAGCTCGTCCCGGCCTCCCTAACCTGTCCTTCCTCCCACCTATTCCCTCCTCCCACCTCAAGCCCCACCTCCATCTCCTAGCCACTAACCTCATCCCGCCCCCTTGACCTGTCCGTCCTCCGTGGACTGACCTATCCCCTCCCTCACTCCCCACCTTCACTCACCTTTACTGGCTCCATCCCCGCCTCTTTGACCTGTCTGTCTTCTCTCCACCTATCTTCTCTATCCATCTTCTATCCGCCTCCGCCTCTCTCCCTATTTATTTCAGAACCCCCTTCCCCTCCCCCATTTCTGAAGAAGGGTCTAGGCCCGAAACGTCAACTTTCCTGCTCCTCTGATGCTGCTCGGCCTGCTGTGTTCATCCAGCTCTACACCTTGTTATCTCAGATTCTCCAGCATCTTCAGTTCCTACTATCTCTGAAACAATTTTAATCCCACTGCGAAGCCTCTTCTAAGGATGCCTACCTTGAAGAAGTTATCCTCCTCCCTCTGAAAAGACCTCAGTGGATCTCTCTCCCACTGCAACTCTCTCATAATCTCTTCGGCCCTGAAACTGCTCGACCACATCCTGAAGCAAACCAGGTACTACAGCCACGTTACCTTTCTTAGTACCTGCCTATGGAACCGGATCATCCCCAGTGGACTACAGTCCACATTTAGGCCTTCCCAATTTGGCCCCAACCGCGACAATGTCTACATTTAGAACATTGAGATCCTTCAAAAACGTTTCTCCCTGCGCCTCCTGAAACACACATTCGCAGCAATGCGCCAGTATCTCCTGGCACTACACTCAAGCCTACCCCAGCTCAGAGCCTCCCTCTCCCAGACCTGCAAAGGACCTCTCCTGTTTTTTATTCTTCATGGGATCCACAACCTGAACTCACAATTCTACTCAGCTTTATTGGACACTAAAAACCGTAAGTACAGTAAACTTACTGGTGCCTGCCACCCAAAACGGGCTTCCTCCAACCCCCAAATCCCCAACCCTACCCAGGACTTTCCCCACAATGTGCCCGCCGCCATTGGCCATGTGGCCACTTTTGGAGCACCCACAGATGACATCACATCCGCCGCCGGCGGGTACACCACGTCCGGGACAGCGAACACCATGGACACCGCTGCTGATGCCACCGCCTCCATTTCCGAGGCCAACACCACAGACACTGAGGACGCACCTGCCGACACTGGGGCTGCCGCCGCCTACCCCGCTCCGCCCACCGCCGACGCAACTCCGCCCACCGCCGATGCCGATGCAACTCCGCTCACCGCCAACGCCGACGTCACTCCGTCCACCCTTGCCGACATCGCTCCACCCACCGCTGACGCCGACGTCACTCCACCCACCGCCTCCACAGCCAGCAGCTCCAGAGGAGACAATAGCACCCAGCCCTGTCGAGTCTTCACCATCCCCCCAGACCTCCCCCTTACTGAGAACGAATGGTCAGTCCTCAGTAAAGGGCTCACTTTTGTCCCCCTCCATCCACACATCAACGAAACCCGCTCACGCTTGGACATTGAACAGTTTTTTCGCCGCCTCCACCTCCGTGCTTACTTCTTTAACCATGAGCCTAACCCTCCCCCTACTGACCCCTTCTCCCGCCTCCAACACAGCCCCTCCTCCTGGACACCACCCCAAGGCCTCCTACCCTCCCTCGACCTCTTCATCTCCAACTGCCGTTGTGACATCAATTGCCTCAACCTCTCCACCCCTCTCACCCAACTCCAACCTCTCCCCCGCAGAACGTGCAGCCCTCCACTCCAATCCCAACCTCACCATAAAACCCGCGGACAAGGGTGGCACAGTTGTAGTATGGCGCACTGACCTCTACATCGCCGAGGCCAGGCGCCAACTCTCCGACTCCTCCTCCTACCGGCCCATTGATTATGACCCCACCCCCGACCACCAAACCATCATCTCCCAAACCATCCACAACCTCATCACCTCAGGTGACCTCCCACCCACAGCCTTCAACCTCATTGATCCCCAACCCCGCACCGCCCGCTTCTATCTCCTTCCCAAAATCCACAAACCTGAATGCCCTGGTCGACCCATTGTCTCCGCCTGCTCCTGCCCCACCGAACTTACCTCCACCTATCTCGACTCCATTTTCTCCCCATTGGTCCAGGAACTCCCTACCTACGTCCGTGACACCACCCACGCCTTCCACCTCCTCCAAAACTTCAAATTCCCTGGTCCCCAACACCTCATCTTTACCCTGGACATCCAGTCCCTATACACCTGCATTCCCCATACAGATAGCCTAAAGGCCCTCCGCTTCTTCCTGTCCCGCAGGCCCGACCAGTCCCCCTCCACTGACATCCTCATCCGCTTAGCCGAACTCATCCTCACCCTCAACAACTTCTCTTTCAATTCCTCCCACTTCCTACAGACAAAGGGGGTGGCCATGGGTACCCGCATGGGCCCAAGCTATGCCTGCCTCTTTGTAGGTTACGTGGAACAATCCCTCTTCCGTACCTACACTGGCCCTAAACCCCACCTCTTCCTCCGTTACATTGATGACTGTATTGGCGCCGCTTCGTGCTCCCACGAGGAGCTCGAACAGTTCATCCACTTCACCAACACCTTCCACCCCAACCTTAAGTTCACCTGGACCATCTCTAATACCTCTCTCCCCTTCCTGGACCTCTCTGTCTCCATCTCGGGCAACCACCTGGAAACCGATATCCATTTCAAGCCCACCAACTCCCACAGCTACCTACAATACACCTCCTCCCACCCATCTTCCTGCAAAAATGCCATCCCCTATTCCCAAATCCTTCGCCTCCACCGCATCTGCTCCCAGGATGAGGCATTCCACTCCTGAACATCTCAGATGTCCTCATTTTTCAATGACCGCAACTTCCCCCGCTCAATGGTCGAGAACATGCTCGACCGTGTCTCCCGCATTTCCTGCAATTCGTCCCTCACACCCCCTCCCCGCAATAACAACCAAAACAGAATCCCCCTCGTCCTCATGTACCACCCCACCAACCTCCGGATCCAACGCATCATCCTCCGACACTTCCGCCATCTGCAATCCGACTCCACCACCAAAGACATTTTTTCTTCCCCACCCTTATATGCTTTCAGGAGGGACCACTCTCTCCGGGACTCCCTTGTCCGCTCCACACTCCCCTCCAGCCCCACCACACCTGGCACCTTTCCCTGCAACCGCAGGAAGTGCTACACCTGCTCCCATACCTCCTCCCTCACCCCCATCCCAGGCCCCAAGAAGACTTTCCACATCAAGCAGATCCATACCTGCACATCTGCTAATGTGGTATACTGCATCCGCTGTTCCCGTTGTGGCCTCCTCTCCATCGGGGAAACCAAGCGGAGGCTTGGGGACCGCTTAGCGGAACACCTACGCTTGGTTCGCACTAAACAACTGCACCTCCCAGTCACAAACCATTTCAACTCCCCCTCCCATTCCTCAGACAACATGTCCATCCTGGGCCTCCTGCAGTGCCACAACGATGCCACCCGAAGGTTGCAGGAACAGCAACTCATATTCCGCTTGGGAACCCTGCAGCCCCATGGTATCAATGTGGACTTCACAAGCTTCAAAATCTCCCCGCCCCCTACCGCATCCCAAAACCAGCCCAGCTTTCTCCGCCTCCCTAACCTGTCCTTCCTCCCACCGACCCTCTCCTCCCACCTCAAGCCCCACCTCCATCTCCTAGCTACTAACCTCATCCCGCCCCCTTGACCTGTCCGTCCTCCGTGGACTGACCTATCCCCTCCCTAACTCCCCACCTACACTCAC
Source organism: Rhincodon typus (assembly GCF_021869965.1). NCBI lineage: Eukaryota > Metazoa > Chordata > Chondrichthyes > Orectolobiformes > Rhincodontidae > Rhincodon > Rhincodon typus. The sequence goes on along the minus strand of NC_063340.1, from coordinate 43,668,129 downwards.
CTTTACTGGCTCCATTCTCGCCTCTTTGACCTGTCTGTCTTCTCTCCACCTATCTTCTCCTCTATCCATCTTCTATCCGCCTCCCCCTCTCTCCCTATTTATTTCAGAACCCCCTTCCCCTCCCCCATTTCTGAAGAAGGGTCTAGGCCCGAAACATCAGCTTTTCTGCTCCTCTGATGCTGCTTGCCCTGCTGTGTTCATCAGCTCTACACCTTGTTTTCTCTACTGTGTGAGTAGGTTGATCTGTAGAAACTGGGACTATGATGTTGGGAAATGGCCTGACACGCGGTTCTTGAACTGAAGACAAAAAGCCACCTCCTTGTTTATTCTCAATGCCACACATCCTTTTTCTTTTTTTTCATTGTTCATTCTCAGGTTGTGAGCATTGTTGACTGTGTCAAATTGAGAAACAAGCAGTGGGCTCCCTTTTTGAGCTACTGTTGTTCATTTATATATACACTATAGTGGTATTACAAAGGGATTTCTAGGATTTTGACTTAGCTACAGTGAAGGAATGATATTATGGTTCCAAGTCAGGATGATGCTTAGATTGAAGGGGAACCTGCAAACTGTGATGGTCCCATGCATCTGCTTTACTTATCCTTTTAGGTGCCGTTGAAAGAGGTTTGCTAGGTTACAACAATGCCTGTGTGTCTTTCTGCTTTCGAATAGCTAAGAATTGCAAATTGGGCAGAGAGTTGTGAAAGAAAAAGAGCTTAAAAAGGATTAGAAACACCATTCTTCACACTCATACCCACCAACTCAAATGCTCAACACTGCATTCTCTAGAGGATAGATTAGAGGCAAGATTTGCATGAGGTGAACTATCAGGTATCATATATGATTTCTGCATTGGAGGACTCAAAGATGGACTTGGTGAAGGCATACAGAATGTTAATGCAGTTAATGGGTGTACATATCAATATGCTTAAGGCATTAGGTTTTCTAATCTTTGAGTGCTCCAGTGCAGAAATTATATGTGATATCTGATGGATCATCTCATGCAAATCTTGCCTCTAATCTATTCTCTGGAGAAATCCAACAGTCAAGAAGCATGGAGATGTCAGAGAATCTTTTGGGCATTTTGAAGCAAGTGGCAACTTCAGAAGGATCTGTGTATTATCAATTCTGAGATGTGAATGTGGCTGCTTTGGCTGGCATTTGTTATTGCCCTGCAAGTTGGGTGACTTGGGCAATTAGAGTTAACCATGTTAGTATAAAACTGGAGTCACATACAAACTAGATTCAGTATGGTGGCAGGTTTTCTTTCATAATGGACATTATTATGATATATTATGATTATAAGGGTGGGTTGAAATGCTGAGAATGATATACGTCCTGCCTTCTGGAACTGTCAGACAATCTGATGGGCTGGCAGCTCCAACAACAGATCCATCTTGACCTCCACCATTGGTCCTCAGCATCACAGATACTAGTCTTCAGCCAATTTCATTCACTCCATTTGTTATGAAGAAATGGTTGGAGGCAGTGGATACTGCAAAGGCCAGAGGCCCTGGCAACATTCCAGCAATGGTACTGAAGACTTGTGCTCCAGAACTTGCGGCTCCCCTAGCTAAGCTCTTCCAGTACAGTTACAACATTGGCATCTACCTGACAATGTGGAAAATTGCCCAGGTATGTCCTATATACAAAATGCAAGACAAATCCAACCTATCCAGTTACCACCCCTTCAGTCTACACTTGATCGCCAATACAGTGATGGAAGGTATCATCAATGGTACTATCAAGCAGCATCTGTTCAGCAATAACCTGCTCAGTGGAGTCCAGTTTGGGTTCCACCAGGGTTACTCAGCTCTTGACTTTATTACAGCCTTGGTTCAAACATGAACAAAAAAGCTGAATTCCAGAGGTGAGGTGAGAGTGGCAGCCCTTGACATCAAGGCCGCATTTGACTAAGTATGACACTGAGGAACCCTAGCAAAACTGGAATCATCGGGTATCGTGGGCAAACTCGCCGCTTATTGTAGTCATACCTGGCAAATAGGAAGACGGTTGTGGTTGTTGGAGGTCAGGCATCTCAGCGCTAGAACATCTCTGCAGGAGTTTCTCAAGGTACTATCCTAAGCCCAACAATTTTCAGCTGCTTCATCAATGACCTTTCGTCCACCATAAGGTTGAAATGGGGACGTTTGTGATAATTACACAATGTTCAGCACCATTTGCAACTCGTCAGATACTGAAGCAGTCCATGTTCAATTACAATGAGATCTAGATAATATTCAGGCTTGGGCTGACAAGTGGAAGTAACATTCACACCGCACAAATGCAAGAGGAATGACCATCTTCACTAAGAGATCTAACCATGCCCCTTGACATTCACTGGTGTAACCATCAATGAATTGCCCACTATCAGCATCCTTGGGATTACCATTGACCAGAATCTCAACTGGACTCGCTACATAAACATTGGTTACAAAAGCAGGTTAGAGACTAAGAATACCACAGTAAGTAACTCATCTGACTCCCCAAAGCCTGTCTATCATCTACAGGGCATAAGTCAGGAGTGTGATGGAATATTCCCCACTTCCTGGGTGGGTGCAGCACCAAAAACGTTCAAGGATCTTGACACTACTGAGGACAAAGTAGCCCGCTTGACACATTCACAAGCATCCACTCACTCCACCAATGAATATGTACAATATACAATGCAGAAATTCATCAAAGATCCTTAGACTGCTCCTTCCAAACTCATAACAATCTAGAAGGACAAGGGCAGTAGATATGGGAAAATCACCACCTGCAAGTTCTCCTTCAAGTTACACACTCTTCTGACTTGGAAATATACCACCTTACTCTGGATCAGGAATTGAAATGCCCCCCTAATGGCTTTGTGGGTCAACCGACAGCACATGGACTGCAGCAGTTCAAGAAGACAGCTCACCACCACCTTCATGAGAGCAGTTATGGGCAGGCAAGCTACACTGGCCATCCAGTGATGCATATGTGCCATGAGTGAATTAAAAAACAATCCCAGCAACACCAGAGTTTTGTCGTAGGCACTGCCAGGATTGAAGACAGGCTCATGATCTGATGGATCCTGAATTGAGGTAAATGAGGTGTATTGGGTAGGGAGGGTTTTGCCATCTTGGACAAGGGGAGGCGTGAGGTGATAGGCTTTTAAGTTAGGCAGGTAGGAAGGAGACAGTGACTGTATTATCAGGAGGTGCTCCCAATGGACGAGAAGCACCCTCTGAAGATAGTACACTACTTTCCTCCCTTCACTTTTAAAAACTTATCAAAACAACAGTCTGCTCAGTCCCTCTTGCATGTCCATGCCAACCATTTTATGCTGCAGCAGGGTAATATTGGATAAATTGATCTTTTATTAAGTATTAGTGTTAACAAGCTTTATTGACTATTAATTATTTATTTAAATATAGTGAGTGTACTTCCAGTCACTACCCCATTTTCTGCAGATGATTTCATGGATAGGAGGGTAGATGGTTGGCTGGGCATTGGACTTTTTTTTATGACAACCCCTCCTTTACCTGCCACCATCAAAAACATACCCAGTGGGGGCATGTAATATCCAGCCCCAGCTTTTCATTTCCATGTTTCTGGAAAATGAATCAAATTCTCATTTTCTCCATTATTAGTCCACTAATGTAAAAGCCTAGTCACCATTGCATTAAGATTTAAGAATATATGTAGGGATGGTAGAAAAGGCAGTGAATAGATTGTGGGCAGTTGGCCTGCAAAGGAACTTCAGGGTCTTCAGGTCAGTGCTTAGGGACGTAAAACACTCCTTGATAAAGCAGCTTGTGTGGCTTCATCCTTTGCCACATCTCCTTCTTCCTGCTTTTTCTCTCTGACTACTGATCTGTCATTAAAAAAAATGTCACCACCTCATTTACTCAATGAAGATTGCCCCTTCTGAAGCCTTTCAATGGAGTCCTGTTGCCCGAGTATGTTCTCTGTGGGTCCGTGACAACTGCCCATTGCTACACAAAATTTTGCCCCATGACCAAAAAGTATTTTCTTAGGATGTGGTGTACATGGGTAGATCAGCAGAACATTCATGATTTGAAGTGTTAAAAGCCATTAAGGATTCTGCTTCACCATTGTTCCTAGTTGGATATTCCATATCCTAACAATGCATTGAGGAGAAATAACATTGTTTTTAATCCTTTGTTCTTTTTGTGATTTCCTCAAACTTGTGTCTCCTCATTGATATTGACTCTTAAACTTTATTAGTGGGAATGGATTTTTTGTATCTTTGGGTCACCTCATAACAACATCTCAGTGTTCCATTAGGCTCTGATTCCTTTGGAAAATCTGCAGACCATCACAACTCCACACTTCTGTACCTTTCTATTCCTTTAGTAAAGACCATTATGACATAATCTTGGCCATAATACTGAAATAAAAGACAGCATAAACAATCATTCTATTCAGTATTATTCAATAACATTTCCAACAACGCATACAATATTAATCTGTTCCCATTGTGTCTGTGTTTCATGTGACTTTGCTCGGCCCAGTATTCCATTCTTCTGTTTTATGTATCTTTGGTCAGGTCTGAAATGCTTTCTATGTCATTCGCCAAGGTATTCTTGTGTGTTGAATGTTGTCACAAGGTTTGTTGCATGCACTCTCATTAGCAATCAGCATTATCTGTTTCTTTTAAATCCTTCTGCATTACTGCAGTTATAAACTTATTCCTTAATATGACCTCATTACTGTAAGACTTTTAGGAATACACTAGCCTGTGGTCTGTCTCTTACTTGTTCCTACTTTGCTGTGTCCAGGTCTTCATGGCATTAATGAGTCAGGAAGTATTACCCTTTTCAGACCCATCTACAACATCTCCTATCGAGTCTCGTTGCCTTCATGCTATTATTGCTATAAATTTGTTATGCAGTTAAATTTACCACTACCTTATCTGTGTAGACATTTACTTGCACTTTCCCCAGTCATCTGGTTTACTCTGGATAGCAATAACCTAAGGCAGTTATTGGGTGCTAATAACATATAACACAATAATTTTCTTATTAAACTAAAGTACACTCCAAAAATCTTACCCACACAATACTTAAAATCAAAAGTGAACCCTTTTATATGTACTTGTCCGATGATCAGACCAGAGTAGGTGATTAGCTTGCACCATCTCAACTTCCAGCCATTGATCAGAGGACCACTTCCTCAAGCTAATTGACTTGTGAGGCAAGGGTCTTTTTATACTCTTTCCATACAAAGAAACCATGCTTCCAAATCTTGACACTATCAAGTCTCCAGCAAACGATCAATTTAACCATGAGCAAACATTATGTGTGTATCATAGAAAACACAATGTGGAGCTGGAGGAACACAGCAGGTTAGGCAGCATCAGAGGAGCAGGAAAGTTGATGTTTCGGGTTGGGATCCTTCATCAGAAATGGGGAGGTGGAAGGGAGCTCAGAAATAAATAGAGAGAGGAGGGGTACAGCTAGGGAAGGTAGGTGGGATGGTGATAGGTGAGTGCAGGTAGGGAGTGGTGGGGATTGGTCAGTGAGGTGGGAGGGGCGGATAGGTAGGAGAGAAGATGGGCAGGTTTTGTCAGGTCAAGGAGGCGGGGATGAGAGGGAGGGTTGGACAAGGGATGAGCCCGGGAATGGGGAAGTTTTAAAACTGATGAAATCCATGTTTAGGCCATTGGGCTGTAGACTCCCGAGGCGCAATATGAGATGATGCTCCTCCAGTTTGCGGGTGGCGTCATTGTGACACTGGAGAAGGCCCAGAATGGACATCTCACCCAGGGAGTTGGAGGGGGAGTTAACATGGTTCGCAGTGGGAAGGTGTTATCGTTTGTCATGAACAGAGCGCAGATGCTCTACAAAATGGTCTCCAAGCCTCCGCTTGGTCTCATTGATGTAGAGGAGGCCACATTCGGGAGCAGCGGATGGAGTAGATCAAGTTGACGGATATGCAGGTGAACCCCTGTCTAATATGGAAAGTTTGTTTTGTGCCTTGAATGGAGGTGAGGAGGGAAGTGTAGGGGCAGGTGTAGCTCTTCCTGTGGTTGCAGGGAAACGTGCCGGGGATGGTGGGGTTAGTGGGGAGTGTGGAGCAGACGAGGGAGTTGCGGACAGAGCGGTCCCTATGAAGAGCAGATGGGGTGGGAAGGGAAATATATCTTTGGTTGTGGGATTGGATTGTAGGTGGCGGAAGTGGCAGAGAATGATATGTTGGATGCGGAGGTAGGTGGGGTGATATGTGAAGACAAGGGGATTCTGTCATTATTTTTGTTGGGGGGAGGGGATGTGAGGGTAGAAGTGCGGGAAGTACAAGAGATGCAGTTGAGGGCTTTTTCGATCACTGGAGGGAGGAAGTTGCGGTCCTTGAAATAGGAGGACATCTGGGATATGCGGGAGTTGAACTCCCCATCTTGGGAACAGACGCAGCGGAGGCGGAGGAATTGGGAGTAGGGGATCGCATCCTTGCAGGAAAGTGGGTAAGAGGAGGTGTAGCCTACGTAGCTGTGGGAGTCAGTGGGCTTGAAATAGATGTCGGTTTCAAGGCAGTCATCAGAGATGGAGACAGTGAGGTCCAGGAAGGTGAGGGAGGTATCGGAGATGATCCAGGTGAATTTGAGTTTGGGGTGAAAGGTATTAGTAAAGTTGATGAACTGTTCGAGCTCCTGATGAGAGCATGAGGTAGTGCCGATACAGTCATCAATGTAGCAGATGAAGAAGTGGGGGATAGTGCCAATGTGGCAGCGGAAGAGGTACTGTTCCACGTATCCTACGAAGAGGCAGGAATAGCTTGGGCCCATGCGGGTGCCCATTGCCACCCCCTTACTCTGTAGGAATTGGAAGGAGTTAAAGGAGAAGTTGTTAAGGGTAAGGACAAGTTCAGTTAAGCGGATGAGATTGTCAATGGAGGGGGACTGGTTGGACCTGCGGGAGAGGAAGAAGTGGAGGGCTCTTCAGCCATCTGCATGGGGGATACAAGTATATAGGGATCAGATGTCCATAGTGAAAGTGAGGTGTTGGGGGCCAGGGAATTGGAAGGTGGAGGGCGTGGGTGGTGTCCCAGACGTAGGTGGAGAGTTCCTGGATCGTTGTGGAGAAAACAGAGTCAAGGTAAGCAGGCAGAGACAATGGGTCGGCTGGGAGAGTCAGATTCGTGGATTTTGGGAAGAAGATAGAAACGGGCGGTGTGGGATTGGGGAACAATGGGGTTGGAGGCTGTAGGTGGGAGGTCACCTGAGGTGATGAGGTAATGAATGGTTTATGAGATGATGTTTTGGTGGTCAGGGATGGGGTCATGTAAGGACACCAAGTGCAGATGGCCAACTTGCTGAGAGCTGCCAGTCAATCGGAGCCCAGGAACTCTTCTGTACTCAAGTCTTCACCTGCCACCTTTCTGCCCAATTAGTTGTTCCCTTGTCGCCAAACATGCCATGAGAGAAGGCACAGCATTCCACCCAATATTCTAAACACAATTCAACTACGAGTTGCGAATAGACTTAGACTTCTATGTTTTTTGTCCTTAAAGCTTCTGTATAAAACTGCAGGGTTTTAAAATGATTTTTGTACGTTTTATTTAAACAGCGTTGTAATCTTTTCCCATTTACAAATACTTCTGCATTTGAACTCTTAAGGTCCCATCCTTTTTAAAATATTGCCACTTTAAATACTTTACCCTTATTCTTTCTCACATTACCCGTTTATATACTTACTCTTTAATGTTTCTATTTGGCGTGTGATGCAAACCGATAGAACTGCAGTTGTTAGACATGAAAAATTTGAAAAAGACATGGCATGAATCTGAAAGTTCTTCAGTTTTAAAGTATACATTATTCAAATTTCAATATGTACCTTTCTGTGTTACTTCCTTCAGAGAACAGATATCGTTGTGGTAAACAATATTCATTTGTGGCTGTGAATACAAATTCTGATTTTTGTGTCTCATGCAGGGAAGCTATTACAAGTTAATTCAGGTGCTAAAGAGCATTTGTTTTTTGAAGCACCAAGAGGGAAACGACAAACTATTAGAAGTACAGAGGTATGAAATTCCTTAATTTTGCTATATAAGTTGTAATAATCTAGAAAAACAGTTGATTAACAATATATCTTTACACATCTTTATAAGCTTTTATTTGCACAATTACAGATTATAACCAAACACTATCTAACTCAAAACCACAGTAACAGCTTATGACCATTTACCAACACAAAAAAACAACTATGCCCAGGCCTTCATATGATTAATCACAATCAATATTAAATAACAAATTCTCTTTTCTCTCACTTAATAAAAATTAGACTTTATGAAAACAAGCAAGGTTTCATAATAAATAATATCGTTGTTTTCATACCATTATATTGTGAGATGCTGTGCCTCTAGGACCTCTAATTTGTTTGTGCATACATTTCTTTTTGTAAAACAATTAGAGAGTTGATGATTTGGATTCTCCTATTAAAATTTTGAGATTATTTTTGTTTCCAGCATTTATTTCAAGCCAGTGTGGCCAATCTGTAAACTTTCCTTACACACAGATTTTGTTAAATATATATTATCAACTCAGCATTCAAAGGATATACTATCCTCAGTATGCCGTTATACAGTATTGGATTTAAAGTATTTAACTACAGGCCAAAAGTAAAGTCACCATAGTCTTATCAGACCTTGGGGCTGCTCTCTCTTTAGAGAGAGACAACCAATGGGGGTTTAACCTGAGGGTCACCATGCCTCAGGTGAGAGGAGAGGTTGGGAAGGAGAGTTCTTCATAGTAACCTTGACCAACACACGAATTGAAGTCATGCTGTTGGTGTCATTTTGCATTGCAAACCAGCCATCCAGCCAACTGAGCTAACTGGCCAAAAGAGTGATAGGATTCAGGATTTAGCTGGATTCTCTGCAGATTTAGGGATATTCAATTGTGCACGTGGCTATCAATGATTCTACGAGTGTCCAGGAACCTTCCTGAACGGAGAAGTTTCTAGTTGCTGAATGGACAGTTAATTTGAGGCCATAGGATCCTGCATTTGTGTGCAAGGTTGTTGAGTGGCTGCCACTGCTTTTTCATCTTGAGAAAGTCCCAAGTCCCTCATCCTCTCACGCTGTCTGTACCTTAGTGGATGCATACTTAGTGACAAGAACTGAGGACATAGCTCCTTAAAACCATGAGAACCCCCACAGCGACAGCGAACATCTACAACTGCTTCCACACCAATGCAAGGGTAATGATTGAACAGACAATAGGCCTGCTCAGATGAGGTTTGAATGCCTGGATACATAAGGGGAAGCATGCAATAAATGGCAACAAAGGTCTCACATACAGTTGCAGTGTGCTAGCTGTAAAGGGAGTAGCATTGCATCAAAAGCCTCCCCAAAGGTCAGTGTTTCAGCAGCCAAACTACTTTTAGCATTTTCTTTTTTAATCTTAAAACTCGTAACTAAAAAATACCATTTTCACTCAGCTGTTGCTGCGTCCACAGTGCTGTCTTAGAATTGACCTCCAGAAACATTCTGGTAAGGATGGTTCAAAGCTATGAGTGAAGTTGGAGCTGGTGTTTGGCAACAACAAGAACTGCTCTTGCAAACGTTTTCCAGAATAACAAGGAATTCAGTGTGCATGCCCATCAGTCTTCTCCTGCGTGGTAACCATTGAAGCCCTCATCTGCAACTGAATTTGTCTGTAATATCACCTGCTGCTAGGAATATATTTTCCTTCGGCAGTCCTGCGGCCTGACCATGCTCACGTGCATGTTCCACCTCTAAACTGAGCTACACATAATGTCAATATCAATGCTGTTGACCGAGAGTATCAGATCCAGTACAAATTCCTCTTCACAAATGTGCTCTATTCCTCTCCTTTCATAGGCAGGTGGCAGGTATCGCTTGTTTAAAAGCGTAAATGGTCAAAAAGGCTTTGGGTTATAGAAAGCGGAGTGAGAGGTATATGGTTACATGATCTGCAGCGATCGATCTACACAATCTCCTTTCATACCAAATGGCAAGATAGAGACCAGAAAATGCCATCATCTTGAATGATTTCAGTGAGGCTACTGCCAAGTCATCAGGAAGGGCTGCACCAACAATAAAGATCAAATGCATTGTGTTTTTGGTTGCATTTTTATTTCAAGCTTTGTTATTTAAATTAAGTCACTTCTACTGTTTTGATAATGTTTAAGTTCCTATGTTGGACACTTTTTAAAATTTATTCATAGGACATGTGCATTTCTGTCTTGGCCAACATATATTGCCCATCCCTACGTGCTGAGGCGAAGGTGGTGATGAACCTCTGCAATTGATTTAGTGTAGGTACACCCACAGTCCCATTAAGCAGGGAGTTCCAGGATTTTGATCCAGTGACATTAAAGGAATGGTGATATATTTCTAAGTCTGGATTGTGAATGGCTTGGAGAGGAACTTGCAGGTAGTGATATTCCTACATATCTGCTACTCTTGTCCTTCAGGATGGTCATTGTTGTGGGTTTAGAAGGTGCTGTCTAAAAAGCCTTGATGAATTTTTGTGGTACATTTTGTAGATGATACACACTGCTGCTTGCTGAGCACCAGTGGTGAACAGAGTGGATGTTTGCCGATGTAATAATGCCTGTCAAGTGGCCACTTTGCCTGGTGTTGAGTATTATTATAAAACTGTAAACTTGGTTGATAAACTTAATCTCCACCATGACATTAAAGTAGGTGGGCTAAGAATTGCTAAGGTCTATTAGCAGGCATGGAGATTGTGGTTTGAAAATACCCTGTACTTGATATAAGTTATTATGATTGTAACACACTTCCCAACAGTGAATATGCTGCCAAGTGACTGCACTCTCAGCAGGGAATTCAGGTTCAATCAAGGCTGGGACCAATTAAACCTTGCATCCACTTCTTCAAACAGTATTTACTTCTTAAAGGGACCAGAGTAATTGCTGAAGACTAAAAGGCTTAGGGGAGAAAATGGCTCCAAGCACCTGTAATGTAGGCACCGATTGGCCTCAGTGCTCAAAAATGTCTGAAATGTGCACACAAATTTCCTGCAGTATGTGCATGACATCATCTTGATACTTCTTTGCATTTTCTAAGTTGCATGCTATTCCTCAGTGACCTCACCAAACATGTTGCATGGCTTTTCACATGTACATTGACAATACCAACTCTACCTCATCACTATTTCTCACAACAACTCCATTGCATCTGTATTATAAAAAGCCAGTATAGGATCTGCAGAAATTCCCTCCAGTTAAATATTGGGAAGGGCGAATCCATTGTTTCTGTTCTCCAAGCTCTGTTTCCTTGCCTCAGACTCCATCCCTTTCAATAGCAAATGTCTGAGGCTGACCATTCAAAATTGTGGTGTCATATATAACTCTACCCTTACTTCAACTCCTCTGCTACTAAAATCTTCATCCATATATTTTTTACTACTAATTAAGGGAATCAAGGGTTATGGGGAAGAGGCAAGAAAGTGGAGTTGAGTATTTATCAGATCAGCCTTAATCTTATTGAATGGCAGAGAAGATGGCCTACTTCTGCTATTATGTCTTAAGGTCTTATGATCTTCACTATTCCAACACAATACTCCTAGCCTCCAATTTTAACTTCCATAAACATGAAGTCATCCAAAACTCTGCTGTCTGCATTCTTACTCACACAAAGTCCTTTTCACCCATCATCTTATTGATCCTTATTGATCTCTGTTGGTTGCAGGTTAAGTAATGCCTTGATTATGTAATTCCTCTTTTCTTCTCAAATCCATCCATGGTTTTCCTATCTTTATGATTTCTTACAGTGTCACAACCCTCCCATATACTGGCATTCCTGGTATCTTGACCATCCACAATCTTAACTGCTCTACCTTTGGTGACTGTGTCATCAGCTGTCAAAATTCTAAGTCCTGGAATTCTCTCCTTAAACTTCTCCACCACTCTATGTCCTATGCCACTTTTACAATGCTTAAAATTTACCATCTTGACCAACCTTTTAGTCACGTATCCTAATATCTCCTTAGGTTGCCTAATGTCAAACTTTGCTTTATAACATTGTTGTGAAACACCTTGGGATATTTATTCACATGACAGACATTATATAAAAGAGTTATTGTTTTAGATGTTTGCTAAAGTTGCCTCAGGTTTTAACAGTCTACAAAGAGTGCTGGCGGATGCTGAAGTCCATTTTTGGTGATTTAAAACCTTGAGACGAAACAGATTGTTTCCAGACTGGGTAGTCTGGTAGATCTTCCTCTTGTAATTGAGCAAGACTGGAAGAAAGAAGAGGTCACACAGACTACCATTGGGAGATAAAGAAGCAGCTGGAGGCCATATTAACTGTGCATCAATAGGAAACAAGTCATTCACTGCTTGAAATGTCTTTGCTTCACTGAAGAGGTCATGATTGACATCTACCATCTGCTGTAGCCACTACCGAAACTTCAAAGCAGGACAGTGTTTGCATTACTTGTGATTTTCAAGGTGGCTGTGACTATCAACGTTTGTGCACCTGACTCTATCCAGACTGCTGCTGGAGATATGAGTAACATCTCCTGATTTGTAATAACTGCCATAAATGCAAATTCATTGAAGTTCTTTATATAAAGTGAGACAACTTAATCTCATTCCAAACAGGCAGAGTAAACTCATTTGTCTCCATGGGCTACAGGGCTGTCCATGGAACATGTGTCTTTGACTCTATCCATGGCCTTATGTGCCCAGGGCAACTTGGCTTTTGCCTGAACTTAAAAGGTTTGGGATCCCTCACTGTGCGGATAGTGTGTGACCATCATGCTGGTGAGTGGGACCTTTATTCTGGCAAAAGTGACAATTTCTTCATGCTGTGACAGCTGTTTTTTATTCACCATACTGAATCAAAGGCTGATTACTAATTGATGTGTTATTTATTTGCTGTTGACATGGCATATAACACCAGTCTGAAACCAATGTGTACACACACTGCAGGCCTACAATGAGAGCCACAATTAATTTTATAGAGTATTCTATCAGTATTCTCAATTCTTTTGTAGCCTGCACCATTTTATTGTCCAATAAAGCAAAAATTAAAAACTGCCAGAAAATGCAATAGATGTGTAAATTAAATCAGGACATCGTCTCCCTTACTGTCTAACTTCCGTGTGGCTTTGTTTTTGCAAATCTGCTGTGAAGTGTTTCTCTAGTAGCTGCAGCATAGATGGTGGAATATTGCTGATTTCCGGTTGTGGAATCTGAAGAAGCAGTTAGAGGGTGACCATGTCTGGGCCTAGAATACTTCAGACTGTACCATTTTAGGTTGGAGTGCAGCACTGTGAGCTGACTGACAGGCACCATGAAGAGCATTGCCAGCATTGCAGGTATGGGAACATTGATGCTTTCTTTCTGTGAGAGTAAAGCAGAGTTGTGCTCAATTTATCTATTGCCATTCTCTTGGAATGGACCTCAACAATCCTGCTAATCTGTTGAAGAACAGATTGATGGACTGCTGTGACTTTTGAAGCTACTTTGAACAGTGGCATCCAGAGCCATGTTGATAACATTCTGAACTTTCACTTCACTTCACTTCAACACTTGACTGAAAACTGTTTTGCAATGGAAACTGCTGTGGTGTTAGTTGTGCTTAATTAACGTTGTGACACAAGTCATCAAATGCTGCACAGTTGTGTTGATGGAGAGAATGTTCTATTCCATGTGAGAAAATATAGCCCTGTGCCAAGCCAGTGCTGGACTCCTTCGTGCCCCCTGACATTGAGGAGAGACTTTCTGAAACCCTTTAGAGCGCATTAAGATTTAGCTATCTCCACTTCCACCTGTAATCTAATTTATTGAAGTCCTTATCTGAGTCTTCTCAGGAGAAATGGTACGTGACCTTGCCCGCTCATGAGCTTGTTTCCTGTGCCACTCTGGCTGCTGCATATTGGCACATAGTGTCAGACCATGTACAGATCCCTCTTATATCTTAACCTTTAAAAAATGTACATCTGGTAGCTGTGACTGTTGATTGAGTGACAGTGTCTGTTGTGGGAAGCCTTTAGTTCTTGGGTAACTGAAGTGAAAAAAGGACAAAAGTTGGGTGATGGTGAGGGAACAGGAGAAAGTAAGAAGTGTGTGCATATATGATCTACAACGTCTCATTCAGCAGATATTAAGAGGTAAGAGAGAAGGAGATTGATGTCTGTGATACCCTTCTCATGACAGAGGCAAAATCTGTCTCCTTCTTTGAGTTAAAACATGTGGTTGATTTATTACTGGCTGCTGTTTGATCTATGATCTAGGATCTTCTAAATGGTGAAACAGATTCAATGGGCTGAATGACCTACTTTTTTTTTCGATGTTTCTGTGTTCTTATGTTGAGATCAGTTATTCTGCCAGACAACGGTAAATCGTAACAGACTTGATCTGAAGGAAGTTCCAATTTATCTGTTTCATTTTTTATGCAGATAGAGAAGATAGATTGGGCTACTTGGACATGCGTTTTAGGACCAACATGTGAAGGAATCTGGCCTACACACAGTGATACCACAGATGTCAATGCAGCCTGTCTAACCAAAGACAAAAAACTCATAGTCACAGGAGATGACTTTGGCTTTATGAAACTCTTTTCTTACCCAGTAAAGGTAACCATATTCATATAAGTACTACTTTATTTAAATAAAAAAATGTCAAAGTGATTAATCAATACACATTAATTTTAAGAGATAGTAGGAACTGCAGATGCTGGAGAATCCGAGACAACAAGGTGCAGGGCTGGATGAACAGAAGGGTCTAGGCCCGAAACGTCAGCCTCTCTGCTCCTATGATGCTGCTTGGCCTGCTGTGTTCATCCAGCCCTGCACCTTGTTGTCTCACATTAATTTTAAATTCTCTATCATAAATGGACAACATTGTACTTTTCTGTGAGTGCTGTCAAACATGCTTACCCAATTAAATTTGAAACCACATAGGCTATTAATGAGAGATAGTAGGAACTGCAGATGCTGGAGAATCCGAGACAACAAGGTGCAGAGCTGGATGAACACAGCAGGCCAAGCAGCATCATAGGAGCAGAAAGGCTGACGTTTCGGGCCTAGACCCTTCATCAGAAATGGGGGAGGAGAAGGGGATTCTGAAATAAATAGGGAGAGAGGGGGAGGCGGATAGAAGATGGATAGAGGAGAAGATAGGTGGAGAGGAAACAGACAGGTCGAAGAGGCGGGGATGGAGCCAGTAAAGGTGAGTGTAGGTGGGGCATTAAGGAGGGGATAGGTCAGTCCACGGAGGACGGACAGGTCAAGGGGGCGGGATGAAGTTAGTAGGTAGGAGATGGGGGTGGGGCCTGAGGTGGGTTGAGGGGATAGGTGGGAGGAAGGACAGGTTAGGGAGACGGGGACAAGCTGGGCTGGTTTTGGGATGCGGTAGGGGGAGGGCAGATTTTGAAGCTTGTGAAATCCACATTGATACCATTGGGCTGCAGGGTTCCCGAGCGGAATATGAGTTGCTGTTCCTGCAACCTTCGGGTGGCATCGTTGTGGCACTGCAGGAGGCCCAAGATGGATATGTCGTCTGAGGAATGGGAGGGGGTGTTGAAATGGTTCGCGACTGGGAGGTGCAGTTGTGTATTGCGAACCAAGCGTAGGTGTTCTGCAAAGCAGTCCCCGAGCCCCCGCTTGGTTTCCCCAACATAGAGGAGGCCACAACTGGCACAGCAGATGCAGTATACCACATTGGCAGATGTGCAGGTGTGGATCTGCTTGATGTGGAAAGTCTTCTTGGGGCCTGGGATGGGGGTGAGGGGGGAGGTGTAGGGGCAGGTGTAGCACTTCCTGCGGCTGCAGGGGAAAGTGCCGGGTGTGGTGGGGCTGGATGGGGAGTGTGGAGTGGACAAGGGCGTCACGGAGAGAGTGGTCCCTCCAGAAAGCAGATAAGGGTGGGGAGGGAAAGATGTCTTTGGTGGTGGGATCGGATTGCAGATGGCGGAAGTGTCGGAGGATGATGCATTGGATCCGGTGGTTGGTGGGGTGGTACGTGAGGACGAGGGGGATTCTGTTTTGGTTGTTATTGCGGGGAGGGGGTGTGAGGGATGAGTTGCGGGAAATGAGGGAGATACAGTTGAGGGTGTTCTCAACCACTGAGGGGGGGGATGTTGCAGTCCTTGAAAAACGAGGACATCTGAGATGTATGGGAGTGGAATGCCTCATCCTGGGAGCAGATGCGGTGGAGGCAAAGGAATTGGGAATAGGGGATGGCATTTTTACAGGAAGGTGGATGGGAAGGAGGTGTATTCTAGGTAGCTGTGGGAGTCGGTGGGCTTGAAATGGATATCGGTTTCTAGGTGGTTGCCAGAGATGGAGACAGAGAGATCCAGGAAGGAGAGAGAGGTATTAGAGATGGTCCAGGTGAACTTAAGGTTGGGGTGGAAAGTGTTGGTGAAGTGGATGAACTGTTCGAGCTCCTCGTGGGAGCACGAGGCGGCGCCAATACAGTCATCAATGTAACGGAGGAAGAGGTGGGGTTTACGGCCATTGTAGGTACGGAAGAGGGATTGTTCCACGTAACCTACAAAGAGGCAGGCATAGCTTGGGCCCATGCGGGTACCCATGGCCACCCCCTTTGTCTGTAGGAAGTGGGAGGAATTGAAAGAGAAGTTGTTGAGGGTGAGGACAAGTTCGGCTAAGCGGATGAGGGTGTCAGTGGAGGGGGACTGGTCGGGCCTGCGGGACAGGAAGAAGCGGAGGGCCTTTAGGCCATCTGTATGGGGAATGCAGGTGTATAGGGACTGGACGTCCATGGTAAAGATGAGGTGTTGGGGACCGGGGAATTGGAAGTTCTGGAGGAGGTGGAGGGCGTGGGTGGTGTCACAGACGTCGGTAGGGAGTTCCTGGACCAAGGGGTAGAAAATGGAGTCCAGATAGTTGGAGATAAGTTCAGTGGGGCAGGAGCAGGCGGAGACAATGGGTCGACCAGGGCATTCAGGTTTGTGGATTTTGGGAAGGAGATAGAAGCGGGCGGTGCGGTGTTGGGGAACGATGAGGTTGGAGGCCGTGGGTGGGAGGTCACCTGAAGTGATGAGATTGTGGATGGTTTGGGAGATGACGGTTTGGTGCTCGGGGGTGGGGTCATGATCAAGGAGGTGGTAGGAGGCGGTGTCGGAGAGTTGGCGTCTGGCCTCGGCGATGTAGAGGCCAGTGCGCCATACTACAACTGCGCCTTCCTTGTCCGCGGGTTTTATGGTGAGGTTGGGATTGGAGCGGTGGGAACGGAGGGCTGCACGTTCTGCGGGGGAGAGGTTGGAGTGTCGTTGTTTCAATATTCTACAAATGCATCCACCGTCCTGCAGTGCAGGTAAAAAGCATGGGTATTAGGTGTGGTCTCAAAAAATATTGCATGGAATTATTGGGAAGTTAAACTGAAATGAACTGAGATAAAAATTAATCCTTAACTTTTGGGCAGGAATCCAAAAAAGTGGCTAATCTCCTCTTTGGAAAACCTGTATAATGATCATTTCAGGTAATTCTGGTCAGAAAATCGCTAGCCCTCAAACTTTCATTTTTTTTAACTAAATTATAGGTAGAAAATTAATAGCAAAAAAGGGTGCATTTTTGTTCTTAAGATGCCCAACTATTTAATCCTCCCTTCTATTTAATTCCAGTTATTTTTAAACGTTAGAATTCAAAAAAATTCTTATAATAGCCAGGAACAGGGCAAAAACATTTACAGTGGAATAGGATCCATGAAACAGTGGAGAGTGAAGCTTTATATGGGATCCACCCACTCAGCCTCAGCTTTTATACTAATATGAGATGGGCTGCATGGATTTAGTAACATTTTGTGACAATGCCTACAAGCACCAATCCAAGGAAAAGCTATACGCTAAATATGAACTTATCTTGACTCCTTTGGATGCTGATATCCTGTGTATTTGTAGAATTTTGTGTTTTAATTTTCGAACTCTTAGCTTTTGTGTTTCTTCATCTTGTTTCTCAGTAGTCACTGTTTGAAGACTAGTTAGAGATACAAAGGCAGAAAAGGGGTAATTTAAACAGGACATTTCATAAAAATAAACAAAATACAGGTAAGACCTCA
Organism: Rhincodon typus; assembly: GCF_021869965.1. Taxonomy (NCBI): domain Eukaryota; kingdom Metazoa; phylum Chordata; class Chondrichthyes; order Orectolobiformes; family Rhincodontidae; genus Rhincodon; species Rhincodon typus. The sequence continues at coordinate 43,650,127 of NC_063340.1, read as the reverse complement.
CACTTACCTTGACCTGGGCCACTGGAGAATTAAATAGTTCTAAAATAAGTTTAAAGATCCAGATCAAAGAAGAATATTTGCACAATTACAAGGAAAATTCGCAATACTTAGGAATGGGTCCTGTTGCAATTGGGCTTCACTCTCAAAATTCTTCACTCGTACTTGCATCAGGAGGCAATTTCCACAGGCTGTTATTTCTTTGACTGCTATGATCTGAAACCAAATGAATTTATTTGTAGGTGCAGTTAAAACATAGAAAATGAATTACCCTGTTATCAATTTAATGAACATAATTTTCCTGTCTGGCAGTGCTGTCTTCTTCAGAAAAATACCACGGTGTGAGATCATGCTCAGCCTACCAGTCAAATCTACACAAATAAATCACACAAAAGCAAAAATAAAAGCAGCAGGACAATGCTAGATTTACATGAGAGTATTGATTTTTAAATAACAAAATGTCCTTTTTCAGAAACTTTAAGATGAATCCTTAGATAGATAATTGGTTTATCATGCAGGTGCCAGTACAGAAAAGAAACAAAAGGTTCACGACTTTTCTGCATTTGTATTAAATCTCTCTTAGTCTTTGCCTACAAAGCTGTACCCAAATTTTCCTGTTTTGAAATGATACAGAATCATAGTTATATTGAACAATTATAAATTGGGTTCTGCTAGTGTGATATACCCTTTACAACAATAAGTTGCGCCTATATAGCAACTTTAAAATAGAAAACAACCCGATGCACTTTTTGTAGGAAAAATATCAGCAAATTTTAATCTAATGTTGCATGAGGAAAGAGATAACAAGGTGTAGAGCTGGATGAACACAGCAAGGCTCTAGACCCAAAACATCAGCTTTCCTGCTCCTCTGATGCTGCTTGACCTGCTGTGTTCATCCAGCTCTACACCTTGTTATCTCAGATTCTCCAGCATCTGCAGTTCCAACTATCTCTGAAACAATTTTAACCCCACTGCGAAGCCTCTTCTAAGGATGCCTACCTTGAACAAGTTACCCTCCTCCCTCCAGAAAGACCTCAGTGGATCTCCCTCCCATTGCAACCCTCTCGTAATCTCTTCGGCCCTGAAACTGCACGACCACGTCCTGAAGCAAACCAGGTACTACAGCCACATTACCTTTCTTAGTACATGCCTACGGAACCTTTTCTGAAGAAGGATCTAGGCCCAAAACGTCAGCTTTCCTGCTCCTCTGATGCTGCTTGACCTGCTATGTTCATCCAGCTCTACACCTTGTTATCTCAGATTCTCCAGCATCTCGTTCCTACTACCATTGCATGAGGAAATATTGGATAAGCAATCAAAAGCTTGATCAAAGAGATTTAAAGGTCTACTTTAAAAGATGTGAGAAGGGACAAAGATTTAGCGAGGTAATTCCTGAGTTTAGGGCCTAGACAGCTGAAGGCACAGTCACTAATGTGAAATGAAGAAATCGGAGATACACAAGAGGTTAGAATTGGAGAAGTGCACTTTGTCTCAGGTGGAAGCAAGCATCTTTCTTACAAGGCTGATGACAAACATTTGAATAGATAGCAAAGCTCAAAATACTTGGGGAGACAGCGAGCCAATTTGCCCCCTGAAGACCCCAAATGTCTTGGGAAAATTATTCATGGGGCAACCAATCAGAGAAATGTCACCCTCCTCACCTTGTAAGCAAGAGAATTGCCAAGGGGCCATGTTATGCCATAATTAGTCTGTCAAAACGAGAAGGCATAGGTTTAAGGTGAGAGGGGCAAGATTTAAAAGGGCCCTGAGGGGTAACTTATACAAAGTGTAGTGTGTATATAGAACGAGCTGCCAGATGAAGTGGGAGAGGCGGGTACAATTACAACATTTAAAAGACTTTTGGACAGGTACTTGGATAGGAAAGGTTTAGGAGGATATGGGCCAAACACAGGCAAATGGGACTAGTTCAGTTTAGGAAACCTGGTCAGCATGGATGAGTTGGGGCAAAGGGCTTGTTTCCGTGCTGTATGACTCTATGACTAATGAAATGGTTGATCATTCATGAATTCCACCAGAAAATAAGCATGTGTAGTTCATATTAAAGTTATTGCATGTCATCTATACATTTAAGTAACTAGAACCCTTAAAGTAGCATGGATGTTGGTGAAATCTTGAACTTATAAAACTGCATTTGAATTAATAGGACGGATAATGGCCCAACGTTTCTCATGTACAAAATGGAAGACAGGGTAGATAAAGTATTTTCACTGGTCGGAGATTCCAGAATTAAGCAGCTACAGTCTGAGAATTAGGGCTAGACCATTCAGGAGCGACGTTAATAAGCCACTTTTACATACAGAGGGTGGTAAAGATTCGGAAAAGTTTGGAACTCTCTCACATGACAATTGATGCTAGGTCAGTTGTTAGTTTTAATCCTGAGACAGATAAATTTTTGTTAAGCAAAGGTATTAAAAGACATAGGCTAAAACTAAGTAATAGGAGTTAGGCCACAGATCAGCCGTGATCACATTACATAGTGGAACTAGCTCGATAAGCTGAATGAACAAAGAACAGTATAGCACAGGAACAGGCCCTTTGGCCCTCCAAGCCTGTGCCGACACATTTTGCCCTTCCATACTAAAATGGTCTTCACTTACAGGATCCGGATCCCTCTATTCCCTTCCTTTTCATGCATTTATCCAAGTGCATCTTGAATGACGCTATTGTGTCTGCTTCCACTACCACCTCTGGCAACGTGTTCCAGGCACTCACCACCCTTTGTGTGAAAAACGTGCCTCGCACATCTCTTTACGAACTTTCCCCCTCGCACCTTGAACCTGTGTCCCCTAGTAATTGACCCCTCCACCCTGGGAAAAAGCTTCATACTTCCCACTCTATCCATACCATTCACAATCTTATAAACTTCGATTAGGTTGCCCCTCAACCTCCTGTTACAGTGAAAACAAACCCATTCTATCCAACCTCATACCAGGCAACATCCTGATAAACATTTTCTGTACCCTCTCCAAGGCATCCACATCCTTGTGGTAGTGTGGTGACTACAACTGTATGCAATATTCCAACTGTGGCCTAACTAAAGTTCTGTAAAGCTGCAGCATAACTTGCCTATCCTTATACTCAATGAAAACAAGCTTACCATAGGCCTTTTTTACTACCTTATCTACCTGCGCTGCCATTTTCAGTGTTCTGTGCACTTGCACACCCAGATCCCTCTACATATCAATACTCCTAAGGGTTCTGCCATCCACCACATAATTTCCGCTTGTACTTGACCTTCCAGAATGCATCACTCACATTTGTCCAGATTAAACTCCATCTGCCATTTTTCTGCCCATGCCTCCAATTGATCTATATGCTGCTGTATCCTCTGACAATCCTCCTCACTATCCACAACTCCACTAATCTTTGTATCATCTGCAAACTTACTAATTAGACCAGCTACATTTTCCTCCAAGTCATTTATGTAGACCACAAACAGCAGAGGTCCTAGCATTGATCCCTGTGGAACACCACTAATCACAACCCTCCATTCTGAAAAGCATCCTTCCACCACTGCCCTCCACCTCCTATGAGTAAGCTAATTCTGCTGTGACTTCACCTTTTGTACCAGTCTGCCATGAGGGACCTTGTCAAAGGCTTTACTGAAGTCCATGTAGACATTAACCGCTTTTCGTTCATTGATCCTCTTCGTCACCTCTTCAAAAATCTCGATCAAGTTAGTGAAGCATAACCGCACCCCCCCCCGCACAAAACCATGCTGTTTATCACTAATAAGTCTATTTGCTTCTAAATGCATACAGATTTTGTCCCTGAGAATCTTTCCCAATAATTTCCCTACCAGCAATGTGAATCTCACAGGTCTGTAATTTCCTGGACTATCCCTGCTACCCTTCTTAAACAATGGGACAACATTGGCTATTCTCCAGTCTTCTGGGACCTCACCTGTGGCGAAAGAGGATATAAAGACATCTGTCAGTGCTCCAGCAATTTGTTCTATTGCCTCCCTCAATATTCTGGGTTGACCGCGGACTTTTCTACCTTAATACTTTTTAAGATAGATAACACCTTTTCCTTTTTAACAGCAACTTGGCTTTAAAACTTGACACTCCCTTCCCTGAGATCATCCTCTACCAACTCCTTCTCTTTCGTGAATACTGACACAAAGTATTTGTTTAGGACCTCACCTACCTCTTCTGGCACCACGCAAAGATTCCTCCCTTTGTCTTTGAGTCGGCCAACCCTTTCCCTGGCTACCCTCTTGCTTTTTATATATGTAGAAAAAGCCTTAGGATTCTCCTTAATCCTATTTGCTAACGACTTTTCATGACCCCTTCCAGCCCTTCTAATTCCTTGTTTAAGTTCTTTCCTACTTTCCTTATATACTTCAAGGGCTTCATCAGTTCACATCCTTCTAGGCCTACTCCTGTTCCTATAAATGTATATATAATATGTACATAATGAATTGTAATAGTATCTGTCTAATGCGCTGATCCTATTTAAATATAGCATCTAATGGTGTCTCATTACTCCCTGTCCAAAGGGAAGGAAGAAGGCGAATCCTTGTAGTTTACTTTTTCAGACCGATAACCTAGCACTTCGTGAGATATTATTATTTTTAAAAACTTCATACAATAACTGGCTATGTAATTTTGGATTTTGATATTGGACAAAGGGGTTAATATTGACAAACGCACAAAATATTTAACTAAAGAAAGCTAAAATGAATTAGTTTCTTTCCTTTTTCTGTTATTTAGTGCAATATAAATTATGGATAATTAATCCAGAAAAAACTTATCAAAATTATCAGCAAAAAGTAAAATGTCAAGAAGAATATCTAGTTGAGGTATAGTATACGTGCTTCTGTATTGTAAAGGTTTACTAAGTATATAAAGCCATCATAACCAACATCCAATTGAAAATTGAACTAATTTGTATTTCAGGGCCGATATGCAAAGTTTAAGAAGTATGTGGGTCACAGTGCACATGTGACCAATGTACAATGGGCACAAGATGACAGCTTGTTGCTAACAGTGGGTGGAGCTGATACCGCTTTGATGATCTGGAGTTGGGAAACTGATGGAAACAGGGACAACAAGCCTGTGGACAGTGAAGAGTCTGACGACACTGATGAAGATGGAGGTAGACAGGAAATAAACTCATAATTTGAGTATTTTTCTTAGCCAGTGTACTGCTATATTTTGTCTTTGTAATAAACTGAAATTTTACAATCATCTAGCAAATCTACTGGACAGCGGCAATATATTACCACTATCACCAAACTGCTTTTTTAAAAATACTCACCAATAAATCACCCATTTGACAAATTAAACAACAAGCATGGAGGCAGTGCAGCAACAACAAAAATAGCAAAGGATAAGTAGAGAAGAAGACAGCTAACTTAAAATGGAGTTGGAGGGGAATAAACTGCATGTTCTTACTTTTCCAACAAGTGGGTTCAGACTTGACATTATTCATTTACTGCGACAATTACCCTTTCATTAAAAAAGCTGGAATTGGTCATTTATCTGTCCCAAGGCATCCTTTTATCAGAACTGTCTCAGATGGGAACATAAAGCATTCCTTTACTGACTTTCTAGCAGTTCTGTTCAAAGGTACCGTTGTATTTCACTGTGTGACCAGGCTTTTTAATTTTGCTTAGCTTCTGTTGGCCATCTTCTAAGCAGGCAATAGTATGCTGTTCCAATAAATATAAGTCCCACTTATATAAAACAAAATAAAAAAGTAGAAATTATTCTTTCAAAGTTACAGCCAGGTTATGTGTCTTCTGGAATGCTTTGTACCTTCTCCATCAATTCTTCTGTCAGAAAGGCCTTCTCTGTCAGTTCTTCTGTCAGGAATGTTAACTAGTTGTGCCATTGGTACTGTTGTTATTTAGATGGTGCTTTCTTTAAGACTTAGAGGAGTCTGTGAGAGCCAGTGATTCTCACTTGAGAGATGACAGCTGTTAACTCTGGCAGATGGCAGTTCGCTCTCCTATCTTTGGCCAACTGCCCCGCCTTTTATACCCTTGATAACTAATGTCCTTTAGGGAAGGAAACTGCCATCCTTACCTGGTCTGACCTACATGTGACTCCAGACCCACAGAAATGTGGTTGACTCGTAACCGCCCTCTAGGCAATTAGGGATGGGCAATGAATGCTGCCTAGCCAGTGCCACCCTCATCCCGAGAATGAATAAAGAAACAAAAATAACATATCAATTTCTTATAATAGGATTGGTCCTATGTCGTCAAACCGTCATTTTTAAATTTAATTGGTTTTTGCTATCGAAGTGCTTTGTTCAAATTGATTGGGTAAACTCAAAACTTGTTGTCTTGGTAAAAACTGCTGTTTGGCCTGCTAACTGTACAGCCTTTTGATACAGGTGTCTCAATTCGGGTGTTCTCTACGTGCTTGCAAACTTTCAAGCTGCTGCTCACAGACTTTTTTTTAAATCTCTAAGCATAGAAAAAGGACATCATCTTTTGAAGGGGCCACACAATGCTTTCCCCCGGCTAGTATTTTACAAACACCAAATTCTAATTTCCTGCCTCCAAATCCACAAGTACTCTACCCAACTTAGCAGCCACTGTTTACGTGATTGTTACCACGTTCAACTTTCGACACTCATTCAACTTGAGTAACTCACAGCCTCTACATCTAAGTTTTAACCGGCTCCAGCCCTGGCCAACATCTCCCCCCTTTTGATACAAAGATTTGTCTGAGGATGACCACATTCCCCTTAAGCGTAATACCAAGCCGCTTCGTGGCAACTGTCGGCTCCCTTTGTTACAAAAGTGTTAGTAAATATTTTCCATACACATATCAGTATGTTACTTAAAATCTTTTTAAATGCTTACATCTACTAAAAAAGCGTAATGATGACACAGTAAATGCATGCTCCTTAATATCATTGAAAACTTTCCCCTATTCACGACATTCATTGGTATCTGACATCCATCCCCATTGTCATTCCTTTCCATTTTTTAATTTGCTGTCTTAGCAACCAAAACAGAACTATTACCACAGTAAGAACAACAAACTGTAATACAACAATCACACGAGACATAATCCTGATCCACAGATGGACCTGAGCATTCAGTCCCCAGTTCCAGAGTTTATACTAGAGACTTAGAGCCTGCAACATCTCACTTGCCTCTTCTGCATGGGCTTTGATCTGTTTCTCATGTACGGACCATTTATGGATAGCTTCCTTGGCTTCTTCAATAATCTTTATCCAGTCTGCAACGAAGTGTGGAATGGGTGGAAGGTCCATAGCTACAAACTGTTGCACATCTTCATGTGTCATTTCAACGAACGGATAGTTATACACAATTTCTCATTAGGTTCAGGCTTAAACAAAATTTGATGGCCAATGGCTAAACCAGAAGGAACATTACCAAACGCCACATTATGTCCATTCGAAGCACACCATTTCCATCCCTTTGGTATCTCCACATCTACTCACATCACGCAAATATTACTGTGACATTTGTTCGAAGATGTAATATGCCCCACTCACAATCAAATGATGTTATCCCCTCCTGTTCATAGAAAATATCAGTCATAATATTCACCGTGGAAAGGGCCCCTATTCAAAGGAGAATGATAATAATGATCCTTTATGTTCTCATGTTGATTCTTCTTCCTATAAAACAAATGGAGTTTCTGCTCTTATTTGCACTCAATCTGATTTTGTTCCAATGACAGATCCTGCAGCACTGGGTTACTTCAGGCAGATCTGGTACCTCTTATAATCTCCCCATTTTTCTCCTGGTTCATCTGGACTGAAAAGGAGTATGTCAATCTCTACCCTTATTTTTCTCCTTTCTCCATTGGGAGACAGTCGGTGTCCAAATTTGGTATTGGTCTGTTACATTGGGTTTCTACGAGGGGGATCTCGATGAAATCCATTTCCAGCCCGACATGTTGCTGGGGTTTCTCAACCTCTTCTCCATCTTCCTGGTTGTTGCCGTCATCCCAGGCTCCTTCCCAAAACCAGTCCTGCGTGAGATCTTCCCATCCGGAAATACCTTTGACTCCGAAAGAATCCAACATAATGTGCTGATTATGGTGATCTATATTGTTTTGGTCTCCCCCAAAGGGTTTCAATTGATTTATATGGTACTACCCACTCTTGTTAGGGGCTGTTAGAACCTTGTGTACAAAGGGTCTGACTTTATCAATTACTTCAGATGTTGCATCAAATCTGGTGGATGGAGATCATTACTTGTTGACCACCTGTAGCTCTACTGGCTTTGCCTTTGAACAAAAATGGGCTTTATTTTGTTGATTCCTTTTTGTTCTGTTATTAACTGCTACATAATTTGCTTCCTTTACCCTTTCAATTAACTGTTGAACCCACTTGTCCCTTGTTATGTTATCAACTCTTAGTTCTGAGAGGTCCAACCTGAGCAAGATCTCTAATCCTCTCATTTCTCATCCTGTCATCAGTCTGTAAAGGGTAAATCCAGTGGAGGAAGACACAGTGCTTCTTATTATTATCAGGACATAAGGAAACACTGTCGTCCAAGTGGTCATATACAACTTTGGCCAACGTATTCTTCAAAGTTCGATTCATTCTTTCTACAATCTGACTAGATTGAAGCCTATAAGATATGTAGAATCCTTGTTTTACCCCTGGTAATGTCGTGACATTCTGCATCACTTGGGCCATCAAATGCATCCCTTGACCTGATTCAATACTCCTTGGTATTACCCCAATGTGTAAAGACTTTATCTAACAGGACCTCAGCCATAATTTTAGCAGTATCGGTTCGAGTGGGAAACGCTTCTACTCATTTGATAAAGGTATCCACCATCAATAAGATATACTTACATCCTCATGTAATTGGGGGTAGTGGACCCACAAAGTCTATCTGCAAGTTTGTCCAAGGTCTTGCAACTGGCCAACTATGTCTCAATGCTCCTTTCTTAATATTCCTAACCAAGTTATGTTGTGCACAGATCAAACAATCTTGACATAAAGCTCTACGTCTCCCTTCATGCGTGGCCACCAACACACTTCACTAAGTCTTTCCAAGGCGTTCTCTGCTCCTTGGTGCCTGTGAATGTCATGAAAGCAGTATATCATCTGGTTCCTTCCCTTCGCATAGGACAACTCTATCACCTATGTGTAGTCCCTTTTGTTTATCATAACACAATTTCTCTCCCTTTAGAAACTTTTGTAATTCAGTATTCTTCCTCTTCTCCTGCTAAGTCTTTGAGTGTCTTTTCTTTATCTTTCTGTGCTCCTGTTTCCTCATTCTGTGGCTCCCAGTATTCGCTATTGCTCCTCATTTAGCCAATTCATCTGCCTTTCTGTTTCCCTCTGGTGATAACTTGGAATGAGCTTTTACTTCTCTTCACTCCATATTCTTTCCCCTTTGCCTTTTCAAAGATATACCTTAGCAGGGGGCAGACAGTAAGGCCTTCCCATCTGCTGACACAAACCCTCCCCCGTCCCATAGGGTAGGTATTCTGTCAGGCTGTTGCACACATACATACTATCTGAGTTGATAGTAGATCCTGGGCGAAATTTCTCTGGGTGGCTCACTATGTATGCCACTGCTGCCAACTCAGCTGCTTGAGCCGTCATGGCCTTTGGCAGATTAAGGGCTATATTATCTATTTCCGGTTGTTATTATTCTCTATATACAGTCCACATCTTGTCTTTCTTTCCCCATTCTGTACAGGTGAAGTCCCATCAACAAAAATTTTTAAGGGTGATTTTTCATTTTCTGTGTTCTGTTTACCAGTGAGCCCCTCATTTTTGTTTTGATGCAAATGGTCCCTTGGTATTATTTGCTATAACCACGAGACTTTCATATGGTGTCCCCAGTAAATTAAATTGTCCGCTAACGTGGAAGTCCTTTTAACCCTTTTTATCACTGTGTTCCTCCCTTGTAACAGCAACGTCCATCTGTCAATCCTATTGTGTCTCACTGTGCCATCATTAATACGTCCGTCCAGCAGCATCTGAATGGGTGCATTTCCCGTCAAAATTGTCAACGGGGTTCAACCCTACAATGTAGGTAAAAGTTGTACTGTCCAGGACACTGCCAACAAATGCCTTTCACATGGCATGTACCCCTGCTCTACTGGGATAAGCATGAGCAAGGCATAGGCTACTGGTCTCAACTGACCATGTACCTCTTGCAGTAAGACCGCTGATATTGTGGAATCTGTTGCAGCCACCTCCAAGGAGAATGGTTCAACCTTCTTTGGGACTTCCAGGGCAGATGCATTCACCAAGCCCTGTTTCAAAGATCTTATTGTTTGCAGGTGTTCTGGCTTTCATTCTCTTGGGGCATTTTTCTTTAGTAACTTCATTTTTGGCAAAACCATCAATACGGTCTCTACAGCACCCAATTAAGCCCAAAAGTGATCTTAGTCCCTTCACATCTGTGGAGATGGGAAGTCTAGCTGCTGTTTCAATTCGTTTTTTGTCTATCTCTCTTTCCCCTGGTGTTAACACCTAAGTAACTCACTTCCTGCCTCATTATCTGAACCTTTCTCGGGTTCACTTTCAACCCAAGTTCCTTCAATAGTTGGAACAACTCGTTGAAGAGCCGGTAATGCTCATGCTTGGTTCCTGTTTGTAAAAGCAAGTTGTCAACATATCGTATCAAACGGTCTGCCTGAGAAAAATCCCACAACCCATTGCTTAACCATTAATAAAATATTGAGGCGGCATTGTGGAATCTCTGTGGTAAAGTTGTCCATGTACATTGCTGTCCTTTAAAGGTAAATGCAACTTTATATTGATACTCAAAGAGATTGACCAAAATCCATTGTTGATGTCCAATACTGTAAACCATTGTGCTAACTTGCTTTCTTTAAACTTAGTTTCAAGGCTAGTAGCCACTTTAGGGGCTGCCATAGATGTGATTTTATTTAGTTCCCTATAGTCAATGATTAATTGCCAGCTCCCTTCTGGCTTTTTAACTGGCCAAATTGGAGAATTATTAGTGCAAGCAACAGGTCATAGTACTCCCTGAGTCATGAGACTCTGGATTATACTCTCTATGTCTCCTCCTGCTTGTTTGAGAAACTTATATTGTTTCTGTGGCTTCAGGTCTGGTCCTTGAATGCAAATTTCCCTCATGTCCTTCCACAATCATGTTTGATTTTGGCAGAAACATTTTGGTTCTCTGTTGGTATGGCCTGGACCATTGAATCCCAGCTCATGTTTGTAGGGTTTATCTACATTTCTCCCACTGTGCAATCTCATTCTCAGTATTGACTATCTGGTATTTCAGCGATGGACTGTTCCTCGCTCCTCCCTGGCATCTGCCAGATCATCAGTTTACTGGGTCAAAACAAAGTCTTTAACGTAAAAGCACATCCCAGAATATGTTCCTGCTGCTGGGGTAGTCATAGTAGGACCACCCAGTATTGTAAGAGTACGGATCCCATTCAGACAGTTACCTGGCCTATTTGTGAATGTCCTGTAAACACAGTTAGAATAATTTCTGCTTCTATTTTCTAGGTATGTTGATGCAAAATGGATGTGTTTAGGGTGGTTCAGGACCCCCAGTGTCCAAAGAAAAGTGATAAGGGCAGCCTCCAAGCCTACAGACCACCAACGGTCTTCACATTCCATCCCTCCTGGCATCACACATCCGTATTGGAGAGGTCTGAAATTGTCGTTGTGAGCTGGGGTACAACCTGCTCATTGCCTCAATTGGCTGTACAATATTTTGTGGCTGGAGTCCTTTTAGTGGCAAGGCTTGAACCTATATTTGATTTGACCCCCCCCTTCCAAGGGGTCGGGCAATCTCCGGTGTAGTGCCCCACTCCTCTATAGATAAAACACCAACTATCACTTCCCGTGGTGCATCTGCTGCTGGTGGCAGTGGTGGGGATCCCCTTCCCCGCCCCTTCACTGACCTACGTTTGGTCTTGTGGGGATGGATCTCTCGGCATGGACCCTTGCCCTTCATTTTTCCAGGCCCCCTAGTGCTGTTGGTCATTGTCATCCTATTTGTGTTAGTCTTATTTGGATTTCCCCTTTCCTTTTCCCATGCTCCTGTCATCCATACTTCTGTGTGTGTGTGGTCTCTGTCGGGTCACAAGCCATTTTTGAGTCCTCCTTTCCATATGATACTAAGATCCATAACCACAGTGACCTCTCTCATTCCTATAAGTTCTGGTGATCTAAATCTATCCCATAGATATTCTGAAATACTGACCAGAGTTGGAAAGCAAATGTTGTCAGGTTCCTCTGCCTACACTTATTTAATGATCCCCACAGGATCATCTCTATTAGCTCCCATGGCTGTTAAAATAGCTTCCTTTAACTAAAGGTTCCCTGTCCATTAGCTCTTTCTCTTGGTAGGGCCATGAGAACATTTGGGTGTAGGCGCATTAATAGTAATTTCTTCTGTTTATCATCATCTAATGCATGTATCAGTCTCTGGAAGTTTGTCATTGTGAGCAGCTTCAGGGGATCATCCCCAAGCTGATGTGTGCCTATAAATATGGCAATGTTGGTCAGTTCTGAGAGTCCAAACAGAGTAGAATAGTTAATAGCCTGAGCATCTCCCCCTCCGGTACCGCTTGTCACTGCAGAAGCCATTGGAGCAGATGAGGCTAGGTCCTCGAATTTTCTCTCAAAAGTGGGCGGGGGGGGTCCCATTCCCGGTTATCTTCCTTGCCGTAATTAGCAGCTCCATCTGCTAAACCTCCCTAGTCTACATCTCTACTTCCTCCCCCTTCCTCTTCAAAGGGTGGGGATGCAAAGGCACACATTATGCCTCGCTGAGGCGAGTTGTGGCTCCCTAATTTCTCTGTCTCTCTCAAACGCTTTGTGTGATCCCCTGTAGCACTGCCCTTCCCCTGAGCTGTTTTATGTACTAGATTCATAGCAGTCTTCAAATCATTGCATTGCTTTTTCAATGCCTCTTTCTCCTCATGATCTTGTTTAGATGCCTCATATTTATTTTCCTATTTCTCTAATTTTTTGTACTGTATCTTATACTGTTTCATGAGGGTGAAATAATTCTCAGCTTTTTCTGTAAGCATGTTTATCTTCTTTCTAAGGCCACCTATCTCAGCTCGCAGCTTCAGCTTTTCTTGCTGGTTTTTGCCCAGTCCTCCAGCAGGCAGCTGACAACTACATTCTTCTGCAACTTTTTAAACTTCTCACTCCTCATGCTATCCTTAGCTAAATTCCAAAGAGTGACCCCGTGGTCCTGCAACCAGTACCAGTCTTTCTGGTAAATTCACTATATTTGGACACTTCTTGACTCTGTATTGATGGCGAAATCCTCTCCACTCAGGGTTCCCTGACCCCACCATTTTATAACAGCAGTACTAACTTTAAAAGCTCTGTATCCTTCAGGATTCACCCCACTATTTATTTTAGCTCCTTCTCCTTCTGGCACTCACTCGGGGCCTCAGGCTGGGTGTTTTCTTTTAGGAGTCGGAGGTAGGTCCAGGATGTCAGAGCAGTAAAACTTCTTGTCGAGCTCACCCAAGGATGGCAAATTCTGTTGCCTGTCTCTACCTGAGACAACAGTTAACCTCAATGGAAGTGAGTATAGCAGGCAGAGAACATACTTTAACTTAACCAGTTCACTCTTTTATTCTCAAAAGTATCAAGTATCAAAATTATTCCCAAATATAAGTTGTAAGTAGTTAAGAGAAACCACACTAGTCATCCTTCAGCTACCTTAATACTGCACTTAATTGAAAAACATTACCCAGGAATGGTCAACTGGCCAGGCTGAAAAGTTCCTTTGTTGTCTTCACCACGCCAACTAGGCGAGGGGTTGTTCATGTGCTATTATTCTCTGGAGGTACGCCACAGAGTTCCGGTCATGCTCTGTTTTATCCCTGATCCTATTATCGTCTACTTCCAAACAGGGCTGTCCATATCATGGTGCTAAGTACCAGATCCTCCAATCAACTACCAGGGCTGCATTCCCTTTCCTTATTTGGTCTGTGTAGCAGCCACTGTGCACGTGACTTTTACCACGTTCACCTTTTGACACTCATTCAACTTGACTAACTCGCGGTCTCTCCATCTGAGTTTTAACCAGTTCCAATCCTGGCCAATAGTGTGCACTCTCAGAAAGGCAACTAATTTATTAGCCAGCACCTCCTCCTCAATATAGGTCAGAAGGTTATTTAGTTATTCAATTCAGGGTCCTTTGCTGTTGTAGAATCCCTATATTGTAACTATCAAAGAGGAATAAAGCATGCATTATACGTATCAGTCCCATTTCTCCAAGCATTGAGAGACCTAACTTTTTTGAAGGTGAGTTTTGTTGATATTTAAAATATTTGACAGACTAGAAGGAGCTAGAATGCAAATCCCATCACCAGCCTCTCTCTCTCTTCCTCATTGTATTTTCTGGCCCTGCTGTTTAAGTTTCCTTTCCTCTACTTGGTCTCATTCCAACCAGTTTCCTCATTATTAACCTGTCCTCCAACTCTGCTTGACCTGAAAAATACCCTTCATCTAAACATAATATATGTAATACAACAGGAATACAATTATGAAATAACTGCACAGAGACTGGTATCCTGTCACCAAGTCACCCCTTATTTACTTGTGTACATTGGCTGTGGCCAGCCAGCTCGGAGTCAGTCCTCTGAATTGAAGAGTTGCTAAATCTCCTGGTTATGTTGGTCATCTAGGGCTTACCTGACTGGCCCAGGTTAACAACCCTAATCCAGGATCTCACAGTCAAGATCCAGCTGGTTTCAATCTCTTCATCCCCACCTCAGCACACACCCCTCCCCCCACTAAGTCCAGGGATGTAGGCCTGGTCTTTCTCTCATAGCTTTTCTTGCGATGTTTTCACCCCAGGTTCAGTTGGTTTGACTCGGACTCTGATTCGGGCGACGTGTACCGAACTGTAGCCTATCTCTTGCATTCGGAGCATCTTGGGAGAATTTCCTCCTCTTTCTCCAGCAGTAATGGTATTGAGGCTGTATCCATCTTGGACTCTGAGGCTTCCTCAACACTAGATGGAGAGGGAGAACCAATAGTTTCTGACAGGGCGTTTGACTGTTCTGAGGGGCCAGGTGTGTTTTGCTTCTGACCTGTTTGTGAGGTATCAGCTTTCAGGTGATCCACGTATTTGTTCAGGACTGTATCATTGGTGTTCCTGTTGCCATTTCACCCTTCCCCACAGGTCTGGAAATATCAGGTTTAACCTGGTGCGGAGTCTTCGCCCCATCAGCAACTCTGCTGGAGCTGCTCCTGTTGTTGCGTGCGGGGTGGTCCTGTAATCGAACAGGAATCAGGGCAGTTTGGGATCATGTGACAGTGTAGGCTGCTTCTTTAAACCTACCTTCAACATTTGGACTGCTCTTTCTGCTAGACCTTTGGACGATGGCTGGTATCGAGCTGCCCTTATATGCTGAATGCCATTTAACTTTAGGAATTATTCAAATTCCCTGCTGGTAAATGACATCCCATTGTCTGTGACCAATACTTCTGGGAGTCTATGTCGATAACAATGCTCACAGCTTCTCAGTCATCATCCCTGAGTTTGCCAAATGAACTTTATGCACGTCTAACCACTTTGAATGGTCTGGCCTAGTCGACATGCAACCAAGTTCAGGGTTTACCCGGCCATTCCCACGAATGTAAGGGTGCTGCTGATGGTAATTTCTGCCCTTGTTGGTACTCTGAGCACTGCCCCACCAATGCAGCTATGTCGAAATACCAAACCTACCTTCTCTATCTGGGCAAATTTGTGTTCAGCATCAGCCAAAGTCCAGGAAGCGTACACTATCGGGCATTCCTCTCTGCCGGGCCACTGACACTGATATCGTACGGGGAGGCATCACATGTGAGCATTGCCTCTCGCTTTGGATCGTAGTGGGCCAACATCTTAGATGACGACAGCTGCTTTTTCACTTCCCTGAAGGCTACTTCTTGGCTATGTAACCATTTCAACGCCTGACCTTGTTCAATAGCAGGTGTAAGTGTGCAGAGATGGAGGCCTGGTTGTGTATGAATTTTCTGTAAAAATTCATTAACCCAAGGAAAGACCTAAGCTCTGGTACAGATGTGGGAGCCAGGGCTTCTTTGAGCACCCTCACTTTATCTTTCAATCAGTGTGACCCAGTTTTGTCAAATCTGTAAGTCAAGTAGGTTTAAGCACAGTGTTCATTTTCTCCAAGTGCTCTTTATTGGTCTTCCCTGTTATTAGTAAATCATCCAGATAAATGGCAACCTAGGTAGCCCTTGTAAAATGTTCTGCATGGTCCGCTGGAAAAGGGCACAAGCTGATGATACCCCAAATTGTAGTCTTGTATATCAATACAAATCCTTATGGGTATTAATTGTAGCGTATGTCTGGGACTCCTCATCTAGTCGTAATTGCAGGTGGGCGTGGCTCATGTCCAGCTTCGTAAAGGACAGCCCCTCATCCACTTTGCGTACAAATCCTCTATGCGAGGGATCGGATATTCATCCAGGGGTTGAGAAGCGGTTTACCATTTGCTTAAAATCCCCACAGAGGCCAACTGAGCCGTCAGGCTTCACAATCGGTACAACTGATGCTGCCCATTCTGCAAACTGCACTGGTTTGATGATTACCTTCGCTCTCCAGCGTCCTGATTTCTGCCTGTACTTAAATGGCACCGGGCAAGCCCTGCAAAGTCTCAGAATTGCTTCCTGGTCAACATGTAAAGTGGCTTTGACCCCTTTGATTGTCCCAATCCCTTACTGAAACACTCCTGAGTATTTCACTAGGACTTTACTGAGGCAGCCATTTTCTAATTGAAAAATGTTGAGCCATCTAGGTGAATCTTTCTCAACCAATTCCACCCAAATAGGCTTGGGCCTGAGCCTTTTGCTATCATCATTGGTAACTGTACCAGTTGCCTCTCATAGGAGACCAGAACGGAAGTCTTACCCTTAATTTGCAACAGTTCCCCAGTCTATGTTCTCAGTCTGGCTAAGGTCTTGCACGAACTAAGGTTTGGAGTCGTGAGCGAATCTGGTAAAAGACAATTTCTGCAACCATACACACAGCTGCACCGGTATCATCCTCCATGGGAACTGAGTGAGCATTTAACCAAACATTAATTTTAATCGCTTCTGATTTGGATGTTGCTAAACAATTTAATTGTTCCAACCCACATATTGAGGGACTTTCCAGGGTGTGCACTCTTCTGGGTTCCAGCCTACAGGTTTTCTTACAGTTACTTCTTACTTTCTTGTACAACTCCTTTGCTGTCTCAAGTCCGCTTACTAGCAGCAAGTATCATGGTGTGCCAGCCCAGAACCTGAACAGCATTTTAGCCACTTGGCTGAGGCTTGGCTATGTTGTAGGGTTCTGCTACAGACTAGCCTAGGGACCCCTGCTCAGGATACGACCTGCATGAGGCTCTGTGATTGCCTACACTCAAGTGGTGTTCCCCAAGCTCAGTCGGACAGGTGAGGGAGTCCACTTTCATTGGAATGCCCTGTAGCTCCCGTGCTCCACTTGCCACATTTTCTAGTGACAGAACCAGTTGTAGTGTCTGACTGAAGTCCAGTTGGGCCTCAGCTAGTAGGCGCTTCTGCACGGTTACATCATTAATCCCATGTACCAAACGGTCTCTCAGTATCTCCTTCAGGGTTAACTCAAAATCACATGCTTCTGCCAGTTGTTTCAACCTTGTCAAAAACCCCGATGTGGGTTCTCCCGGTTCTCTAACAGCCGAATAAAACTGGTAGCATCTCAGAATTAGAGGAAGTTTGGGCTCGTAATATTTCTTCCCAACTTCATCAACTCTTGGTAGGTTTTAGTATCTGGTGCCTCTGGGAAAGTTAAGCCCCTTACAACCAAAAATGCTACGGGTCTGCAAGCAGTCAGAAGGATTAATCATTGCTTTTCATCTGCCCCAATGTCATTTTTCTGGAAAAGATATCATATTCTTTCCAGATACTGGGCCCAGTCTTCGACATTAGGATCGAAAGAGTCAAGCTTCCCAAACAAAGGTATGATGCCAGAAATGCTTACTCCAACTCCAAGATGACTATTGCAAGCGAATGTTCTTCAGGCATGTACTATTTTCTCCTGTCGCCACTGAAATAACTGCACAGAGGACAGTATCCCATCACCAGTTCATCCTTTATTTACTTGTGCAAGCTGGCTAGTCACAGCCAGTGTACGGTGGAGTCAGTCTCCTGAACTGAGGAGATGCTAAATCTCCTGGTTATTTTGGTCAACCAGGGCTTTCCTAATTGGCCCAGGTTAACAACCCTAATCAAAGATCTCATAGTCAACAAGATCCAGCTGGTTCCAATCATTACAGTTTAGTATAGAAAATAGATGTTATATTTGATAAGGAATATATTTTTGTTGCATACTTATAACTAGAACATGAGAAATAGGAGCAGGGGATCAAATGGCCTGTCAAACTTCCTTCACCATTTGATAGGATCATGTTGGTCTTCTACCTCAACCTCGCTCTCCTCCCCACTGTACGTATTCTGCGATTTGCTAAGGCAGTCTGTCTGTTGTGACCTTAATTATAATAGTTGGTGGAACGTCCACAACTGTGTGGGATAAATAGTTCCAAATATTCACAACCTTTTGAATGAAGGAATTTGACCCCAGTAGCTGTCCTAAATGGCCAATCCTTTATCCTGAGCAATGTTTTAGATTCCCCAACATGGAAAAACAACCTCTTGGTGTCTACCCTGTTAAACATCTTTGTAATTGTGTATACTTCAATGAGATCACCTCCCTTTCTTCTGAACTGCAGAGAATATAGACCCAATATGCTCAATCTGTCATCATAGAACAACCACTTACTTCCAGAGTCTAATCTAGAGAACATTTGCTGTATTAACTCCAATATGAGTCTATCCTTCCTTTAAATATGGAAGCAAATCTGTGTAAGTATTCCAGTTATGGTTTCATCAGAGCTTTGTACGATTCTATCAACACTTATGTATGCTACATTTTAGTAATAAAGGGAAATATGCCATTATCTTCCTATTTATTTGCTATGCCTACATATTAAATTTTTGTCTTCCTTGTACAAGTTCACACAGGTTCCTCCGAACACCAGCTTTTACAAATTCCATATATTTTTAAAAATATTCTGCTATTCAATATTTACTAACAAAGTAAGTAACCTTAAACTTCCAACATTATGCTCCATCTGCCACCTTGTCGCCCACTCACTTAATCTGTCTATATCTATTTCTATCCCCTTTGTGTCCTTCTCAAAGCTGGCCTTCCCAACTAGTTTTGTATCATCAGCAAACCTGGATATTTTACTCTCTATCTTTTTTCTATGTTATCAATATACATTGTGAATAGCTGAAACCCTAGAATTGAACCCTAGAGCCTGCCACCTCAAAAATGGTCCGTGTGTCCCTAGCCCTGGCTTTCTACCAGTTAATAAATTCTGTATCCTTGCTAATATATTTCCCCAAACCAATGAGTCCCATTTTGCTTATTAAATGTTTGAGTCACATCTTATTAAGTGCCTCTTGGAAATCCAAATGTACTGCATCGACTGATTCCCCTATATCTGTACCACTCAAAAACTCCAATAACAATGACAATATCATTTCTATTAGAACTATGACCTTTCATTTACAGAAAGGGAAAGGGAACAGACATGAAGCCATTACAGGCTGAACTTCATTCCCACAATGTCAACCAGATTTTGGCATTGTGATCAAAAAACATTATGGGCAATGTCAGCTTCCTCCAACCCAATGTCCTTGTCCTCTTCCGCAGAAGACTGCTCCCATTTCCCCAGTTCGTCTGCATCCAGGACATTGCCTCTTATCTGCTCCAATTATGCAGAGCACAGCATGCCAGGATGATGTGAAACATTCGGTCTACAGTGAAGTGCATGGTCCCCCTCCACCCAGTCCAGGCAGCAGAAAAGCATCTTCAAGAGCTGTACACTTTGCTGCAGCATGTCTGGTTGAAATGTGAACAGCATTAAACTTGCGTTCTGCATCAGTCAAGGGGTTGCGCAACAGTTTCATGAGCCATGGTCGCTGTGGTTAATCATTGTCACTCAGTAAGGAATCTGTACAGCCTCTGGACCCTCAAACACATCAACTATATGAGGAGATAGTAGGAACTGCTGATGCTGGAGAATCTGAGATAACAAGGTGTAGAGCTGGATGAACACAGCAGGCCAAACAGTATCAGAGGAGCAGGAAAGGAGGAAAGAAGGAAAGTATATGAGGACACCCCAGAATGTACAAGCCACTGCATTTGTCAGGGTAATAGGCATTCACCTCCAGAAAGTTGTAATGGTGAGCACAGAATACTTGGACATTAATCAAATGGAACCCCCTTCCTGTTGATGAATTTCATAATGTAATGATACAGCCCTCTCAGTGCAACCTGTACCTAGGAGAACCCAGCTATGTTCCTAAATCCAACTGCCCAGGCTGCACCACTGACTGCATCTTGGGGAAACAAAATAAACATAGATGACCTCACACAAACAACATCAGTCGCAATGCTGATGCATCTGTGGGTGCATGACTGACATATTCCATATCGGTCTCCCACTGATCCCTGGAAGGAGCCAGTCACATGGGAGTTCAGTGACCTTCACTTCACCGAAAGAGGATGGCCCCTACTCCTGCAGCCCTTAGGTTGGACATA
Source organism: Rhincodon typus (assembly GCF_021869965.1). Classification (NCBI taxonomy): domain Eukaryota; kingdom Metazoa; phylum Chordata; class Chondrichthyes; order Orectolobiformes; family Rhincodontidae; genus Rhincodon; species Rhincodon typus. The sequence goes on along the minus strand of NC_063340.1, from coordinate 43,629,549 downwards.
GCACCTGTCACAGTTCCGTTAATGTTTCCTAGGACACACAGTTTACGTCAGCAATGACCTCACTCATGCTAGGAAGTATAGAGGCCAGACAACTCTGGGCCTCCAGCAGATTCCACACATTTTGAAGGGTTCTGCAGTTATGACCTCTTCTTAAACTAGGTGCTTCTCAATCTCTATTGTGGACTGCTGGTGCTTCTGGGCTTGCCGTCAGTCCTGCTCCTCCTTCATCTGTCTTTGCCTTAGTTAGGCAGCTGCAGTGTCCAACATTCCACCAGCAGCAAGGCATTTTAATGAAAATTGGTCAGTGAAGGAGCAAAAGCATTCATAGATCTCAATAATTAGTGGTGTAGTCTCCAGATGAGTATAATTTGCCACACATGAGACATACTGGACATGGATGATGGGGTTCAATTCTGCATTGGATATCTGCATTCTGCCACAGCATATGTAGTCACTTGCTGAATATGCTATGCTGGCTCAGTGACCACCACCTATCAGCAAAAAGGGACTCCCTGCAGCACAACACCAGCCCCCAAATCCTACATTCGTACCAAACTTAAGTGATACATGAAGACTCAAACCTGCACAGGACCCTTGGTGATGGAACTGACTGGGGCTTTCCATCAGCCAGCACTGGCCTTTTGTATTGTCACTGCTGCCATCTTCAACATTACTGTGAAGCCCAAATTCAAATTACAGCATCAATGGCATGTAGCAAATTGCCTTTGATCAGCATTTGACCACTCAAAAGCCTTAATCAAAGTGCATATGATTGTAATTTCAATGGAGTTGCAGTTTTCAAATGCCTGCTTCATGTTTTTGTTGGTGCAATGTTGTGGTGTCCAGAAAACATGAATTCTGCACTTTTGGCCACCAAATTGACTCTTACTCTGCCCACCCTGAGCATTGTTCCAGCCTGTTTCTAGCAGCAGTTCACATGTAAAGAGGGGCAAGTGTTAGCTGGCAATGCAGATTAGGTTGGACACCATCAGTACATGGTACTGCCTGTCAGCAGGTACCTACCCATTCACTGCATGTTCCCTACTATTGCACTCTATTTCAACCCATCCCCAAAAAGGAGACCCACCATATTGAACTTCATCTAGAACTGTCCTCCCTGCCCTGAAACCCAAATTATATCTTGATGATGCCCGCCTTTTTATCATTCCCCTGTGGAGGGCAAGGTGGCGGTCACAGTTAACAATCCTCTCTCTTGTAGCCTGCCATACCATCTGGTACTGTTCTGAATTCCACCCATTGAACTTGTGATTCACCCCATCATTGTCATAATCTCCATTACTATAAATGCCTCTGTTTTCATCCTTGACTCTCCTATCCCTTCTGTCCTTGAACCCTCTGTGCCCGTATAGACCGCCCTTTGAACTCTCCTGAAAGATCAACAAACTGACATCCAGGACTGTATTCTCCCCAGCCTCTGACAAAAGAGATCCTCACTGTCCAAACCCCTGATTGGTGCATTTGCAGCTCCCCTAATAATGATATGTGATTCCCCTGACTGCTTGTGCGGGCTGTACAGGAGTGATCACTGAACACTCAACCAGCACCACACTATACTGATTGTGAGCATCTAAAGTGGATGACTGACCGCATCAAAGCCATTGAACTTAAAACAGGCCGTGTCTCTGACTGACAGGACAGGCTCAACAGGAGTGATCACTGAACATTCAGACCGCATGGCACTTTACTCAGATGTGTCCCTTGACTGTGAACAGCTAAAATAGATGACTGACCATGTCAAAGCAATTGGACTATGTATGGGCTGTGCCCCTGACTGATGGTACCAGGACCTCCTAATGAAAGTGGCCCCATTGACTGGACTGAGGACTAACCCCAACATTTCCAAACATAACCTTTTGATTGAATGAATGTGCTGTATATTTGCTGCACAGACAGCTGGCACATGCTGTAGCTGTTATGTTGATGTCTTGTGTGCTGATCACCAAGATGATCTCCCCTCACCTCTCCCACAGGATCATTCAGTACTGACAGGCATGACAAGCAGCCTGTCTGTGTACCTGTGCTAAGCAGCCCCTTATAACAACAGCTGTGTAAGTCTTTGACTCTGGCTCATGTGCCAGCAAGCTAACAGGCAAGGCACAGGGCATGCAAGGCTTGGGTGGATGGTGTAAAAATGTGAGTAGAAGCAAAATGAGCAAGCACTAAGAGAGCAAGTGACCAGCCCTGAGATGCAGCTTTGTCCATCCCTTGAGCTGGATGCCTGTATGTGTGCACAAAGTATTCTTGCTTCACCCTTCTCATTGCTGCCTGCCAGTGCTCACAATATCTCCTGACAATATCTGGGCAGTACCATTATTTGATGAACTATGGTCTGTTCTTTATCCACAGGTTTATGTGAATGTCCCCACTTCCTCGTCAGAAGTCTGTCTTAAATATAATGCCATTTTGGAACTCCTTCAGCTTCAGAATGAGCTGTCTATGCTAAGTTATTAAACCTGGATCTGTTTCATAAGTCCCAATTATTGAAGGCATGCTAATCTCATTCTTAAATAGAGTTATAGCTGCCCTTTGTGGTATTACTGTGACTGCTGATGATGGACTTTATTTAGCCATTGCTCTAGTCACTGTACATGATGGGAAAATACCTAGAATTTGTTCTCGCAACTGTTCTGTTTCTTTAGCCTCAGTAGGGATTTCCATCATTATAGGTGAAACCACAATTTTCGCTTCAACCAAATTATTCCATAACAATAAATCCAGTCCATCTACAATTAATTTCTTAACGACCACAACTACTGTTCCAGGCAAGAAGTCATATTTGAATTGGACTTTGTACAATGAAACAAAATATTCTCCCAGCTTTCCCATTTACCAACACTTTGGCTTTTGTCAAACTCCTGGGAGGGAAAACTACATCATTTTATAGCAAGAGAAGTTGCGTAGCCCCTGTGTCCCTTGGTATAGTTGTGAATTTGAATGCTTCATTTGAAACAAATGGGGTTATCTTCCCTTTAGACAAAATGCCTTTATATATCTCTCTCCTCTTTGTCATATATCTCTTCTTAACATCCAGGTCCCCCGGATTACCTCTTTACCTCTGGTCACTTATTTGTAGTTACAGCTACAATTTGATCTGTGGCATTTTCCTCCTGAGTTCCCTTTTTGGACTTATTCTTAGATACTGCACTAAAAATTCCATGCATTTCTGTTGTAACTTCTCGAATTCTGAGTGAATTTGTCCTACTTTATCATAGTGGAAGAACTTCAGACTTCAATTTTCACCTCCACCCTCAGTACTTTACCTTCTCATCGTAGGAAAGATGTTGGGCCATTCCCAGCTATCCATTCTTTACCCTAGCTACTTGTCCTCCTTTTAGCATCACACTTTCTACCCTTTTCAAATTTGTGATGAAAGGGAAAAAAAGTTAGTTTTATGGATTTGCTCATAATCATCTACCTTTACCATAATCATTATTTCTATCAATTGAGCAATTGCAACTCTTTAGTATTCAGCATGGGTTTTTATTATGGAAGATGTATGAGTTTTTAAATTCCTGTAAAAGAATAATCTCTCTAAGGACTTCATACATAGTTTCAGCTCCTAATGCTCTTATCCACCTGTCAAAATGACTTTCCTTAACTCTTTGAAATTCAGCATACATTTACCTGGCTGTTTCCTCAAACTTCAAAATCTTTGCCTAAATGCTTAAGACACTAACACTGCTGCAGCCAATATAGATTTTATTACAGCATCATAGAAACTTCCTCTGAGAGAGAAGCGCAAATTTCCTGTGTTTAGCCAACATCTTACTCTATATGGGCAATGTCCAAGTTCCCTTTGACCAATTGATTTGTCCCACTGTGTCCTCAAAGTACTCAAAGAATGCCTTCACATTTTTTTCCTCAAATTCTACTATGTAAATACTTCCTTACTGCGTTTTAGGTTATGACTCAGATTGTCATCAGAAACTGCATCAACATCTGATGTCTTTTATTTACATGCATCACTTTAAGCTGATGTTCATGTTTTCTCCCTTTTCCTCTTTTCTGCCTTTTCTTTCCTTTGCAAATCTAACTCTAAGTTTCTTTTTTAATTACAACTCCCCTTATTTGTCTTTTTCTTCCCTTTTGAATTCCATCTCCAGTTTTTCATCTTTTCTTTATGTTCAAGATGCTTTCATGATAACTGAATATCGCCTGATTCTGCTGTTTCACTACCCAGAATACTTGGTCTCTATTATATTTCTTATAAACACAAATGCTGTGCAAGTACTTCAGTTATATCTGCCTTCTTACTTCTAGCAGGCAAAACCACGATTTGTACAGTTATTGAATGCATTGGTTGAAATTTTCTAAAGTTTCCTGGATTCTGGAAATATCCCTGCAGATTGGAAAAGCTGGGGGCGTAATGCCCCCTATTAAAGAAAGGAGGGGGACAGCAAATAGGAAACCAGAAACAGCAAAACATCTATGATTGACAAAATGCTGGAATCTGTTATTAAGTAAATAGTATCAAGACATTTAGGAAATTTTCAACAAACCCCAGAAAGGTTTTATGAAAAAGAAATTGTGTTTCATAAATTTATTGGAGTTCTTTGAGGACCTATGAAGCAGGTTAACTAAAGGGGAACCAGTAGATGTAGTTTATTTGGATTTCCGAAGGCATTTAGTAAGCTGCTACATTAAGGTTTACTGCATAATGTTCAATTGTGGTCACCACATTACAGGAAGGATGTGAAGGCTTAGGAGAAGGTGTAAAAGAGGTTTACCAGGATGCTACATGGATTAGAGGGTAAGAGCTATAAGAAAATGCGAGAAAAACTTGTGTAGTTTTCTCTTGAGCAGCAGAGACTGAGGGGAAACTTGATAGAAGTCTATAAAATTATGAAATGCATACATAGGGTTGATGGTCAGAATTTTTTTTCCCAGAGTTGAAATGTCTAATAGTAGGGGCATGCATTTAAGGTTGGAAAGGGAAAGTTCAATGGAGATTGAGGGACAAGTTTTTCATACAGAAAGTGGTAGGAGTCTTGAACGCACTGCTAGGGGTAGTGGTGGAGGCAGATACAATAGGGGCATTTAAGGGACTTCTAGATAAGCACGTGAATATGCAAGTAACGGACATGGACCAGTGGCAGGCAGAAGGGATTACTTTTATTTGGTGTCATGTTCAGCACTACATCATGGGCTAAAGGGCCCGTACGGATGCTGTACAGTTTGATAGTCTATGTTCTATTAAATAAGGGCAGCTCCTGGTATTAGCAATAATATCTTCGAATGGGTAGACCGTTGGTAAACAAAGAAGAATCTGAGAGGATAAATGATTCATTAATCATAAGCTTATCCAATAGGCAGTCCCAGGCCACAGTGTGGATCACCAAGTGATCCAATATGGCCTGCTAAGCCATTGTTCTAAATGCATTTAAGTATAACTGGAAGATTTTGCAAGGTGTATTTCTCCAATCAGAGACCTTTTTTACCATTAGTGAGTGCATCAGCTGTAAATGATGGAAATAAATGCTCTATAGTCATAGCAGTGAATACTGAAATGTATTTTCACTCAACCTGACACTTGGAGCCACAGCGATGAGTTTGCAGAATAGGGACTGGGAGTATTTTACGGAGACACTGTCTTTGGGAGGTAGAAAATGAGAGTTGACCTGTCATGAAGAAGAGGAGGTGAATGAGAGTTGGGCCACTGAGAGGTGGGAGGAGGTGGGAAGAGGGAGAAGGAAAGCGGGGCCCGGGGGGTGGGGGGGGGGGGGGGGGGGGGGGGGGGTGAGAAGATACACTGGCAAGAGAAGCTGTGGGTACAGCAGCAGCACAAGCCAGGATAGCTGGAGTGTTAGACTGGGCAGGAGGAAGCACATGTTGACATCATCGTAGCTGTCAGGTACTGCCCCTCTGCGATATTAATCACCCAACCTCCGGGCCTGTATGACTCAGTGCATGTGTGTGTGTGAGTGAGAGTAAGAGTGAAATGGGTGTGTCAGACTGGTTGTGTGAACATGAGTGGATGGGTAAATGGCTGTGTATATGAACATGTGCAGTTTCGTGTTTGAGTGTGGGTGGTGAGGGTTTTGGAAATAGGCAGACTGAACCAGACACAGAGTTGCCCTTTTCGTTCTCCCCCGCCGACGCCCCCCAGCCCCACCCTCCTCATAAAACATAGGTGCAGCAGGCTGGGAGAGGAGGAAAACACAGGATGATGGGCTATCCATTTTCACAGCCCACTTTTATTTGAATTCAACCTCAGTCAGCTTCGTGTTTGTCCCACCAGAGATAAACCAAGGGGAGTGTCAGTTAAACCTAGCTCTTTAACTCAGCCCCAGTTCTTACTCACTTTCCTTGTGATCAGGACTTGGAGCCTAGTCTGCCTCTTTCTGGCTCTCCTTATAACTTGTAGTGATTGGAACGAGGCCAGGTGGATCACATTGTGTATGAGATCCCTGATTTGGGCCTGTTAACATGGGCTAATCAGGGAGTCATGGCTGATGGATATAAGGCAGAGTCTTGGAGATTTTCACTACTCTAGGGACTGACTCTGAGCTAGTTAGTCAGAATCCATATACTGTACAAGTGTAAGTAAAGGGTGAGATAACAAGGTGTAGGGCTGGATGAACACAGCAGGCCAAGCAGCATCAGAGGAGCAGGAAGGCTGACATTTCAGGCCTAGACCCTTCTTCAGAAATGGGGGAGGGGAAGGGGGTTCTGAAATAAATAGGGAGAGAGGGGGAGGCGGATAGAAGATGGATAGAGGAGAAGATAGGTGGAGAGGAGACAGACAGGTCAAAGAGGCGAGAATGGAGCCAGTAAAGGGGAATGTAGGTGGGGAGTTAGGGAGGAGATAGGTCAGTCCAGGGAGGACGGACAGGTCAAGGGGGCGGGATGAAGTTAGTAGGTAGGAGATGGGGGTGGGGCTTGAGGTGGGAGGAGGGGATTGGTGGGAGGAAGGACAGGTTAGGGAGGCGGGGACAAGCTGGGCTGGTTTTGGGATGCGGTAGGGGGAGGGGAGATTTTGAAGCTTGTGAAGTCCACATTGATACCATTGGGCTGCAGGGTTCCCAAGCGGAATATGAGTTGCTGTTCCTGCAACCTTCGGGTGGCATCGTTGTGGCACTGCAGGAGGCCCAGGATGGACATGTCGTCTGAGGAATGGGAGGGGGAGTTGAAATGGTTCGCGACTGGGAGGTGCAGTTGTTTAGTGTGAACCGAGCGTAGGTGTTCTGCAAAGCGGTCCCCAAGCCTCTGCTTGGTTTCCCCGATGTAGAGGAGGCCACAACGGGAACAGCGGATGCAGTATACCACATTAGCAGATGTGCAGGTGAACATCTGCTTGATGTGGAAAGTCTTCTTGGGGCCTGGGATGGGGGTGAGGGGGGAGGTGTAGGGGCAGGTGTAGCACTTCCTGCGGTTGCAGGGAAAAGTGCCGGGTGTGGTGGGGCTGGAGGGGAGTGTGGAGCGGACAAGGGTGTCATGGAGAGAGTGGTCTCTCCGGAAAGCAGATAAGGGTGGGGAGGGAAAAATGTCTTTGGTGATGGGGTCGGATTGCAGATGGCGGAAGTGTCGGAGGGTGATGCGTTGGATCCGGAGGTTGGTGGGGTGGTACGTGAGGACAAAGGGGATTCTGTTTTGGTTGTTATTGCGGGGAGGGGGTGTGAGGGATGAGTTGCGGGAAATGCGGGAGATACAGTTGAGGGCGTTCTCGACCACTGAGGGGGGGGATGTTGCAGTCCTTGAAAAACGAGGACATCTGAGATGTATGGGAGTGGAATGCCTCATCCTGGGAGCAGATGCGGTGGAGGCAAAGGAATTGGGAATAGGGGATGGCATTTTTGCAGGAAGGTGGATGGGAAGGAGGTGTATTCTAGGTAGCTGTGGGAGTCGGTGGGCTTGAAATGGATATCGGTTTCTAGGTGGTTGCCAGAGATGGAGACAGAGAGATCCAGGAAGGAGAGAGAGGTATTAGAGATGGTCCAGGTGAACTTAAGGTTGGGGTGGAAAGTGTTGGTGAAGTGGATGAACTGTTCCAGCTCCTCGTGGGAGCATGAGGCGGCGCCGATACAGTCATCAATGTAACGGAGGAATAGGTGGGGTTTAGGGCCAGTGTCGCTACGGAAGAGGGATTGTTTCACGTAACCTACAAAGAGGCAGCATAGCTTGGGCCCATGCGGGTACCCATGGCCACCCCCTTTGTCTGTAGGAAGTGGGAGGAATTGAAAGAGAACTTATTGAGGCATTCCACTCCCGTACATCTCAGATGTCCTCGTTTTTCAAGGACTGCAACGTCCCCCCCTCAGTGGTCGAGAACACCCTCGACTATGTCTCCCGCATTTCCCGCAACTCATCCCTCACACACCCCCGCCCCCCCCGCAATAACAACCAAAATAGAATCCCCCTCGTCCTCACGTACCACCTCACCAGCCTCCGGATCCAACGCATCATCCTCCGACACTTCCGCCATCTGCAATCCGACCCCACCACCAAAGACATTTTTCCCTCCCCACCCTTATCTGCTTTCCGGAGGGACCACTCTCTCCGTGACTCCCTTGTCCACTCCACACTCCCCTCCAGCCCCATCACTTTTCCCTGCAACCGCAGGAAGTGCTACACCTGCCCCTACACCTCCCCCCTCACCCCCATCCCAGGCCCCAAGAAGACTTTCCACATCAAGCAGATGTTCACCTGCACATCTGCTAATGTGGTATACTGCATCCGCTGTTCCCGTTGTGGCCTCCTCTACGTCGGGGAAACCAAGCAGAGGCTTGGGGACCACTTTGCAAAACACCTACACTCGGTTCGCACTAAACAACTGCACCTCCCAGTCGCGAACCATTTCAACTCCCCCTCCCATTCCTCAGATGACATGTCCATCCTGGGCCTCCTGCAGTGCCACAACGATGCCACTCGAAGGTTGCAGGAACAGCAACTCATATTCCGCTTGGGAACCCTGCAGCCCAATGGTATCAATGTTGACTTCACAAGCTTCAAAATCTCCCCTCCCCCTACCGCATCCCAAAACCAGCCCAGCTTGTCCCCGCCTCCCTGCCCTGTCCTTACTCCCACCAATCCCCTCCTCCCACCTCAAGCCCCACCCCCATCTCCTACCTCCTAACTTCATCCCGCCCCCTTGACCTGTCCGTCCTCCCTGGACTGACCTATCCCCTCCCTCACTCCCCACCTACACTCACCTTTACTGGCTCCATCCCCGCCTCTTTGACCTGTCTGTCTCCTCTCCACCTATCCTCTCCTTTATCCATCTTCTATTCGCCTCCCCCTCTCTCCCTATTTATTTCAGAACCCTCTTCTCCTCCCCCATTTCTGAAGAAGGGTCTAGGCCTGAAATGTCAGCCTTCCTGCTCCTCTGATGCTGCTTGGCCTGCTGTATTCATCCAGCTCTACACCTTGTTATCTCAAATTCTCCAGCATCTGCAGTTCCTACTATCTCTGTAAGTAAAGGGAGACTTGGTGACAGGATGCTGGCTTCCCTGAAATTATTTCAGTGACGACAAGAGAAAACATATGCTTCTGAAGAAAATTCCGCCCAACAGTCGACTTTTAGTTGGGGGAAGCTTTCTGGCATCATGCCTTTATTTGGGAAACTTGAGTTGTTCAAACCTGCCGTCGAAGACTAGGCCCAGTATGTGAAAAGAATGCATCAGTTTTTCCTGGGCAAATGACATTGGGGCAGACATAAAGCAACAAATAATTCTTTTGACTGCTTGTGGACCCCACATTTTTGGCTATTAGAAGCCTAACTTTCCCTGGGGCACCAGATACTAAAACCTTCTATGAGTTGAAGGATTTAATGAAAGAATATTACCACCACAAGCCTCCTCTAATTTTGAGACACTATCGGTTTTGTTTGGCAGTTCGAGAACCAGGGAATCCGTATCGGGATTTATGACGAGGTTAAAATGACTGGCAGAGGCATGTGATTTTAGGTGAACCCTGAATGCGATGCTGAGAGACCTTTTGGTATGTGGGTTAAATGTCAGAACCATGCAAAAGCACCTCGTAGCTGAAGCCCAACTGGACTTCAAACAGGCACTATAACTGGCTTTATCATTAGAAAATGCGGCAAGTGGAACACATGAGCTGCATGGTACACTGATGGAAGTGGACACTCTCACCAGCTCACCATCTGAGCTTGGGGAATACCACTTGTAAGCAGTTGCATAGTCTCATGCGGGACATAACCTGAGCAGAGGGCTCTAGGTAAGCCCACAGCAAAACTCCAAAACAAAGCCGAGCCTCGGCCAAATGATTAAAATGTTCTTCAGGATCTGGGCCATCACGCCATTGCAGTTGCTGCTGGTATGCAGACTTGAGACAGCAAATGAGTCCTAAGAGGCCTGACCTGAGTAAGAGAACTCATTGGCTGGTATCCAGGAGAGTGCACACCCTGGAAAGTCCACCTATGTGTGGTTTGGAACAGTTAAATAGCTCGGTGGGGCAGTGCAAAGAATGCCAACAAGGACAGAAATTACCATCAGCAGCTCTCCCACCTTCGTGGGAATGGCCAGGTAAACCCTGGACTCAGTTACACATCAACTATGCCGGCCCTTTCATGGGCTCAATGTTCTTGTTCATTGTGGATTCTCATTCATAGTTGGACACGAATAGAGTTCAATCGTCAGACTTGGGGACGATGATGTAAAAGCCGTGAACATTGTTTGCATTGCGTATACTCCCGGAAGTATTGGTCACAGACAATGAGATGTCATCTACCAGTCGGGATTTCAAGTATTTCCTAAAATTGAATGGCGTTCGGCATATTCAGAGAGCTCCGTGCCACTCATCATCCAATGGCCTCGTGGAGACAGCAGTCCAAACGTTGAAGGCAGGCTTAAAGAAACAGCCTGCAGCTTCATTCGATACCAAACTCTCCCAGTTCCTGTTTGATTATAGGACCACCCCTCACGCAACTACAGGGATAGCTCCAGCAGAGTTGCTGATGGGGAGGAGACTCTGCATCAGATTAAACCTGATATTCCTGGACCTGGCAGAGAGGATGAAATGCTACCAGGATCACCAAAGCCGGCCACATGCCTCCTCTGAGTGAGAGAGATAGTTTAATTCAGGGGGCACAGTTTGGTATTGAAACCACGGAAATGGCCCTAAATGGGTACAAGGTGATGTCGACGTGAGGTCAGGTCCCATGACAATCAAAGTTCAAGTAGGTGAGGCAGTCCTGAATAAACATGTGGATCACAATGAAGTTGCTCCCTCATAAATGGGGCAAGAGCAAAACATATCCAGCACCTCAGAACTGCCAGAAAGGCTCCCCCTCTGTTTAGCATCAAAGAATCCTCAGTGTCCAGGATGGATGCAGCCAATGTCATAGCCTAGATACCATTGCTGCCTGAAGAAGAAGAGGAATTTCTCCTGAGATGCTCTGGGCGCAAGAGACGCACTACGGTCTCGTACGTGCCACCCATGTCCAAGTCAGAGTCGGAGGAACCAGACCTGGTGCGAAAACATCCCAGAAGAAGCTACAAGAAGAAGAACAGGCCTACATTCCCGGAGAGATTAAATAAGCTCCTCATGGGACTTCTGCCTCTCCCAACTTTATGGACAAGAGGCATCCTCCAATAATAGCATCCTTTCTCCTCCTCACTCTGTTTTAGGCACTTCAAAAGAAACTGTGAATTTCACACCAACCATACTATTAAATGGGCAGTGTAATGATAGAGTCAATTGAGCTTTTAACAAACTCAAATTATCCTTAATTACAGGGTAAACTCTAGTGGTGATGGATTAGTCCTATATTACATGCCCTCACACCAAAAACACACCCAGCAGAGGCATGTAATATTCAGCCCCGTATCTTACTGAGCTTTGCTCACCAGCCCCTCCACACGAGAAAAAATTTGAAATGTGGACCCCATACAAAAAGGTTGGACAATTTTGGCATACACGGTGGTAAACTGACTATTTGCCTACCATAGGGATTAGTGCCAGGGCCCGTTTACCTGTCATACAGTTAGGATAATTCCTCAACTACTGCTTTAATTGCATATTATCACTTAAACCCAGGCTAGTATACGTGAGCACCTCAGTTCACTAACACGCACAGACCAGAGTTTGACTCCAGTTTTTAACCCCAGTTCATGTGTATTCTTGGGGATGAAAGGATAAACATGTCTTTCACTCGCTGCTGACATTTTCCCATCATCTCCTCATTTTAAAAAACTCATGCGCAATTAAAAGTTCAATATCTCCATTCATGATCCAGGGTTTTATTAATTGTTGTGATAATGTATTGTAAGAGTTTGGAATTGAATTCTACTTTAATGGTACAACTTAAGTCAATCACAATTAAAGATCAGTTTTGAAAGAATCAATCTATAGTGCCTCTGGGTTTGACCAATTAAAGGACTGCTTCGAGTACAATCTAAAGAAGTTTCACAAAATTAAGTTTTCACAACAAGTACAGGACAATTCTTAATAAAAGTAGTGGACTCAATCAATTCATAATATAAAACGAGCTCTCAATTTCCAGTTGTCTTTGGTACCAGCTGTGCTCCCATTGACTGAAGTTATCCTACTGTCTTCTTTTTTTTAGTACACTGTACCACTTAGAACTAACCCTTATCAACGCTTACTAGCCATTATGCCCCAGACATGATTAGGATAATCTTGAGCTCCAATTGTCTTGTTAATGCATGAAGCATTCGTGGTGAATCATGGATTGGCTCGGTGGTGTATCATCAGTTCCTGATTGGTTGAACAGTAATGGTCATCTTAGTGGCATCACTTCTTACTGTCTCTTGAGTCATTCTTTGACATTTTAATCATTTTAAAAGATCACCGCTCCTTATTTACCAACTCCATAGATCTTTACCAAGATAATACTGCATCAATGAGGCCAATTCTGTATCTGAATGTAAAACAGAAGAAGATTGCTTTTTATTATTATTTTCAACAATTGATTCTGCATTTTTCTAGGGTATGACAGTGATGTTGCAAAAGAGAAGTCCATTGATTACACAACCAAGATCTATGCAGTTAGTATCAGGGAGATGTCTGGCACAAAGCCACATCTTCAACCAAAAGAAGTCTCAACAGAAGAAAGGTACATTATTGCTTTGGAAATCCACCTTATTGTCAATGTTGATTACGTTTTATTAAAGTTAATAATCGTTCTCATTGGTTTTTGTTACACTTTGATTTAGATTTTTTTGCCTGTTCTTAATGAAAAATTTTATCAAAATATACATCTATGTCTACCTTAGAAAATTCACAGCACAAGTTAAATAATACATATTGGATATTGTAATAGTTTGAACATCTGTGGAATAAAAATAACTGTCTTAAACCTTAACCACACTATGTTAGTTGAGGTATTTAAACAAGGTTCTTTCTTTTAGGACAGACTTAATGCATAAACTAAAAACTTACTGAACATACTTAATATTATTCTTTAATATTTTGCATCCACAGTGGCATCAACAGCTTTTACAATCAAATTTTAGGATTTGCAGGGGATTTTTTTTTTTAAATCCATGTGTTCTTGTTCAACATACAAGCCATTGCACGTGGCAACAGGAAACTAACATGCTAACATGTCACTACAACATTTAATGAATCTGAAGAACAAAGTAGTTGTAGGAGAAAATAATGGTGAAGGCTAAGGTTAAAGAAGATTATTAAAGACAAGAGCCAAAGTATGGGGACGACAATTCAACAGGATTCAGAAAAATGCAAATTTTTGAAAATAGCAGTCTTTGACAAGTTTGTTAAGATTAAAGAAAAGGGAAAAAGTTGAAAGAGAAGTACTTGGTGCAGATGTTATCATTTCAGAAAAATGACATTACTTAATTTCCAGTCTGACCACTGAAATCAATGTGATATTTCATGAAATGCTATTATGAGGATTTGGCTGTCTATCCCAATTCCCAATGCTTGCCAGAAGTTAGCATTGCACTTTGCTTATGATGAAGTGCAGCAAAGTTTTAGACCATGACTGACAATGATTGATCTTGCTTGTGCCAGCCCAATGCTGCTTGAACCTTATAAGTATTCTTTAATCAGTTGTCTCAACTCTCCACTGTCTTTCTACTGACCAAGACATTGTGAAGGCAAATCCCCAATTCAAGAACTGTAAAATTTCTTGATGGCATCCAGACATTTACCTGTTTTAAAATTATATTCATAAGATGTAGCATGTTTAAAATTTTTTTGAAAAAGAATTGCAAATATTTGTGTTATTCTTGGGTTATAGACGGAAAATTTATGCTGGGTTCTTGTTAGTAGTTATTGCTATTCAGTTGTTTTGGCTGATAGTAGTTCTTATGTAAACATCAGATGGGAGGTCTTGTGGTGCAATGTGTAGTCTCCTTGCCTCTGAATTAGAAGTTCTGAGTTTGAGTCCACTCCAGGACTTAATGGTCATGGAAGGTGCATTCATAACATATCCAAAAAACCTCATGATCAACATGTAAACCCTTCCAAAATACTTGTGGCTGGCAGTAACAGCAGGAGAATCTCCTGGTCAGCCCTGCTCTGTGTGGAGTGGTGATCTTCTAGCTGTAGCTCCTAGAAACAGGTTAGTAATCTGTTTCAGGAAAAAATAGCAGCTAAGGGAATAGGCATAAGCACAAACTTTGTCTGCCTCATAGACCACTAGACGTCAAAAGGGAACAAAAGAACAAAATCAGGTGACTCTTGGCTGTGATGCCCTCGCAATTGAACAATCTAATATCATTACACATTGTTATCCATGATGATTAGAGTCTTGGGCCAAGTACTGGAACGTGGATGTGAAACCATATACTTACATGACTTTACAAGAGGACCATAAACCATAAAACATAGGAGCAGAATTAGGCATTCAGTCCGTCGTGTCTGCTCCAACATTCAATCATGGCTGGTGTGTTTCTCAACACCATTCTCCTGTTTTCTCCCTGTAAACCTTAATCTCTTTACTAATCAAGAACCTATCTATCTCTGTCTCAAATACACTCCATGACTTGGCCTCCATTGTCTGCAGTGGCAATGAGTTCCACAAATTAACCAGCCTCGGGTTTAAGAAATTCCACCTCATCTCGGTTCCCAACAGTTATCCCTTGACTCTGAGGTGGTGCTCGGGTCCTACTCTGTCCAACTAGTGGAACTATCTCTTCTATGTTCGGTCAATCCAGGCCTCTCAATATTCTGTACTTTTCAATCAGATCCCTCCTTTTCCTTCTAAACTCCGAGTACACAACCACACTCTCCAACCACTCCTCATATGACAAGCTTTTCATCCCCAGGATCATTCTTGTAAAACCTCATCTGAACCCCTCCAATGCCAGCACATCCTTCCTTAAATATGGGATCCAAAATTGCTCGCAACATTCCAAATGCAGTCTGACCAGAGCTTTAATCAGCCTCAGCAGTACATTTCTGTTTAATATTTCATTTGCCCTCCAAACTGCCAACTGAACCTGCATGTCAACCTTAAGAGAATCCTGAACTCTGACTCCCAAATCCCTTTGTGCTTCAGATTTCTGAAGCCTTTCCTCATTTAGAAAATAGTCTATGCCTCTGGTTCTTCTAAACTCACACTTTCACACGTTGTATTCCATCTGCTACTTCTTTGCCCACTGTCGTAGCCTATGCAAGTTCTCTGCAGCATCCCTGCTTCCTCAGCACTTCCTGCTCTCCACCTGTCTCTGTGTCATCCGCAAACCTAACAACAATTCCCTCATTTCCTTCATCTAGTCATCAATGTATAACATGAATAGTTGTTGTCCCAACACAGATCCTTGCAGAAGTCCACTAGTCACGTGCTACCATCCTAAAAAGGACCCCTTTATCTCTGCCTCCTGTCAATCAGTCAATCCTCTAACCACGCCAGAACCTTGCCTTTAACAACGTGTTCTTATGTTATTTATCAGCCTCCTGTTGAGCAAGTGGTTGAAGCCTTTTGGAAGTCGAAGTAGATCATTTCCAATGGCTCTCCTTTGCCTGCTTTGCTTGTTACAAGAACAAAGGGAGAACATTGAACAATACATATTAATTGTGTGAAGAGAACTTATGGAAGTATCATATACTTTGATATTTGGTGTGGAATTAAGATTATGATTAATTTCAGTATTTCCAGATATTACATTGAAGTGTCCTTAAATGCTTTCCAATGAAGTAGATTTAAGTATCCTTAGAATAAATTTGTAGATGGTAATTAAAAAGTAATAATTCTTTGTTTCATTTTGCTGCTTAAATGAATTGACAGTTTTTTTAATGAAAAAAATTTAAGGTCAGTTACTAAACAACTCTTTTGCTGTGATGTGATTAAAAATATACTTAGTTGAATATTTTCCCATTATTGCATTTGCAACATTTGAATTCTATTCAAACAACATCCTTAAAATCAAGCCTATCTATTCTGTTGCTCTGAAGGTTTTGCTTGATGTTTTGAATGGTATAGTAGTATGTGAAAACACTGTAATGATTAACTTCTTTACTGAATGAATACTAAGTATCAGTAAAATTAGTAGGTTTCTATATTCAAGTGTCTCTCGGCTGCTACTTCTACAGTGCTTAAATCAGCATTTAAATTAGTCTGCTGACCACGTTTTGACAAATATTATTTCAACTAGTAAAGTGCCTGAGTACAACTCTCTGACATCTATAATATTAAAATCATGCACAGTAATAAAGTGATGGGTTTATATCTAAGTAGATGATCAACATGAATTTGTTTCTCCTCATTGATTCAGTCTAAACCATACTTCATTGCAAGTATCAAAAATCCACCATTTCATTTCACACAAATCAATAGTTTCAAGTGTTAAGCTATGTCAATGTAAAATTTTAGTCCTTATTAACATACTGAAGATAGTCTGATGGCATTGATACTGTCTTGTAACACGGCAAAGCACACTGATTAAAATGTTGGTTAATGACTCCTCCAGCTATAGATTTGATTATTACCAGCACTAACAGTAGACGTAAGCTATCTTGACTACTGAATAAGATTATATAAGTACGAATAAAGTAAATAAAATGACGCAAATGTCTTCCTCACCTGTTTAGCAATATGATCACAATGCAAATTTTCTACCTGAAAACCTGAAAGTCTATTGGTAGACTCAGTCACTGTGCAGTTACTTTAAAATTTTGAACAGCTGCTAAGAAACACTTAACATTGTATTATATTTTAACTTGCTTTCCTTTGGAGGCAGGGAATTGTCAAGTAAGTATTATGTGTACATTTATTAAATAAAATATTGACATAAAAAGACTGTCACTGTGTAATATGTGTTGGTTTTGATGTTTTGATACAATAAAACATCTTTGAACTTTCAAATACTTCTCAAAAATGGTGTATAGTGTTATTATCATTATAGAGTTTAAAAATATTTAAAAAGATATTTGAATCTCTAATGATAGCTGAAAAAATGACACACTCTGAAACTTCTTCAAACATTTGACAAAGTGTTATTGACTGCAAACTATTTTCTTTTGTGTCGGCAACTTTTATTTTAAACTACAGAAAAGAATGTTCTTCTGTACTTCCCATATACTGCACCATGGAATTACAGTTCTCATAGCAAACTTGTTCCAAAGGATTTCTGTTTCCCCATTTTGTCAAGCAGGAACATAGAATGACGGTCTCCAAGTGCTTTCCACAGATTCTGGGGTGTTCCTAAAATCCTTTACCCAGTGCCACCACCATTACTAAGAGCACTATGGATGCATATCAACCACATAGATTGCCAACATTCAAGAAAGCAGTGTAACATGCATCTTCTCAAGAGAAATTTGGAATGGGCAATAAAAGTTAGCTTAGCCGGTGATGACCACATCCTGAAAATGAAAGGGAAGAAGAAGTAAAGCCCATTCAAATCATTCTTCTTCCCCCGTTTATGCCAGGATGAATCTCCCGAATCCTGGGATGGCTGCAGAATGTGTCTGGTCAGTCACAGACCATCTGTCCCACATCAAGCTACGGTATCTCGAAAAGACAAATAGCCTTTTCCCTCTGACCGATCTTCTACTTTCTATCTGAGACACTCATTGATTTGTAGGCAAGTCTGTAACCTGATTTCAAAAATAAGTTCCACTGATGTCTTCCTCTTTGCAACATGAAACAAATTAGCCTTCCATCCAGGGAGAGAAATTGCTGTTGGGTTGGCTATTTTGACCCTAACTGTCTTCCAGCTTAGAAATAAATAGACAGTTTGCAAAAATGGAACGTTAGGAGACAATCAACCTACCCATTGTGAACTCCGAGGTTGCTGAGACATTACACTTAGTTCCTTCATCTAAACCATTAATATACATTGTGAATAACTGAGGTCCAACTACTGATCTATGTGGTACCCCACTCGGTATTACTTGGAAAATGACCCATTTATTCCTATTCTTTCTTTCCTTTCTGCCAGCCAGTTGTCTATCCATTACACCCAACCCCATGCACTTTAATTTTACATGTCTAATTGGGACCTTTGTGAAAGCCTTCTGAAAGTCCAATGAACCACATCTACTGGTTCCCCTTTATCTGCTCAACTAGTTATATCCTCAAGATTCCAGTAAATTAACAAAGCATGATTTCCCTTTTGTAAATCCATGCTGAGTCTGGCCAATCCTGTCACTGTTTTCCAAATGCTGAGAGAAAATAAAAGTGAGGTACAAAATGATGCCAACAGTGTATTAGTGATGACTACATCAGCTATGGTAGTTCATAGAGGCCTGCCTTCTTGCGTTGTCCTATTTGTGTTCCCTAAAGTTACACATTACCAATTGTCTCTCTGTAATGGAGAGATGGCTGTATAGTCTTTTGTGGACTATAATGTAATTATTTGGAGTCGGATACATTACCTTGAAAAATTTCTCCAGATTAATACTTCCCTATAATTCATCAAGTCTTCAACCAGTTGTTTGCAGCCCTAGTAACTTCCTATAAATTTCTAATTTATCAATATTTAGAGATTAATCTATAGATATATATGTTTGGTAATCTATCCAAAGAAATCCTGTGTGAAAACTCTTGTAAGATATCCAAACAATCTTTCATAGTTTGAAAGATGACAAGGTGTAGAGCTGGATGAACACAGCAGGCCAAGCAGCATCAGGAAGACTGACGTTTTGGGCCTAGATCATTTCTGAAGAAGGGTCTAGGCCCGAAACGTCAGCCTTCCTGCTCCTCTGATGCTGCTTGGCCTGCTGTGTTCATTCAGCTCTACACCTTGTTATCTCAGATTCTCCAGCATCCGCAGTTCCTACTATATCTAAAACTGAAACGTATTCCTCAATTTAATTTTACCTTACCTGCATTAAGTAATGTAAGGTAAAATTAAATTGAGGAATACTTTAGCTTTTCATTTTTGAAACTATGAAGGAATGTTTGGATATCTTACAAGAATTTTCATATCGGATTTTGTTGGATGGATTACCTACATTAAGTAATGTAGGTTGGGCGATTACATCTAAGGAATAGTTACTTTGATTAAAATTGCTCATTACAACAGAAACCGCCAGTTATTATTTTCTTGAATGCTTTTAAATGGCATGTTATTTAATAATTTAGTATTATTCACCTCTTTCATTTCAGAAATTGCAAATGCTGTAAGTATTATTGAGTACCAATTACAGAGGGTAAAATTAACCCAGCGTTCCTCGGAAGCATTGACATAGCTTCCTCTTTTTTTCCTCCTTATTCTAGAGGAGCTTAGTGCAGAATTTTCCCAGTGATACCAGGGTATGGGGTTTTCTGAATTTGTGGACTGATACATTCTGATTTTTGGTTTTATTTGCTGGCATGATTGAGAAGCATGGTTTGTGCCATACAGGAATGTTGGTTGAAACTGATGAAAGTGCTTGTGCGTGTGTTAAGTTATTTTACCTAATTTTCCTAATTATACTAATTCTTTTCACTTAACTTTATTTGCTGCTGTCAAGGGGATCCAGGTACTTCACTAGTCTTATTCTATAAATTTTCAATAGTTTGTATCTTAGATACGTTGTGTAATACTGAATTAGTATGCTAGAATGAATATTCATGTAAAAACAACTCAACATTCTTTGATAAAAGAGATAACAAGGTGTAGAGCTGGATGAACACAGGCCAAGCAGCATCAGAGGAGCAGGAAAGCTGACATTTCGGGTTTGGATCTTTCATTGTTCACATTACTCCATGCGTAAATATGAAAATTTGGACTGTACAAAAACAGAATGATTGGCCACTGTCTCATTTATAGGCCATTGTTTGTTTATGGTTACAAGAAACCTTAAAATAACCTGTATTCACTGGAGCAGACAATGTTATGCAAGGAACTAAGAGGTGCTCAAAATTTTATGGGGTAACAGATAAGATTATTTTCACTGATCATTGACTTGGTAATAACTGGATATAAGTTCAATTTTGATACCATATATGCAGGAAGAGTGATCCAAGATCTAAGAAAGAAATTTAGTAACCTCACTAGGAAGCCAACAGAACACCTAATTACAGGAGCTGCACTAAAAAGCTGTGTCCTTTAGGATACTCATTAATGTTCCATGGCTAGCTAGACATTAAAAATAGGTGTTCAGGGGTAGTTTACTGGCTTTGGACCGACAAAGCTTGGCAGCCTGAATTGACACCCTAAGTTCATGGAGGGAGTTCAGTAATGGGAAACATGTGGAGAGGGGTGATTGGGATTAGAATCAATAGCAGTGGTGGCCCATATTTTCTTTCTCGGGCTTCACTAATGGAGCTAGCTATGTGGCAACATAGTAAACTTACTACCATTAATTTTTACAAAAGCAAAATACTGCGAATGCTGTAAATCTGAAATTAAATGTAATTTAATTTAATCTGGAGCTACTCAGTTCAGATAGCATCTGTGAAACAAGAAACAGGGATATCAGTTACTTGCCAATAAACTTGAGGGAATATGGCAGGCCAATAGCAAGCAGAACACTTGGAAGTCTGAATGTCCCTATATATGGCCTTTAGTTGGAACAGGTTGCTGCCTGGAAGTCAACCTAACTGACCAGTATGGTTTCCAATCAGGCTGATTGGGCTGATCCCTCGCCCCACGTTTTGTAGGTACAGACAAGCACTTCTGCTCCTCCTCATGCACTTGCATGCTATAAAGGGACTAGCCTTCTCCTCACGGCTGACCTGACCACAAATACTGAATCCACCAGGTTTCCTGAGGCTCAGGAAGTCCACATACCAATGTTATAGCATGAAAGTAGGTTAAATCTGGAATGTCCAGTCTCATTAACTCATCTGACATGTTGAACCTCTGTGGAATAGTTTGGCTGCCTGTCCTTGACCGTGCAAACCCCAGAAGTTGACAGGTCCGATGCAGCTTTTTTAAGTACTCAGTTGTTTCCCCTTTTCATCACCATCTGAACTTAATCTCACCTGCTCTCCACTATTAAGATTCCTCCCCACATTTTAATGGGAAAAGCTAGTTTTAAGTGAGTGCAAAGGCAGGGAAGGAACAAAAGGAAAAGTCTGACATAAGATGGAAACCAGGAATTGTAAAATGACAAAAAAAAGACAATGCAAGATAAAAGAAGGTAGTCATGGCACAAGTAAAGAAACAAAATTGGATTTTGAGGAAGTGTAAATTATAACAGCAGAACCACTAGGCATCTACTGTCAAAAAACCTTGTAGCTGTGGTTCATTTTGATTTGGCTGCTTGTTTGAATGACTGTTGTGGTTGCTTGTATGACATTAGTTTTATAGGAAACATACATAATTGAGCAGCAGGTCTCCAATAAAAGAATGTGTATTGTGTCTTCTTATTGGGATAGTATTGTTTCCATCTTCAAATGTTTAAATGAATTTTGCATGTTTGTAGCCTTGCAGGGACTGAGTTTGGAGTGTTTTGGAAGATGTAAATAAAATGAAACTAAACTCAAATGGAAACACAAATCAGATTCTGAAACTAAATGATGAAGTTGTACACACCTGACCCTCTGGTGGAGTGGTCAGGTGAACTTGCTAATAAGTGAGGTAATTGGAAGTAGGGTGCCCAAATGTCACTTGAAGCCACATTTACCAAAGTGGTGACTAGGTTTTGTGTAGGTTATGTACAATCTACAGGTGCTGCGAAGAGATGCATGATGATTTAAAGGAATGTACCAAGGAAAACAACCCAATGATACAATTGTTATGGACCAGACCAAATTCCACCCCTCCAAAGTATATTATGGAGACAGCCTAGACACTAATGTTTATATTTTTTTAAAAAGGCAAGTATAAGATGCTCTGTTCCAGATATGATCGATTGGTCCACCACCAAGCTTTAATAAAAACACACTTTATTGTTGCAACACAAAGAAGTATTGGCATAACTTTGCTCTATTAACATACTTAACAAGAGAATGTATCATTTAACCACTAATCATCAAATATTCCTACATGGGTAGTATCCCATAAACACACCCTTGGGCAAAGGCAGTTCAGCAACACAGTTATTAATCTCAGACCTGTCTCTCTCCAGTCCAGTAGAAAGAAACACTGAAAGAAACAGTCTGTCCCTTTTTATTTTTAAGAGGAAGCCTCTCTGCCTAAAACTTCACTCTATCAGCAGGAAACTCAACCTTTGACTCATGAGCCAGCAAAACCCATCAACTAACTGAAGGCAAAACCAGCATTCTTTGCGTCTGTCTGAGCCTGCCCCACTCACTCATGATTCTTTTGTCTTACCTTAAAAAAAACACCCAGTCCATGCCAATCATGTCCCACTTGCCTGCATTTGGCCCATATCCTTACAATTGATGTACTTATCCAAATGTCTTTTAAATGTTGTATCTGTACCTGTATTCACCACTTCCTCTGGCAATTTATTCTGCACACTAACCACTCTCTGTGTAAAAAGATTGGCCCCCATGTCCTTTTTAAAACTTTCTCTTCTCACCATAAAATATATCCCCTAATTTTGAATTCCCCACCCTAGGCAAAAGACCCTTGTCATTCACCTTATCTATGCCCCTCATGATTGTATAAACCTCGATAAGGTCACCCCTCAATCTCCTACACTCCAGTGAAAAAATTCCCAACCTATTCAGCCTATTTTTAGAACTCAAACACTCCATTCCCAGCAACATCCTGGTAAATCTTTTCTGAACCCTCTCCAATCTAATAATATCCTTTCTATAGCAATAATATCCTTCATATAGCATCAGTGACGAGAAAGCATAGTTTACGTTTCAAGTCCAGTAAGCCTTCTTTAGAACTATTGTTGTTTGTTCACCAGTGTCACATTCATTGCTCACCTGTACCACATGCTTTCCAACTTTACAATTAAGAGATATAGAGCTGTATCTCCATAGGTTACATCTTCAAGAGCACTCAACATGAAAATATACTACATTCGCACATTGTGAAACATTGCGCTTCAAATTATTGGAAAATAATTGTATTTTTTTGATCATTCATCAGGTGTGGCAATTGCTGGCTGGGCCAGCATATATTGCCCGTTCTTGTTGCCCTTGAGAATGTGATGTTGAGCTACTGCCTTTAAAAATTGCAGTCCATTTCATGTAGGTACACCCACAATGCCATTAGGGAGGAAGTTCCAGGATTTCAACGCAGCAACATTGAAGAAATACGAATAGATTTCCAAGTCAGGATGGTGAGAGGCCTGGAAGGGCACTTGCAGTTGGTGGTGTTCCTGTGTATCTGCTGCCCTTGTGCTTCTAAATAGTAGTGGTCATGGATTTGGAAGATGCCATCTAAGGAATCTTCATGAATTTCTGCAGTACATATTGTAGATGGTGCACATAGCTCTTACTGTTCGTTCATGGTGGAGGGACTGAATATTTGTGGATGTGGTGCCAATCAAGTGGATGGTTTTGCCCTGGATAGTTTCAAGTGTTTTCATTGTTCATGAGCTGTAGTCATCCAGACTAGTGGAGAGTATTCAATCACATTCCTGACTTGTGCCTTTGGAGAGTCAGGCAGTGAGTTGTTCACCACAGATTCCTAGCCTCTGGCCTGCTCTTGTAGCCACAATATTTGTATTGAATATCAAGGGGTGTTAGTTGAATTCTTTCTTGTTGAAGATGTTTATTTCCTGGCATCTGTGTGATGCAAACATCACTTGTCACTTATCATAGAATCCCTACAGTGTGGAAACAGGCCATTTGGCCCAACAAGTCCACACTGCCCCTCTGAGGAGCATCCCACCCAGACCCATTCCCCTACCCGTACATTTCCATTGTCTAACCCACCTAACCTGAACATCCCTGGGCACCATGGGCAATTTAGCATAGCCAATCCACTTACCCTGCACATCTTTGGATTGTGGGAGGAAACCAGAGCACCCGGAGGAAACCCACGCAGACACGGAGAGAATGTGCAAACTTCACACAGACAGTCGCCCGAGGCTGGAATCGAACCCAGGTCCCTGGCGCTGTGAGACAGCAGTGCTAACCACTGAGCCACCGTGCCACCCAAAACTTGTCAGCCCAAACCTGGATATTGTTCAGAACTCGCTTTGGTATCTAAGAAGTTGTGAATGATGCTAAATGTGGTGCAATCATCAACAAACATCCCCACTTCTGACCTTGTGATTGATGGAAGGTCACTGTTGAAGTAGCTGAAGATGATTGGGCCTAAGCTTGCTTTGTGTGGATATCAGTGCACTAGTGTCAATGTAGATTGTCTGCCAGGAAGGTGGTATCAGAACTGTGTGGAGCAATGGAGGACAATTTGAGACCATAGTCAATGGGGTTGGTCAGAGAAGGTAGCTACAGGCAGCTAAATTGCTGCAGTGAGCTCTGTGGAGCTGCAAGCTCATTTAAGCTTGAGGAGGTTTATTTTGTGCAGCTATGGGTTTGGACTCAAAAAGCCCATAAACAGTATTCATTGATCAGTGCAGTTCTGAGACTGGAGTTCAGAGAAACAACAAGTGAATTATTTCAAAAGAGTAGAAATGATGCCAGCTACTAAAAGTGCTGCAGTGCAGTGTGTGAATCCCCATAGGATGTATTTTTAGGAGAAGAGATTGAGTAGCCGGTTGCAGTATGACTGACAAGATGGGACCATCCTGTGATTAAATTCTGGAGTGTAGACTAGCGATATAGTGGGATCCAAACTCAGCCGTAGGATCTCTGAGCCACTGCCTTTTTATAATAATGATGTTCCGGTTTTTATTGCAAGAAAGATATCTCATATAAAGGATCAAACTCATCTCTTCATTTTTGCCAGGACTTGTTTGTCACGTCTGTGTTGATGACTAGATCTTGACACAGTATGCAATACATCATCTGGCTATAGACAATAAAAAGGAGGATTAATCCAATTTGGCTAATGGCTATCCCATCATGTACTCTTGATCATTAATGAAGTGATGAAAAGTATGATCTACAGTGTTATCAAACAGCACTTACAGAGTAACAACCTCTTCATTGATGCCCACTTTGGGTGTTGCCAAGGCCACTCAGCTACTTACTTCATTGCAGCCTTGGTCAAAACATGGACAAAAGAACTGAACTCTATAGGTAAGGTGAGAGCGATTGCCCTTGACATCAAAGCAGAATTTGACTTAGTGTGACATCAGGGAAACTTGGAAAAATTAGTCAACGGATATCTGAAAAAGCTCTCCACTGCTTGGAGTGAAAGCTAGCACTGTTTGAAGTCACGACTTGTTGTTATGAAACCCAAACTATACCATTATTCATTCACTCTTGTTGATTACAAATGGGAATATTCTTCCTAAAAGCACTGTTGATGCATCAACGTCAGATAGACAGCAGTGGTTCATGAAGGCACCATTCCCACCTTATCAGGAACAGTAAGTGATTATCAACAAATATTGTCAGTGATATTTGCATCTCACAAAAGAATAAAAAAGTCATTTCAGCCTCAGGACACCACTGAAGGAGTTCCCTGAGCTAGGCTTCTAAGCCTTATCATCTTCAGCTGTTTCAGCAATGATACTTCCACCATCATAAAGTGAAAAGTTGGGATATTTGCTGTTGATTGCACAAAGTTCAGCACCGTTTGCAGTTCCTCAGATACTGAAGCAATCTTTGTCTAGCCTTGGACAACATTCAAACTTGGGCTAATAGGTAGCAAGTAACATTGCCTAGTACTTGTGTGAGGCCAATGACCATCCCTAAAAAGTAATTGCAGTACAATTACAGTGTCTCTGCATCCGCAGCACAATGGGGAGATGGAACAAAGACTGCAGAGTGGATAAGCTGTGCAAGTTGCCCTCTTCCAAGTTAGAGTCCAATCACTGTGTATTCTGTGACTGTGACAAGCTGTCAGACATGCTAGCCAATGCTCTGAGCATCTTGCTTCTTTTATATGCCACTCTATCAAGCACTGTATCTGAATCATTTGTAGCAAAACATATCCACAATCTTACTCTCTGGTGAGATAACAAACTAACCATCCTTTACCCCGATGTGGTTGCAGCCAATCTTGTCTGTTGAGTCACCACGTGCTGATGTCAAGTCTATATTAGCATCTAAGGTATGCAGAGTATAATAAAACAAAGAACTGTGGATGCTGGAAATTTGAAACAAAAACAGAAATTGCTGGAGTATCCCAGCAGATCTGGCAGCATCTGTGGGGAGAAAACAGAGTTAAATTTTTGAGCCCAGTGACTTTTCATCAGAACTAAACCTGTTCCTGAGCTGGCAAATCAAGGAATGGGACCTCATCAGTGCTGTGGAGTTACTCTTTTTTCATCCTTGGGCTCCTGTCTATGTCCCTGGGAGCTATAATTTTTGCCCTTGGATCAGGTCTTTCCCAATGTAGGTGGATGGGACTCTCCTAGATTAAATTCTGGCCTTCACATGACAGCACCTAGTTAACAAGAAAGAGATCCAATTATTGGATTTTATTTGAATTTTTGTGCCTGTTTTCCTATAAAAATCAAGTATCATTGTGTTAAGTGGCTAATTTGTCTTGCATACTTGCGTTCAGTGGGTTTTATTACTACATGGTTAGAACATTATCACCTTTTAGCTAGAGTTTTTCCATATCTTGATCTTTATTTAGTATTGAACCACAATATGTATTTATCAGGCAGTTGCACAGTTAACATTTTCTGTCAATTTATTTGCAGACCACCAGTCAGCAGAGCTCCTCCTCAACCAGAGAAACTACAAAAGAACAATCTTAATAAGAAGAAGAAACTAGTGGAGGTAACAGAATTCCTAGCTCTCTTTTAACATTTTCAACGATGTTAATTACCTTTTATCAACAGCTGATCAGACATCAAACATCACTGCATTAGTTTTGGAGACTTGAAATTCACATGTAGTGGAGTCATTTAATGATCGAGAAGCATACATGAAGCTTATCATCCAAAATTCTAGAAAATATTTGAATGGATTTTAACCAACTTTGAACCTACTCCCTCTTGAAGGCTCAAATTATGGGTTACTCATTCAAGTATTCATTTTCAGCATTACATTTTAAAATTGATCACAACTGAATTTCAGGCATAAAGGAGAGCTACTGACTTCACAATTGAAGAGCTCAATTGCATGGGATCTTTCCGCAGTTTGCACATTTTCGGTGGGGAAACTGACTGAAAGGAAATTTCTTCCTAATTTAGAAAAGTTGATTTTACAGTACTTGATCTGATGCAAACGGTGTGCAAACTGGAAGGTAATCTGGGAGATAGACACCTTTAGAAATGTAAAAACCGAAAGAACTGCAGATACTGGAAATCAGAAACAAAAACAGAAATTGCTGAAAAGGCTCAGCAGGTCTGATGGCATCCGTGGAGAGGAATCAGAGTTAATGTTTTGGGTACA
Source organism: Rhincodon typus (assembly GCF_021869965.1). NCBI lineage: Eukaryota > Metazoa > Chordata > Chondrichthyes > Orectolobiformes > Rhincodontidae > Rhincodon > Rhincodon typus. Next base: position 43,601,858 of record NC_063340.1, on the reverse strand, counting down.
GTAATCCTTCCTCAGAACTCCTTTAGAAATGTTCCTCAGAATTGATAAATATAGCATGGAATTCTGTTTCAGTAGCTCACTTGGCTCAATGGCTGGTTTGTAATGTAAAGTAACACCAGTAGCATGGGTTCAATTCTCAAACTGGCTGAGGTCACTATGAAGGACTCTCCTTCTCAACCTCTCCCCTTGCCTGAGGCATGGTGATCCGCAAGTTAAACCACCAGCAGTCATCTCTCTCTCTCTCAAATGAGAGAGCAGTCCTGTGGCCCAGGAGGACTTTAGTGACTTTATCTTCCGAATTTAGATGGAAGTTTAACTTAAATGTCACACTAAACTTCTTACACATTGGTTAGTCAGAATTATAAAGGTCTGCAGCACAGGTAGAGGCCCTTCAGCCTATCGAGTCTGCATAGTCAAAAACAAACACCAAACCATTCTAATCCAGTCATCCATGTAGTTTCTCTATCTTCTCAGATAGATAACATAGTATCATTTGTCCACCTTTATAAAATGGGCACGCAGGATTTATACGGTGGAGTTGCACTTGGAAGATAATTGCTGCAAGAAAATTGTTGGAGAATTTTCCTGCCATTTCTCAACTGTTTCCTTTAGGCCCCACTTTTTGTTCCTAGATTGGGTGCACAGAATCAGCAGGAATTATGGTTTAGTAAACCTAATCATTAAAAATGGCCACTTGCACTTCCCATTTTTAGCTGGGCCAAGCAGTTTGGATTGGGAGTCAGGTCACTTGACCCAAGAGGAGCAGTGGAGACTGTCAGTTCCCAAGGCAGATTGAGTGGAAAGCTAGCCTGGGGTCGCTGGCAATGTATTGAAAGTTTAAGAATAAAGATGTAAAAATCATCTGGCCAAAAGAGGACCTGATTGAGGTGTATAAGATTATGACTGGTGTGGATGGGGTGGATAGGAAAAAGATCTGGAATGTACTGCCTAGGAGAACAGTAGTGACAGGAAACCTCACAACCTTTACAAGGTACATGGGTGAGCACTTAAAATGTCATTACATTCAAGGCTATGGGACAAGTGCTGGAAAGTGGAATTAGTGTAAATAGGTCAGTGCAAACTGAATGGGCTGAAGAGCCTCTTCTGTGCTTGTGATCCTATGATTCTATCCTTCTTGCTCTCACCAATCACTCCCCATGCCGCATCCATGCCAACCCATATCAACCTATACAGTCCTTCATAACCCCATGCCAACCAGTGCCCTGTACCTGCCACCATAACCCATGCCAACATATACAGCTGTATCAACTCCCTATGGTCCTGTCGTAGCTCATACACTCCAATCATCCCCATGATATTTCTAACGTTTACGCCAACTCAACGCAAACTCATACCTCCCACATTTTTGCCTTCCTTCACCATGCCAACTCACCTATTATGTAGCATGGATGTAACTCAGGAGGTGTCCTGACAGAAAATAATGTTATAAATCTATTGATGATGTCACTATTGAAAAAGAAAACTCATAGTTTGAGAAATCAGTCATAGAGTATAGATTCTGTAATGATTTTATGTGAACAGTTACCTTCAAATTACTAATAGATTTTTTTAACTCCACATTTTTTAGGAAGTTCTTTGAAACATTGGCAGTTTCAGTAGAGACAACAAGGTGCAGAGCTGGATGAACACAGCAGGCCAAGCAGCATCAGAGGAGCAGGAAGGCTGACGTTTCGGGTCTGGACCCTTCTTCAGAAA